>NC_140973.1:37641112-37666112 GCF_056783735.1 Eptatretus burgeri | reverse complement strand
TATATATATATATATATATATATATATATATATATATATATATATATATATATATATATATATATTGTTGTGGTTACCAGATTCGCAAACCACCATTCAGGTCCCTTAGGTGAGGTATCTCGGTAAGTGCATGTGTAGTTAGGCCCAAACCCGTTGTCTAGTGGGAATACATGTCATTTATACGTGCTGCGACTCTTTAGGATAGCCGTTTTTCTTTTACTATCTTTATTTTGGACCAATCGCCACCATCACAACCACAACATCAACCACCGACCACAACGCCGCTTCACCACAACCGCCATGACCTTTACCGTCACAACTCGCCACCATCGCATCACCGTCATCTCGCGCCACTCATGGGCACCGATGCTGGACTCGTGTAGGGCGCACGTTGAACAGCGTGTACAAAATCACGGATTTTGTACTTCAAAAACGGATCAAAAACGACACACGCCCACTTTTTGCCGTCCAATCGGTGAGCGAGGGGCGAATTGGCCCCGCCCCCAGGGCGATCGATATATGCAAATTTGTGGATCAAAAAGCCTTCACGCCCACTTTTTCTCGGGCCAATGGGGAGCGAGGTGAAAGGTCAAAGGGAGGGGGTCAAAGGCGAAGTTACGGGGGGATAAAAGGACGGTGTTCGTCAGTCAGAAAGAGGCGGAGTCAGCAGAACGAGGTCGGAGAGTCAAGAAGAGGAGAGTCGGAAGCAGAGGGTCAAGACTTCGCGGGCGGTGGAGCTGCTCGTCGTGTGCGTTGGAGTCGGAACGGAGGGGACGGAGCTGTGGAAAGGCGGCGACACCAGACGAGGGGGTGCTCGCGTCGTGCAGGAAGCTGCACCCGAGGGAGGCCGACAGCGCGACCTGGCCGAGGTGGAGACGCTCGTCGCATATAATAAAGATCCTCTATACCCCGAGCATCAGCAACCCCCTCCTGTTTCCCCCCGCGCTGAGATAGTGCGACCAAGGGGGCCCCGTTCCCACCCCCTACCAGGCACTGTCCACGAGGCCCGCGGGTTGCGGGGCCATCGCCGCTCCGCGTCTCATCACCAGACGGGTAGGCCCGACCCGGTCTCGGCCTCAGGCCTGCCTCATTCTTGGGGATATTCTTTCCTTGGTTTTGGGTATGTGTTGTCGGCGCCGTCTGTGAAGTAGAATTGTATAAGTGTTGCCGTGTGCTCGGTAGTCGGTATTAGCTCTGCACTGTGTTTTCACTTTTATGTTTGCTTTTTGTGTAAATGGAATTGTGTTTTCTTTTTTGTGTGCATTTGGTGGAATTGTATTTGTGTGCTTTCCGTTCGTCGCGAATAAATGTGCTTTATTGTTGAACTGTTTCCCGCTTCGCTTCGTCATTTTCCTCCATTGGATCCCCATCTTGCTTCACGTAAAGGGTTGGTAGTGGGCTGAATACGCCCGATAATTAATCGAACCGTCGAGGTCGACGATAACACCGCTCGGTTATTCTGATAGTACGGAACGGGTCGCTTAAGTGGCCCGTGTCCGAAGTCGACCTGCGGCGAGGTGCGATCGCCCGGTCTACCCTCCGCGTGGGTAGTTCGAATTTGGCGAGCAACCCTATCCCACGCGGGGGCTGATTGGCTCGATCGCGGTGAGACCGAAAGGTCCACCCGTGACTGGTTCCCGGCGTTAGTCCGAGAGGGTCACGACTGGATTGTCCGTCCGGTGGGCGACGTGCCGCGATTCGAGTTACGTGGCCGTCGCACGCCGGCGGGCGCGAAATCCGCAACACTGGTGTCAGGTCGTGCGATACAAATTCATCGCCCTCCTCGCGGCACTGGTATCGGAGAACAGGAAAACGGGCTCTCCTGTCTCCGGCTAAATTTACGGGAATCGGTCCAGGGGTGAGAGAAGCGACCCCCGATTCCCTCCAAATTACGAGCGAGCAAATTAACCCTTCACGAGAAGCAAGATGGCGTCTCAAGGCGAGCGGGAGCCGGGGGTATTAGAAATGTATATGTGTAATAATGTAGAGTCCATGGTCCAGGATGGAATCCCCGAGCAGGAAATGTTGATTGTGCAGGAACACGGACTCGCCCAACTGAACCCAGGGCCCGAGGTGGGTGCGGCAGCGGCCGCGGTGTATGACACCTCCTCCCTCTCCACCAAGACCCTTCCCCAACCCTTGCCGAAACGGCTCAGCTGAGTGCATCCAACATGGCCCAGCTATGCGCCATGCTGGCGGCAATGAACGAAAAGATGAATGCGAAAATGATCGAAAAAATGGATGCAAACACAAATGAAATGAAAAACGAAATGAAAGACATGAACAAGCAAATGAATGAAGTGAAAACGACGATGGATGCGAATACACAACAAATAAACGAAAAGATGGATACAAAAATGAACGGAATGGAAACAAACATGAAAGAGCTGCGGGGTGAGACGCAGAACATGGGCCGATGCCTGCAGGCGGGCATGAAGGCCGTGACCAGGGAGCTGGGAATGGCGACTTCACGTGTGGGAGCAAACGAGCTGGGTGGGGGTGCAACGGCTGACAGGCCCGCGGTGGAGGCGGGTGAAAAAATAATTCGTGGAACGTGTTGGGCGAGGGTCGTGACGATGACCGAAAGGGAAAAATTAAATGGGGAGACCAAAACGTGTGAGATGAGACACGAGGTGACGACAACAGAAATAATAGTTGAGACAAGGGAGGTAAAGGGTGAAGAGTTGGCAGAGACACGGGAGATGGGAACGATAGAGGGAAGACTACACGATGAAGACGGGGTAAGTGACGCGCACGCACACACGGAGGTAGTGGAGGACAATGGGGTTGAGCTCGCGGAGCGTGTTGGGACCCGGTGCGAGCACCTGGATGGCCTCCTCCAGGAACGAGGGGAGGGAGTATGCCCCCTTGAGGCGAGTCACGACCAGGTGAGTTCGGTCGTGCTTTGCGAGGTTGAGGGGACGAGTGCTGTGGACGGGTGCACGGAGAGCTTGGGGGGTGTAGAGGCCCCGGAGACCCTTGTGGGGACACAAATCCCCAGTGTGGTTGTCCCTGTGTGTGTGGTGCAAGGTGTGAGTGCGGCACCGTGTGTGGAAGTGACCCCGTGTGTGAGTGGTGTGGTGGCGATGGTGCCAGAGTGCGTGCTTCCCAGCACGCCGGGTGTGGATGGGGCACCGTGTGTGAGTGAGGCCGTGTGTGTGAGTGAAACGGCCAGTATGAGTGAGGCACCACGTGTGAGTGGTGTGGTGGCGATGGTGCCAGAGTGCGTGCTTCCCAGCACGCCGTGTGTGGATGAGGCACGGAGTGTGAGTGAGGCACCGCGGGTTAGTGCCCCCGCGTGTGTGGGTGAGGCACCGTGTGTGGAAGAGACCGCGTGTGTGAGTGTCGCCGTGTGTATGAGTGAGGTACCGCGGGTGAGTGCCCCCGCGTGTGTGGATGAGGCACGGTGTGAGAGTGAGGCACGCGTGAGTGAACGGCCGTGTGCAAGGTCGCTGTGTGCAAGGGAGACCGTGTGTGAGAGAGCGGTATGAGAGGGAGATGTCGGTTGGCATGCGGGAGCACGCAGCCGCGTCTCCCGGTGTGAGTTTAATGGTGTGGACTGTGTGCGTCGTAACACGCAGGTATGCGTGTGTGGAATGGAGACGGAGACGGCGACATGGGAGAAACGAAAGCCGGGTAGCGGCTGTAGTTGTTTCGAGGACCGTGCCGGGTTCACCCAGCAGTGAGCACGCGGTCCGTGCTGTGCAACGCACGAGACCACCACGTGCTCGCTTGCGAGAGTGAAGTCCCGGTCCGGAAACGCACGCGGTGGATTTGCCGATCCCGCGGACGGACAAAGTTTAGGCAGGTAAACGGATTTGGACCGGACGGGTTCTCCACGCGATCGTGTGTGTTAAGCTCCAACGGGCAAAGCACATGTGTTCGCGTGGGGAACCCCTCGAGACGTGTGGCTTGTGTTTTTTTTTTATATGCGCACGGTGACGTCATGGCTGCACGTGTGGTTGGAATCCGGCAGGAGGGGTATCTCTGCCGGATGGTAGCGTCCAAGGAGGGACGAGGAACACGTGCAGCTGCATGACGTCACGGGCAGGTGCAAAGTGCGCGAGCTCTGAGTTGCCGCGCTGGCGCTGCGCATGTAGAAAAAAAAAAGAAAGAACAAGCCTCACTTTCGGGTGTACAGGATTCCTGGGCAAGGGGTGAAAGACCCCCTTACCCTGGGCACAGGATGGAAACTAGTTAGGGGGAAGGGTTAGCTTAGTTAGACCGACTTCATGGGGCAGGGGTAAGTCCTCATGGAGTCCGTGGAATGGATTAGTTAGAGGGATTGTAGCCAGATTTAGGTTGGGAAATAAAATGAATTTTTGAGTTAGGAGACAGAGACAGACTGGTGAATGTGTAGTGGGGACGTAGCTTAGCTACGTAGGTTAAAAGGAACGTGCTACTAGTTTAAGGGACGACGTGGGAGCACGAGTTAGTTAGGGGATGTAGTTAGAAGGATGGCAGAGTTCAGCGGTGTGTGTGTTGAAGAGTTGTTGGTGAGTGAATTGGAAGCGTGTACATGTTGAGTGAGGTGGAAGCATGTGCTTGGTGAGTGAGTGAGGCCAGCGGGTCTGTGTGTGTGGAGTGAATGGGGAATGCATGGTGCGATGAGTGATTGGGGGGAGGAGTGACTCCCGCCCAAGGGACCCCGGGGTCAGTATAAAGTGAGTTAGCTGGGTTAGTCAAATTGAAAAATGGAGGTCGTTTTGTTGTTGGTGGGAAAGTAGGCTCGAGACCCGTTTGGAGGGGTGCAGGAGCCCTGTTGACGGGCTTGGGAGCGTGGCTGCGAAAGGTGAGTATCGCTGAGTGGGTACCCCGGGCACCAGGCTAGTCGGCCGCGGTAGGCCATGGGCCCATGGGGGGCCGGGATAGAGTAGTGGGCACGGGTGCGCCTGCTTGGTGCGGGGGCCCGGGGCGCCATTAGCCGCGTGGGCAGTGTTGTGGGCACGGGTGACCCTCGGAAAGGGGCCCGGGAGGCCGGCCTGCCACGTGTGCGTTTCAGGGGAGGTGCCATGGGGGGCACTCCCCGGTGTTAGGGAGCTGGTAGGCTCGGAGGCAGTGTAGTGCCCGGGGTGCCATAGCGGGAGATTCGGCAGAGGGTCGTGCCTGCCAAAGGGAGCCACGTGTCCCAGCCAGGAGACCGTGTGAGGGCACGGAGAGAAAATTGGGGGCGAGGCCCGAAATTGTGAGGACACCAACACAGGCGACGGGAATCTGGGTTGTTAGAACCAATAGTTTAAGCGAGAGGCGCTTGTTGAAAGCCCCGGGGTAGTTTAACTGTTAAATGGTTAGGGTAGATTAGGAGATGTACCCCTCCGCACCATCCATCCCCTCGCTGTCGTTGTGGGCCGCTGGACCCACTTGGTGTTAAGATCGCCGAACTCTGGGGAGGCCATTCTGAGGCTTCGTTGGGCCTCGACACAGGACGTTAGCTCTCCCTTGTTCCCCTCCGGGAAGGGAACGTAGGGGTTGGGAGTAGGCTAGGTGACAGGATAGGTTAGCCGAACAAGGACGATAAAGGGGGTTAGGGGACGATTTATAGAGGGGAAGTAAAAATAAAAACAACAAAAAAAAATTAAGTTGGGGCTAAATTGGGGTTTGACAAATTAAGGGAGTGGGTATGTACAGTGACAGGCAAAGGCGATAGTTGGGAGGGAGACAGGTAGGTAGGTCCGAGCCCGCCTTCCAAGTGGCCAGCACCACCGCACTCCCTCCACCAACCTCCATTGAACGGCAAAGGCTGGCCAACTTCATCGGCTGGCCATGTTTTGCTTCAAGGCGGAGGCCGGCCAACTTCATCGGCAGCTGTTGTTTTGCTGCAAGGCCTGTGCCATCGGCTGGCCGTGTTTGCTTCAAGGCCTGTACCGGCCAGTTCATCTGCTGGCTGTTTTCTTCGAGGCCTGTGCCGGCCAGTTCATCTGCTGGCTGTTTTTCTTCGAGGCCTGTGCCGGCCAGTTCATCTGCCGGCTGTGTTTGCCTGCAACGGTCTTCTTCTGCGGGCTGTGTTTGCCTGCAGCGGCCTTCTTCTGCGGGCTGTGTTTGCCTGCTGCCTTTGCCATGCCATGCCCACTGCCCACGTTCACCAGCCCCGTTCAATTTTTGCTTTGCCCCCCCCCCTGTTCATTTCCATGTGTGCCAGGATCCGCAAAGCAACAGTTTGCAAGCTGCAAGAACTGCCCTGTTGGCAGCTACAACACGGGCCTGCAGTGGCGGCCCGTGCACCGTGTTTGTGTTCATGCATCCATTCGTTGTGTTCATTGCGTGTGCCACTTGAGCTGGCACGGAGACTGCGTTGTGCAGCCCAAGCACCGTTGTGGTTCACTGAGTTCAGTTCAAAAGGGAAGGCCTTGGACTGCGTGTGAGCAGCCAGCCACGTTCCCTGTCACCTGCATTGTTTGAGCCAGAGACTGCATGTGGGCAGCCTGGCTCCCTGCTAACTGCTTTTCTTTTGCAGAGTTCAATGATCCTGGGCCATGGTTTAGTGTAAAATTTGTAAGTTAAGGTTAAGATGTACTGTAAATATGAGTGCGCCCCCGGCATGTCTGTCTAGCGCCGGCAATTTTATTTAAGTCGTCCGTGTGAGTGAGTTTGTTTAGATAGTTACGCAGCCCTTAGGTTATTTATTTTGGGGACACGAATACCATGAATGTCGCACTCAGGGATCCGTAGGTAAAATGTACTAGGGGAAAACTACACATGATTGCACACGAAAATTTGACGACTCGGGACGAGTCTGTAAAAAGGGAAGGGGGTAGTGTTGTGGTTACCAGATTCGCAAACCACCATTCAGGTCCCTTAGGTGAGGTATCTCGGTAAGTGCATGTGTAGTTAGGCCCAAACCCGTTGTCTCGTGGGAATACATGTCATTTATACGTGCTGCGACTCTTTAGGATAGCCGTTTTTCTTTTACTATCTTTATTTTGGACCAATCGCCACCATCACAACCACAACATCAACCACCGACCACAACGCCGCTTCACCACAACCGCCATGACCTTTACCGTCACAACTCGCCACCATCGCATCACCGTCATCTCGCGCCACTCATGGGCACCGATGCTGGACTCGTGTAGGGCGCACGTTGAACAGCGTGTACAAAATCACGGATTTTGTACTTCAAAAACGACACACGCCCACTTTTTGCCGTCCAATCGGTGAGCGAGGGGCGAATTGGCCCCGCCCCCAGGGCGATCGATATATGCAAATTTGTGGATCAAAAAGCCTTCACGCCCACTTTTTCTCGGGCCAATGGGGAGCGAGGTGAAAGGTCAAAGGGAGGGGGTCAAAGGCGAAGTTACGGGGGGATAAAAGGACGGTGTTCGTCAGTCAGAAAGAGTCGGAGTCAGCAGAACGAGGTCGGAGAGTCAAGAAGAGGAGAGTCGGAAGCAGAGGGTCAAGACTTCGCGGGCGGTGGAGCTGCTCGTCGTGTGCGTTGGAGTCGGAACGGAGGGGACGGAGCTGTGGAAAGGCGGCGACACCAGACGAGGGGGTGCTCGCGTCGTGCAGGAAGCTGCACCCGAGGGAGGCCGACAGCGCGACCTGGCCGAGGTGGAGACGCTCGTCGCATATAATAAAGATCCTCTATACCCCGAGCATCAGCAACCCCCTCCTGTTTCCCCCCGCGCTGAGATAGTGCGACCAAGGGGGCCCCGTTCCCACCCCCTACCAGGCACTGTCCACGAGGCCCGCGGGTTGCGGGGCCATCGCCGCTCCGCGTCTCATCACCAGACGGGTAGGCCCGACCCGGTCTCGGCCTCAGGCCTGCCTCATTCTTGGGGATATTCTTTCCTTGGTTTTGGGTATGTGTTGTCGGCGCCGTCTGTGAAGTAGAATTGTATAAGTGTTGCCGTGTGCTCGGTAGTCGGTATTAGCTCTGCACTGTGTTTTCACTTTTATGTTTGCTTTTTGTGTAAATGGAATTGTGTTTTCTTTTTTTTGTGTGCATTTGGTGGAATTGTATTTGTGTGCTTTCCGTTCGTCGCGAATAAATGTGCTTTATTGGTGAACTGTTTCCCGCTTCGCTTCGTCATTTTCCTCCATTGGATCCCCATCTTGCTTCACGTAAAGGGTTGGTAGTGGGCTGAATACGCCCGATAATTAATCGAACCGTCGAGGTCGACGATAACACCGCTCGGTTATTCTGATAGTACGGAACGGGTCGCTTAAGTGGCCCGTGTCCGAAGTCGACCTGCGGCGAGGTGCGATCGCCCGGTCTACCCTCCGCGTGGGTACTTAGGTAGTTCGAATTTGGCGAGCAACCCTATCCCACGCGGGGGCTGATTGGCTCGATCGCGGTGAGACCGAAAGGTCCACCCGTGACTGGTTCCCGGCGTTAGTCCGAGAGGGTCACGACTGGATTGTCCGTCCGGTGGGCGACGTGCCGCGATTCGAGTTACGTGGCCGTCGCACGCCGGCGGGCGCGAAATCCGCAACAATATATATATATATATATATAAAGATGTTCTACGCCTGATTAAAAATTGTTGTAGCTCAAACTGTATCGATGCGCTGACATGGTAATGGTACTGTACATTCTTTATTGATGATCTAACATTCTAAATAGTAAGTAATTTATAGAAATGTGTGTTGTTGCTGTCGAATGGCCCCGTGACTGCCCTGCACGAACAGGGCTGATACGATTCCACCGTTAACCACAGCTGAATAGGTCTGATCGGCCCTTGGGCAAATGTCGAGCAGCCCCGACCCCATCAGGCTGATTGACAGTTGTAGTCCCACCCACCCCTGTGATTCCTTTCAATTCCTTTATTTTCGGTTTTGCGTTCTTTTCCTGGAATCTTTTCAAGCAACATTAAAATTTTCATCAATTTGCACCATAAAATGCAGTGGATTGGTGTTTAAACAAAGTTTGGGGCTTCAACCAATTTTGAGTTGGTTTCTCAGAAATAAGAATGATAATTATAGACATAATAATAATAATAATAATAATAACAATAATAATAATAATAATAATAATAATAATGACAAACAGGCACTTTTGGGTCTCATTTTCAGCTCGCCTGTTCGCAGAACAGAGAGCTATAGCGATACCCCCGGCATGAGCGTGAGTGTGAAAATGTTAAAGTTTTTTTGGTGCAAGTTATTTCCTTTCTAATGTTTTTATCTACCACACTTTTTTACTGATTACAATATACAAATACATATATTGCTTTAAAATTATTTGGATCAGACTTCACTGCAATGCTTTATAAAAAATATTATTAGACTAGTCTTTTAAAAACGATAAAAGTACAAACAGGCGAGCATTGGGTGGCTTTGACACAAACTCTCTGGTTATAGTTCAGCAATGATGTCACAAAGTTGAATTAGTATTATTGGATTGGGAATTCTCTGCAGATGACTCGGAGTTAATTTATCTCTATAATAAGATTGAGTGTCCATCTGTGTGTCACGTAACTCCTCTTAAACCGCCGGTCACACCCCAATCAGAATGCTACCAAACAAATCATCTGGTCCGAGAGGTTTGCGCAAGGACAAAAATTGACGGGTGGGGGATGTCCCCAAAACCCCATTTACTACTGTTGCCATGGCAATATTCTGCGTTCTGTTCCATTTTCGCCTAAGCAGAGCTGGACGGTGTACTTCCCCAATAAAAATGACGCAAAAACATGTTTGTTTTTTATGTTTTGAAAAAAAAAATAAAAAAATCAATGAAGCAATATAATCTCTTTCGAAGATTTTCATTACAATATTGATTACGCTGCGGCGTCTTTATCATACGCTTTCCTCACCTCGTGACTCATCCTGGCGATTACTATATTGATCGTGGTGTTATCCTTGACAATTTTACGTTTCTTGGACTCTCCGGCCACGAAGCGGCCAGCCGTATTTGGTGGGGCAACACGTGTACTCCTGACCGGAGAGAGGGTGGGAGTGCCTGCTCGTCGGTTTATAAGTTTTATCTTGGTCGCCTTTTTTGAGGATTTCTGCTGTATGAAGGCAATGGAATGTCCGGGCCATCCTTACATAAGAAGTATACACTTCTTGATATGAAAAAAGAAAAGAAAAAATGAACAACAAACCAAATAACAGGAAAAAAAAAAAGAAAAAAAAAAGAATCTATGATGAAAGAAAGCATTTTGCACGAACCTCACCTGAAGAAACTCCCGACGGGGAAGACATTTATCAAGAGCGAGGAATTTAGTCACTTGTGGAGATGTCTGTCCCTCTTCCAGCTACAGCGACAAATCACATCGAGGAATTCATGAGAAGAAGAGCAAAGGATGGGGTTCCTGTAATTATTTGGTGGCACTTGTGCTTTAATTATCTAATCAGCCAAGCAGATTGAATCAACGGAAGGTTTCCTTCCAAAGTGACCTCGTTTGACACAGCTGGTTCTAATTAATGTACCTGGTGCTGGACAATGGCCGCATATTTAACATGGAGATGTGCCGAGAACCAATAAGACGGGTGTAGTTTTCTCAGCAATGCGCCAGCTGGAGGACTACCAAGCCTGCCCCCTTCCACTTCCTGAGTAAAGAATGGCTTTCTTCTGAGCAACCCTGCAACACCACTGCCCACAGTCACTCCCAGGGGCCAGTCATGACTCAAGAAAACATCTGGGGGAGTTGAAAGCTGGGACAAGAGGAGGAAAATACAGAGGATTGGGAAATGCAAAGCATGCTAAAAGAAAACGGAAAACATGGTCACAAATCAAAAAAAAAAAAAAAAAAAAAAAAAAAAAAAAAATCAGTGCAGGCTCGAGTATCATGGAGATGCAAGCATTGGTCACAGGTAAAGCCCACCTGCATGAGGCGATATACTTCCAGGCTGCGGACATGGTAGGCGCTCCGCAGGCAATCCTGCGAGTATGGTGGGCATTCAAAATGACCTGCAATAGAGAAATGAAAGTGTCCACCATTGCCAAGACGAGTCGGATTGAAACGTACCATTTCGGATTAGTACGAATCCTACACGATTGGAAACGCTTCGGTATTTTGTGTAAAAGGCAACGTGAATTAAGTGTTATGGTTACTGTGTGAAAGGACACTTGTGCAGACAGATGAATGCGTCGGTGGTACCTGGGCACAGTGAGGGAGTGTCGACAGAACTTTGAGGATAGCTTTTGTCGAGGCTACAATGTTCGATTAACATGACAGCTGGACTCCTACGTTCAAGTAAAACGGACTGTGGAAAAGATTTGTTATGGGACACGATGCTTTTAGCCAATGGTCAGGCTTTTGGTCAGTCTTCAAATGCAGACTGTCGCCTGGCTTCTGGATGACCTTGTGTTCGCTATAATACAAGGTGAGCAGTGAGCTGTTCGAGAAGAGGTGGTTTGCGACGTGAACCAGAAATTCAGCTCCAGCAGAGTGCTGAGCATTTGGAGCGGCAGAATGCGGTCAAGTTCGTTTTGCGAAAGCAAGCTGTGGACGGCTTATCGCACCCTGGAACAGAGTGCGTATGTTGTCCACAGATCCGAGTCTAACCCATTGCCTCTTCGCGGATGCGGGTTCATCCTGCCTGCTGACTGGTTGCGTTCACGAGGAACCATTGCAACACCGTGGCGTGTCATCAAGCCGGCATTCATGCCAACAAGTACTCTGGGCATCTCTCCAAGATCGAATCCACCCTCCTTCTCACGACATAGCAAGGCAGCGCGATCTAACTGCGAGGAATTTATCCTCAGGACACGCTCACCACACACGCTGCTGGCCGGTCGATCTTCACTTTGTGAGCATCCATACGCCATCAGGAGCATCCACACTTGCTTCGGAAGTGCAAGACATCGACTTTGGCACAACTCGTATCCTATCAAAGTGTTGTATTACAACACAAGGCAAAAGTAAAGGGGGTGCTGGAGATAAGTTGCCGACCTAAGAGTTGTGGGAATATTCAAAGCTGCATTGAAATACATGTGTGTAACTTTTAGGGAGTTTTGAAAGCATTGAACATGGCATGTATTAATGTGGGGAATTATAGTCATTGAGTGTTTCATTTAAATCATCGTGATGGAATATTATTAAATGATATTCGCACTTCAACAGTAGACCGTAGGGATTAATAAATTACGTGTTAAATATCCCTCTGTTTCTGCGCTGTTTCACCTGAAAGCAAAACACGGAAAAGTTCAGTGATCGTTTTAATTGCCTGTCACGTTCCCCTTCAGGTACTTGGGGCACTCACCCTGAGGCACGGAGGCTACGTGTAACAGTGCGATTAACTCTTTACTGTGGTGTGGTGGCATACGTGGGCAGGGCACAATGCGGGGAGCGTTGTGGGGGCGTGGAGGTGTGGTGTTGGTGGTCACGTGTCCGCAAGGCTTATAGATGGTTGCGCCGCTTGAGGCGTGTTTGTAGTCTGCAGTAGTGTGCATTCGGACGGGCAATAAACAGAGTTCGACAACCCTAACGACTCTCCGAGTCCGACTGCCCTCCGGACACTACATTGGCGACGAGTCTGCTTCAGATCGACGTGTGCAGACTGCCTGGGTTGCATCGGTATTGAGTTGGAGTCTTTGGCCGGAGCGATTGGATCGCTGGAGCGGGAAAATCAGCGCAGCTCACGCGGTTCGAGTTCGACCACCTGGCGTGAAGCCCGGGGAAGCGCGTCACGAGTTTCGCGTGCCCGCACGCACAGTCTTCGGTGCGGGTCGAGTCCTGCAGCCAGACGTCTCGCCGTCACCTGCCATCGAGTGAACTACAGGACGGCTCGAGGATGGCGGAAGGTCAGGGCATGGCGCTCGGTCGAGTGCCCGTCTTCGAATTGTTTTCTGAACGATTGGGGTGCTATTTCCACGCGAATGATGTAGACGATGAGAGCAAACACAAATCGATCTTGCTCGCCTCGCTATCAACGGAACATTATCGGCTGCTAAGTGATTTGGTAGCGCCGGATAAGCCCAGTGACGACGGGCTGTCATTTCAAGACGTGGTAGGGAAGATGAAAGCCCACATGGCGCCGGAGAAGTAGTCATTGCAGCTGGCTCGGTACCAGTTCGATCACCTCGCGAAGGGTGCGGAGGAGCGCGTCGCAGATTTCGTGGCGCGGGTGAAGCATTCGGCCGTGGCTTGCAAGTTCACGGCAGAGGAGCGTCCAGCTCGACTCAGAGATCGCTTTATTTCTGGGCTGCAAGATGCGAAGATGGTGTCGGCGATTCTGCGAATGCGAAGTGTTGACGTTACATTCGACTCAGCGGTCGAGACTGCTTCAGCTGTCGAGCAGACACTCACAGATGTCCGCGCCATCGCCGGCCAGGCCATGTTGGGTGGTTCCAGCTGGGGCATGTCGGGTGACCCCGGGGTCCATGCGATGACCCAGGTGCCCCAGGTCACGCACACGTCTGTCGGTGCGAGCCGTGGGCGCGCGCCGCAGCGCGGCCGCACAGGGAGCGAGATGGACACCCAGGGGTGCTGGGGATGTGGTGGTCCGCACCTGCGGCGAGTGTGCCCGTATAAGAACACCGTGTGTTTGCATTGTCACAAGGTGGGACATCTGAAGCGTGTGTCGAATGGCGGGGGCCGCCGTTAAGGTCTTGGATAGCGAGGTGCGGGACGACCCCAGCGACCTGGGAAGCGGCCTGCAGCTGGGGCATAGCGATCCCGGCGGCCCGGAGCAGGAAATGCAACCAATGTTGAGCCTGTTTTCAATTGGTCCGGAGGTGACAAGACCAATAACAGTGGAGGTCGAGGTGAATGGCGTGCCGATCGTGTTTCAAGTTGACACCGGGGCTGTAGTGTCGGTCATGGGCGAGCGGGCTGCTCGTGACCTTCACGGTGTTCACCTGGTCAAGACGACCTTGTCGCTGTGCACGTACACCGGCGAAGCGATTGCACCACTTGCTGTGACAGACGTCTCGGTGGTCTACCGAGGTCAAAGCGCCCTACTCTCATTGTTTGTGGTACGAGGGGAGGGGCCCGCCCTTTTGGGCCGGGACTGGCTGGCGCGCCTCAGGCTCACCTGGATGGCGTCAGCTGGTGGCCTGGGACAGCCAGGCACGGGGGAGGGGGAGGAGGTTCCTGTTTCGGAGTTCGTACCTCCAGGTGCACCTGTGCCTCCTTCGAGACCCGAGGGCAAGGTTCTGGCGGCGGGAGCCGCGACGATGCAACGTGGGCTGCTGTTCATTGCTTCCGGCGACGACGATATACGGGTCTGGAGCAACGGGAGCCATGCCAGCGGCGACGGGCTCTCGCACTCCCACGGCACTCGTGGTACAGTGCACACCCGTGTCGTTCAGGCGATTTCAGCGGGGGATTGGAGCGAGCCGGTCGTGTTCAAGAAGTTCGCGGAACGCGACCATCGACGACAAGCAAGTCATTGCAACGTCGCGACAACCATGAGGCGTACCCACGATGTGATTCATGGATTGCCAATTGTTGTGTATTTGATTCTCGCTGCACGAGTGATTCGATTTAGCATTGTTAACGCAAATGCCGACAGTCCGCGTGTGAGCATGATATGTTTGGTTGGGATCAATCAAAGGGATGACCGATATGATCGATGTGATGTGAAGAGCTTGCGGGCGATCGTGGCGAATAAAGAGGTCTTTCTGATCTCCAGCTGCGAGGGCAGTCCACGGTCCACTACCCGCTCATGTGTGGGAATTATACTGGGAAAGCGCGCTGTACGAAAAGGGGAGTTTGCATCTGCGCAGGCGATGTTCTTGTTGCTTCATGGCATGACTGAATGTGATGCGTGGTTTTGTATGGGATTGCTGGGACTGCAGCCGGCTAATTGCCGGTTCGACTCGCGTGTGGGACTCAGAGATCGACTCAGAGCCGGGGCTGGTTCGCTGTTCAGCGTCACCCCCACCCCTGATATTGCCAAGGTCAGACGTGCCTGGGGCCATGGAGCGCAAACCTCTGTTCTCGCCAAGGTCAGCCACAGTGGCGCCGCGGGGCTTGCAGGCTCGGGGTGTTTACCTGATTCGGTCCTGTCTGAGGGAGAGGTGCCAGCTTGTCGACCGGGGGCGTTTGATGGAGCTTATTGGCCAGGGGGCGCGGGAGGTCATCGCGACCTTGCCGGAAGGCGTGTAAGCATGAGCTGCCTGGGGGCGCTTCTGCTGCGTAGTGATGCTGTGCTTCCCAACTTGCTTCTTTTTATCTTTAACACAGCCAGGGTTTTGTGGGCTGCAGCCATCATTGGGTTCGTCGTGTGACGCGGTACTTGCGCATCTGTCCCCTGCATTCTGGGATTCGGCTCGAAAGGATGAATGATATGCCAGGTTAACACAGTGGCATTGAGGTTGCAGGTTGGGCAGATGAAGCACGTTTTCTTTTGTGCCGGCTCTTCTGGGTTTGGTTCACGGCCACATGGTTAATGCCGTTTTTGGGCTCTGGTTGTTTTCTGTGTGGTGGGGCCTATGATTTTTGATTAACGTCGTTTTGTGCCGCTTTTTTTTTTGTGCCGTAGGTTGCTTTGCCGATGTTGTTTCTCGTTCTAATGGTCATTTTATACTCATGTTTTTAGGAGGGAGGAATGTGGTGTAGTGGCGTACGTGGGCAGGGCACAATGCGGGGAGCATTGTGGGGGCGTGGAGGTGTGGTGTTGGTGGTCACGTGTCCGCAAGGCTTATAGATGGTTGCGCCGCTTGAGGCGTGTTTGTAGTCTGCAGTAGTGTGCATTCGGACGGGCAATAAACAGAGTTCGACAACCCTCACGACTGAGTCCTACTGCCCTCCGGACACTAGATTTACCAACTCGCAGTGCGTGGACACAAAAACAGTTTCCATTACTGTCTACATTCAAGTACACAAGTATGTCAACAAACCTTTGTGATAATCGTGACCTTTGTAGATCCCAGAAAGGCCTGCTATCCGAATCCCTCCAACGCACAACACACCAGCATACCCTGCATCCATGTCGAATAAAGGCAGTATAACTATAGCACTGGTAAAATGGTATGGTAGAGCAACCTCAGGGTTTTCCAAAACAAGAAAGCATACGAATCTCATGCTCATCTATCTGTATTCAAAATGTGGAGTAATTAATCTTCAATAAAAACAACAAGAAGCAAGACAAACAAACCTGCAGTCCTTGAGAGAACACGTTTTCAGTCCCATGTGACTGCATCGCCACCGCAGTCCTCGGCCCATGACCACTGCCTACCATGACCTTCTGGCTCGGTCGTAGTTGACCTGCAGGCAGCGGTCAAGGACCGAGGATGGAGACGAAGGTACAAAGTGCACCAAGTGAAACGCATCATCTCAGGAACCACAGATCGAGAGACATTTATTTACAACAAGCAAACAAACAAATCAAGAAAAAAGGACAGGTTCATGCTAAACACAGCTCAAACAGAATGAAGGAGGATGTATGTGCATGTTGTCTCATGGGAAACACACCCATGTAGTAGATGTTTGGTGCCACCCAACCACCATAAGGTAATTCCTGCAGATGATTTGATGCCTCATGGTTTCCTCCAATAAACACCGTCAGCACAGGAGCCTGCTTCTCTCCAGAATAATACCTGCGATGGCAGGTAATGTCATGTACAGTCCATGCCCATCATATTACACACACCCTCCCCCCCCACCCCACCCGCCACAAAAGTAACCTCATTCCGAACTAGAAGGGCATTCGGAAGAGCGCATACCTCAGTCACGTAATGCCTGAATCACAAGAACATATTTGGCCCAATACATTTTTGAAATATCATGCTATATATTATTTTGGCCCCATCTCTCAATGGTGAAGAATCACGATAAAAATGAAATAAGTCTCGTATCCAGATCCGGATTTGGGACTTCACCAAAATCAAATAAATTCGTCGTGGTCACACACCACGACGAATCGATTCGATTTTGTCCACCAAATTTCATCCATAAAGAACTTTTTTGAGATATCGTGCTATATATTAGTTCAGCCCCATCTCTCAATGGTGAAGAATCACTTTTAAAATGATGAGATCCGGATCTTCATCAAAATCTAATCAATTCGTCCTTGTCACACACTCAACCTACCCACCAAATTTCATCTGGATCCGTCCCACAACTTTTTGAGATATCATACACACACACACAAACACACACACACACACACACACACACAGACAGAAGACAGAGGAGTGAAAACATAACCTCCTTCACCTTCGGTGGCACAGGTAACAGCAACATTCCAAAAGGGGTGCCTTTCACACGGCAAGGTACAGTTTAAAATCCGACCAAAAAGGGAAATGGAGAGCTATTAATGGAAAACAAACTGGTCCTAATTGTGTAGGCCAATGGCATTCCATCGACAAAGAGAACAGTCCATGGATGGAATGAAAAGAACGTTGATAAAAGTATGCGGTTAGTACAAGTCAATGAGAGATCTGTCGATGCCATCCGCAAACGGAGTATTAGCAGAGAGTTGTCAGGTGATGTTAAACTGTCCAGACACTGAAGGGATTTGTACATGTGAACAGTCAAGAGCAGTTAACTTGTTCTCATGATGTTCACTCGTGGTACGAGCACACGGTGGTGGAAGCTCCGAGCGGTTCTCAGGCGAATTACAAAAGCAGACAATTTTGTGCCTTGATTTCATCACTGTTTGAAATATAATTTTTTTAAAAGGTGGAATGCACATGATCAAACTTAAAGCAGCCAACCCGTTTTAACTGTCCAACAAACCTCTAATCGAGAGGTATCAAATGTGTGGAGATTGTGTGCGAGTATCATGAGAAATCAGGACGTGACATCAATGGCTTCTGCAAAACTTTTGTGCAATTTGCTCAGACAGGAGGGCATGTTCTACTCGACGCCGATATTCAGGTGAAAGACGGTCATTGGCATGTCTCGTATGACATACACTCGGTCTTGAGGCAAACTCAAAGTGACTCTCAGGCAACAGCCCAGCAAACATCGAGGCGATTCATCCAGGAATCACATGGATTAACCACTCCAGTGTGTGACCCATGGATGTTAGCAGCTTGGGATTATGTAGACCAGGGGGTGGAAATTCCCCCGCATCACTATAGGTCCAACACTGAAGGTCTGGTGAGTGATCAGAAGGTGAAGACTGCCAAAAGATGTTTAGTTATATTACATTAATAGTAAAAATGAGATTAATATCGTGGAAGATTAAGCAAACTGATCAAGGAAATTAAAGAAGTGGGGACAAGGCACTGGTATAATGGGCCAAACGGCAACTAAACATCGGTGCCGAGGCCTGCTGGAGCAGCACAAGAATGGTCCTGGAGGAAGATGTCAACAGAAGATTCTTGCAACTCCAAAGGTCAGGAAGCGAGTGCCGGCTGCCTCGTAAAAAACTCATGTCTCGAAGATAGAGCTATCAGCAATGGTGTTGGAATCCTGTTTTGGAGAGGACCAATTTTTCTTGCATGCAGCAAGCTTCCGCAGGAGAGCAGCGCTTGTATCCAATGCCTTACTAGAGAGAGAGCTTGAGAGCTCTTGCGTGCAGGTCTTGAGACACAAGTTGCAGCAGTCATGGTGATTGAAAGTGTGTGAGGGAGGACCAATTCCTAGGGAAGTTCAGCTCGATGCTGTTGAGTGACATGGTCCCGACGGTGCCAATGGTTATGCTTGAGGGCCATACTCCATAACTGATTGGTGTGGTTGAAACCCACTGCCTGTCAGATGCAATCTATGACCTGATTGTTGGCAATGTACCAAGAGCAGTGTCTGGTACAGGGGAACCTGAAGTTGAGGGGGGGAGGAGGTGGGTGGCAGGTGGGGAGAGGGGTGGAGGTTATGTTACAAATTAATTAATAGTGTCTGGTAGCTGGTGTATGGTACAATGTGAAGATCTGATATGGAACACATTGTTTATTACACATGACTGTGTAAGTTTGTTGAGGTGCAATGTTTATGTTAAAAGATGTATAAAAAAAACAAAAAAACAAACAGGTTATAACGTTATAGTTGGACTTTAACCTGTAGAGAGGTTTCTAGTATTCAAGAGATTTCTGGTGACTTCCAAGTACAAGATCGTACCAGTAGTTTGTAGTGGGCAGGACGTTCGTGAACATTCTCTCTCCAATAAGAAACAGAGGAGGCTGAGTAGGAGGAGAAGCATGGTGTTAGCCTAACGGTCAAGGTGGCTGGTTTGAGATCCTAGGGTCTTGAGTTCAAGCCCGTGAAACCATTTAATTAACACCACATGGGGTTGACTCAGCCTGTCATCCTTCCAAGGTCGGAAAAACGAGTACTCGTGTACTGGTAACAGGGGCATTGTATCAGCGGCACAGCCGTGCCCCAGCCAATGATGCTACTCAGCCTTGTGCTGCAAATGAAGTCGTAGAAGGACTGGAGAAGAAGAACAGGCAGTAAAAAGTTGCTTTGTTGTGTTTGAGCTTTTGCTTCGACTTGGGCATAAACTCAAGTTTGGAGCTCACTCACATTGAGGTTCAGAAAATTCGATAAGGGAACTTTATGGTTTCGCAAAATGGATAAATAAGTCAATAAACAAATAAATTAATGGAATAAATTTTCTTATTTAACAGCCACAATTATACCCCATTCGTGTGGGGTCGGCCGGAGGACGTTTTGGACAAAGTACTCACGAGCCGTCTGGCCAAGCCTGATGCTCGACCAAGGTCAGGGCAGGATTTTTAATTTGTTCATGGTGCCGGCGAGAGCGTGCCTAGTCTTCGTAAAGGGCATCGTGGGGTCTTTAAAGAGCAGGTTGCGGGTCACCAAACATATTCTGAAAATTTATCAATATGATTATTTGTGCATTAAATAGTTAGATGCAAACTATTGTGATTGCCTAACTATTGGGGAAATTAATGAAATTTAACCCCGAAGATGTTATTTCTCGAGGCTGTTGAAAAAAAACAGCCACGTGCCATGTATGGATGGTGACGTCACGTTCTCCAAAACAAAGCGGACGCTCACTCGCTCATTGAAGAAGTGTCCAGTTCAGCGGGCCGTTCTTTCGCTTTTTTGAGCTTGCAACTGTCTATATTATCCTTTTTTATTTTGAATTAATGTAGAACAAAGTTATTTGGATATTTGTACATCATGCCTTGTAGTCGTGTTTTGCGAAAATGGCTGGAAAACGGGTAATCGCTCCCACCGATTCCCGAAGGAATCAAACATTCGCCGGCAGTGGATAAGATTTGTACAAACAAAACGGGCTAATTTTCCCCCAAAGAAAAGGGGTATTGAGAACCCTTTGGATAGACTTGTCATTTGTGGTGACCATTTCACAGCCGAGGATTACGAAGACATAAACACATCTGATCACCACTCTGTGAATATGAGTTGTTGGTTGACAAGTTCTCCAGATACTGCTCTGTCACAGAATCAATTGTTGAGTTTAAGTGAGAAAAACCTTGAAATGTATTCTTAAAGAGTACATGGAAAAACACATAAATAAACTTTCTGAAAAACACAAGCATGAAAAAATTTCTCAACAAATCAACTTATTGTTGATTAAAGTACTTTTTTAACAGCATCAGCAAATTGGGCTATTTCATTTCAATTGTAAAAAATGGATCAATTTTCCACTTTTTTTTTCTAAATTTGGTAGAATATTTCCCAATGAGGCTAAACATATTTTGTTATTTATATGCTAAAACAGTCTCTTGAAAGTTGGGGTTTGTTCTAACTGTTCATTTTCACTGGGGTCAAGCTCAGCTGTCAGAAAGACTTCAACGCCAAGGCGACGGTGTATAATATATTTGGGTCCATTATTGATTCTTTCTATTTCTGACTCTTGAGTGAGTAGAGGGTTAAAAATGATTATATCAAGTCACAGACGAATCAAACTTCACATTATTTTATGCATCGAACAAGAAAATGAAAATCCACAAACCAATCTGTCTGGTGGAGTCTGTCAGTGTGAACTGGTGGACAGTCAGTCCTGCCACTTGTACACGAAATAGGCCGTTTTCTGGCACTTGCAAGTGGCTCACATTTATATGGCTCACGGCCAGAAACTCCATAGTATAAATTCCCATCATTCTCCGACTCGTCCTCTGCAATATCGGAATGAAAACACTCAATTTCATCGCCGCTGAAATCACTCTCTGATTCGCATCTCTCCATTGTCCACACGCTGTTTCCGAAAGTTCTCGAAGATTTCGGAGAACGTGACGTCATAGCATCTTCGGTAAATTCCGGTCTGTTTTTCGATCACTGACAAAAGTTTTGACATAAAAGTGAATTTTAGCATATTTTGAGTTTCAAATGTGAGAAAATAATTGCCCAACGATTATTAATGTGATTACAACCTTCGAATCAAGTGGTCATCAGCGACCCAAAACTGCTCTTTAACGTCCACAAACTTGTGCCGACAGACTGGACGCCTGTTTAGCATCTATCCGAGGGATGCACACACATTGATGAATCGCTCTGCTGGTGAAACACTGGGGCGACAGTTTACACCTGGGTCGAGAATTAAAACCAAGGCTAGACAGCTGAGAGGTGAGTGTGCTTACCTCTCGGCCATTTTGCCAGCCCCAATGAATGGAATAAATAAATGTCAGAAATCCCTCAAGATGGAATTCCATCTCACGATGAAGTAGACAGTTGACACAATGGTGTAGCTGGCTAAAATGTGTTTGGTTACCTGTGGAAGTCTTGCATGTGTCGGTACTTTGGGGGTACAGCCATGCAAAGCAAGTCGCTCTCATTGCGAACAGCCTGAAAGTCACCACAGCAGAGGAGGAGGTCCACGGGCTCTCCACCTTGTCGTACTGCCTCTGCCAACTACAATTTAATAAATAAATAAATAAATAAATAAATAAATAAAAGTAATAAAATGACTGTGAGCATTCAATTGCTAATGCATTTTGGCAACCAAAGGTGCAACATTGCTCAGTGTTCCCACCAAGGGTCCAGTTAAATAAATAAATAATCAGCAATCATTAACAACATAATATACCCCAAAGTTTTTGTGCACAGGTGACATAAAACCAAACTCACCGTTTCATAGATTTTGTCCAATTCTCCATGACAGCAACCCTCTACAGCAACTCGCATGCCTCTTTCAGCTGAACTTCTCTTCCACCCCTGACACCCATACAAGTGAGTGAGTGAGTGAGGGCATAAATTGTTAAGAACAAGTATTCAATTACCTTCAGAAAGAAACATTTAAAGGTGATCACCATATTAATAATAAAGTACCCTTTTTGGTACAGAATTTAGACACGAGCTCGGCGACATGAAACCTGCTGGGCAGGCGGGATGCATGAAACCTGCCGGGATGCTTGTTTGTTTGACCACAACCTTAATCATTCCTGATGTACCAAAGTTTGTTCACCACATTAAAAAAAATTTTTGAAGTTTTTTTTAAATCAGGGGATAACAGGGTGTATGGCAAGGATCAAAGTCAGTCCAGGTTTGATCCCACCCCCCCTCCAAAAAAAAAAAGGTACTGGATGACCTCCGCTCTTCACGGACCCCACATATTTGCGCTTGATAAAATGTGACCTGCTTCGACATTCATGGCCCTGTTTCATGTATTGGCAGTTTTTTTTGCATTTTCACAATTTTTTGTGGGCACATTCGCTGTTTTTTTTTAGTGTATCGTGGGATTCTTGATATTCCCTTATGAATCATGAACCGCCGTGAACTTATCCCCCCCCCCCCCACGTTTCCCCCAAAGTAGATACTGTACTTGCTTTCTTCTCTGAAACCACACACACAATGTTGATGAAACTTGACCACAGCCTTCATCACCCATGATGCTAAAATCTAATGGTCCTATTTTGAGCAAACTTTAGAGAACTTCTGAGGACCGAGAACGCCTGATGCCTTGCAAATCCCATCAAATTTGCATATTCAGTAGGTCAGTTTAAAGGTGAAAGGTCATTACGATTCCAGGATAACTACTTTTGACTTCTCAAAAAGTATTCACATGATCTACATGCAAATCATCTCTGCATGGAGCTTTCACAAGTTTGTTCAAACAATGAGAAAATTTAAATATTTTGTGGGTCAGCACACCTACCAGTGGTTCCCTGGATCTACCAGGTGAGAGCAGGGGCATTGCCCCTTTTTTTGTTATTCATCATCGTTTCGCTTGCCAAGCTCTGTGTCATTCAAAGCCACCTTTATTCCAGGATTTCTGTCGTCCTCCACTCAAGCAGTCAACATATCGTCATTAATGGAACCGTCTCCCCCCCCCCCCCACCCCTACTCTCCCAAATCCAGTATTTTGGACCCAGCCTTGTTCCACAGCGAGATAAATGACCTCTCCAATGTTCTGGAAAACCCTCTCTTCCTTTTTTCAGATGACTACACATCGTGTCATGCAGCATCCCAATCATTCTGCTATGCAGACTGCATCAACTTGTATCTTCCTGGTGATCTGGAAACGGCGAGACACTGTTCTGATAAATGGAACACGTCCTTCAATCCTGGAAAATGTCAGTTTCACACGAGGAATGGGGATGTTATTCAGGTTCTACATGGTGAAAACAAGCTTGGAAAGCTTCGTTAAACAACTCCGCTTTGTCCTTGCTGTCTACCGTACAAGTTCCATCGTTCTTCTGAAAGGATCCCATTCCTTTTATGGGTTTAACCTCATGTTTCACAAACTGTCAGAATGTTTTCAGATGTCCTTTAATATCTATCATGGCAAACTTTCTTTGAGTTTACTCAAATGCCTATTTTTTCTCCTTCTTCTTCGGTCATTTCTGATTCTGGAAAATCTTTGATGCTCCACGGCTGCACATTTTTTCCATGCTCTTGTTTTGTGGCCGCTTCGTGCCAGAGTTTGTGTGTGTATATATATATATATATATATATATATATATATATATATATATATATATATATATATATATATATATATATATATATATATATATATATATATATATATATACATACACTCCTTTTCCCTCCGACTTTTCAATTTCATCTTTTTCCATTGCCCGCACAAGGTTATTCTCGATCCTATCCAATGCCTGTGCACGCAATTCAAATTTTCTAGTTGATCTCTCCAATCTTCCTTGGATTGCAGTTCCTTTTGCTCTCAGCAAATCTGTCCTTTGATCTATCAATTTCAATGTTTATATTAAGTTATATATCTAAACAACAGGAGTCACTTAATCCTCGTGGGGAGGGTGGGTTTCTATGTCCTTTTCACAGTTTCCTGATCATTAGTAATAACTGGAGGCTGGCAGGATAGCCGAGGGTATGCACACTCACCTTCAAGCCACCCCATGTCTTTCATCCATTTGATATCCTTTCTTAGCCAGCTCTGAATTCCAAGATATTTTCAAAGAAATATTTCCCTCTGCCACAGAAGGTGGACGGAGGTTATGTTTTCATCCCTGTTTGTTTGTCTGTGAGAAGGACATCTCAAAAGTCATGGATGGATTCAGATGAGACGTGGTGGACAGGTTGGGTGTGTGACAAGGACGAATAAATTTGATTTTGATATTTTTTTTTTTTTAAGTGATTCTTCACCATTGAGGGGTGGAGCTAAAAACAATACATAGCATGATATCTCAAAAAGTTGTGGATGGATTATGACAAAAACTCGGTGGACGAGTTGGTTAATTGACAAGAACAAGGCGATTAGATTTTGGTTAAGGTCCGGTTCAGATCCGGCTTATGAGTGGGATACAAACGTAAACTGTTCAATCGTTCATCCCACCGAGTGCTGTTCTAGTTTTCTTTAGAGGTTCTTCCAGAGTTACGACGTTTACTACATCGCTCAAATACATTTGGTCCTGTTGGCAAATACTGCTCATGAGTAAGCTATTGCTTTGTTCTTTCACGTTGTGGCGCATACCACAGGTTGCGATCTCATTGACGTTGTTCAGCATATAATTTCTGAAACCTACGTTCTCCAGGCTCAAACATATTCTTCAATGATTGCTGTACATTTTCAAGCATCTGGACTTGAACCTGTTCATTCACTTTCAGACTTTTTTTTAAAATAAAAAAAAACAAAAGAAAGGGGGTAGGGGGGTATTGTAATCAGCTCCATATCCCCATCTGTCCACCATGCAATCTCCTCCAAAACGGTTGTGCAGAAAAACTCATCAAACTTGGTAGTTGTGATCACCACATGGCAAGAAGGTGCAAGAGCGGTATCATTTTGGCCCCGTCCATCGAGCTTTATGGTGGGGTTAAATACAATT
>NC_140973.1:37518612-37631112 GCF_056783735.1 Eptatretus burgeri | reverse complement strand
AAAAAGTCCACAAGAAGAAGATGAAGAACAACAACGTAAGACATCCTCCACGAGGATCTAAAAAAAACGGGGTCTCAGGGAGTCTCCAGAGGGAGTTTACTGTGGAGTTGCCCCCAAAATATGTATTTGCCTTTTTCTCAGAAACTACACACACAATTTCGATGAAACTGAACCACAACCTTCATCATCCGTGACATACCAAAGTTTCTTCACACCATTAAAAACAAAATTGAGGTCTTGGGGAGGGGTTGCCCCCCCCCCCCCCAAATAGCTATTTGCTTTCTTCTCCGAAACTTGATCACAACCTTCATCTTCCATGATGTGCCAAAGTTTGTTCACTGCCAGGTGAGCACCCAGGGGGTATTGCCCCTATTTTTTTTTATAACCCCACATGCACGAAGCAAAAAGCAGGGTTAAGCAATTGGTTCACATTGTCTGTCTGTCTGTCTGTGTTTACAAACGTCGGTTTATGATTTACAACTTACCTTCAAATGTTGTATTTTGAACACTAATCAGAAAACTAACCTGTCGTTTAGCAGTACTTTCGCTCTGAATTTGGCCCGACCGTGCATGCCCAAAAAGGAGCGAGATAATATTTTTAGTCTCTGTCTGTCTGGCAATCAAAATTGAAAATTATTGCAAAGAGGAAACTTACTGTGTTTAAGGACGTCATAAAGGACAGACAACATCCACGGATAACTAATGTGATGTGTTAAATAAGGTGGTATAAATAAATACAAGAGCAAAAATGTGGTGTCATCAACGGCAGTAAACTTCCAAAAACGATTTTTTCTACAACCTTTAAAATCTTGACTTTATTTAAATTCAATTATATATTTGAACACTTTGGAACACAAATCGCCTTATTGGCACTTTCAAAAACCTTTCGTTTTGCAGGACTTGCACAAAATATTATGACATTTTACATCATCTCTACCAATCAAATTTGCCACTGGCAGACCCCTCCCATGTCCTTGTTTTTCAAGACTGTGCAGGGGTAAGGTGTTCTATCAACTCTCTCGTTATTTCACCTTTCATTTCATGTTGGCATCTGTGTGACGGCACTCGCCGTGCACTTTCAGCACGAATGGCCTTGACTTCCCTTTTAGGAATCTTTTTGCATGATTTTATAAGTATCATTCCTTCTAAATCATACTCCATTTAAGGTGCATGTATCTTGCAATTGTCCAAAAGTATTTTACCTTCAGGCTACAGGACACGATTTCAATACTTGTACAAGTTATAAAGCAGTTTGTTAGTGAAAAAGAAAATGCTGAACCATCGTGATTTCCAATCAATCAAAATCCTAAACTTCTTTTTGTCAAAAAATAAAAAAGTAGCAAAAAGAACTTGCAAGCAGTTGTTTAAAAAAAACAAAAAAATTACAAAAGCAAAGTACATAAATGGCTATCCTGTGCACAAGAGATTTTTTTTCCGATCACTGGATGTGTTCGATAACATGAATAGGAACAAGTAAAGTAAAATCGTCCAACAATCATGACGATGACGATGATGAAAAGGAGATCCAAAATCCAAGTCACAGCTAGAGAAATCCATGACTACATAGTTGGTTGAATAAATAGGATTAAGGATTTGCAGGCTTCTGTGCACATTTAATACATCCACTGCTAGCATTTGATGGACTTTGCTAATCTTTCCCAAAACCATTCCTTGGTGGCCTCTTTGGTGTAATCACACATGGTGATATGTCGCAGGATGCTGGGGTAAGGCCTTTTGATGGGCTTGTACAAGAGCGGGATCAAACGCTTCTCTCTCGCACCTGCGAGAAAAAGCAGGAAAGTCTTTATTGGTCATTCATATACATTTAAAAGGAAGGAGGAAGAAAAGAGGCTGAAAGAAAAATTAAAAAAAGAACAATTATCAACCACAGAAGAAAGGAAAGAAGAGGAGATAAAAAGTTAGAATTGAAATTATGAAGTCGAATAAATCAATAAAATTGAATCGATGAAATGTGCACGCAAATGCAATACATCTCCCCTCTTCTCTTCCATCCACATTGACCTCTGTAAAATCAAAAATAAGTCACCGGACAAATGTTAACTTATTAGTCTGAAGGAACTGTGGTGAGGTTTTTTAATGCCAAATTTTGTCTGGATGGGTTTAAATATAAATGAAACTTTTAATTTCATGACCACTTTTGCAAAATCGAAAAGAAACCAGATCAATGTCTACCTCCTTTAATCTTCAGGGAGCTGTGTTAAGTATCATTTTGCAAACTTCTGTTTGGAATGAAAAGGCATGGTAGGCCAAAAACCTTAAATTTTGATATTTGACCCCTGTATAATCCAAAAGGCTGGAACCAAAAATCTTTCTTAGCATCCTCCTCTATAGGAGCCGTTTGAAAGCACCTCTGTGCCAAATTAAATCTCTATCGACTCACATACTAGGGAAGGGTGAGGAAAAATGTGTGATTTTGCATTTTACCTTGGACCCCTGAAAATTGGAATGAGGCATAAATTGAATTATATTTTAATGAGGGTCTGAGTGTATTGGACAGAGATACTGCCATGCTAAATTAGAAAATGATAGCTCAGTGATGAAGGAATGGTGTGCAATTGTAATAATTGTTGAAAGAAAAAGAAAGCCCAAGAATGCACATGTTCTTCAAGTAACTCTCTCCTGGTTAAACTTCCAAAATCCAGGCAGACTGCACACCTCAACTCCTTTTGTCCTCACTTCTCCCATCTATGGAACTACCTTCCAGAGGCCGTTCTATCCCACTCTTTCGCTCTGGGGTTTCAAGCAGGCCATGCACCACCGCCTCATGTCACCCCCTACATTCACCCTTCCTAGCCCTACCCCTTCCTAATTTCAGTGTTTTTTTTTTCTCTGTCTCTCTCTCATTCCCTTGATGTGCCCAATTGTTGCCCTGCTACTCCAATGTCAATTTAACCTTGCTCTTCCATGAACCTCGCTCTTGTGGAGAAATATAATAATAAAAGGAAAAAAAGACAGGAAAAACAATATCTCTCGCATCCGTGCAGGAGGAGACATAAAATGGGGAAAAATCAGAATCAAAGTGAAAGTACGTAAAGCGCTCTGGACTTTGACAACAAAATGATGGCCAAACATTTAGGTACTTGAATGTTGTTGCTACATGTTAGCTTGTCAAAATGTGGTTTACAGCCAAACATTGACCCACACATGTGTTACATAATCAATATTATGGACAAAACCTTACTGCATCCACAGAAACTGCTGGGAAATTCACTTAAAGTACATTTACTGCTTAATGAAGTGTGTTTTTGTAACATGTAGGGATGCAAGGTGAACTGTCGATAATGATCCGATGCAACTTTTGCTTTTTGAAATTTTACTTTTATTTAATATTAAACATACTAAAACATAAAACATAAAAAAACTTGCACTTGACTGTTGGCTCATGTCCTGAATCTCACCAGGAGCAAGGCTGAGCGCAAACTTGGTCTGGAAGTCACACTGCTCACTTTGCAAGAATTCATCTGTGATGATTACCACCATCTTGCGACACCTGCAGCAACAGGGAAAAAACAAACCACTGTACATTCCACTTTCAATGCGGCAAAAAAAGAAACAACCAAGAACGGCACTCGGTAGAACGCATACCTCCGCCAAGCTGAACAATTTACGTTTTGTATCCCACTGATAGGCCGGTTCTGGATCTGAACCTCAACCAAAATCGAATCGTCTTGTTCTTGTCACCTACCCAACTCATCCACCTAGTTTCTTCCGAGTCCTTCCAAAACTTTTTGAAATATCATGCAAAATATGGTTTTTGCCCTATCTCTCAATGGTGAAGAAGCACTTAAAAATTCTCGTATATCCTGCTCACAGACAGTCAGATAAACAGAGGAGAATACACAACCTCCATTCATCTTCAGTGGTGGAGGTAATGACAGAGATAAACAGGGGGTAGCAACATGATCATTATTAAACACTTGGGGTAATTCCGACTGGATTCAAAGGAAGGAGGAGGAGGAGGAGGAGGAGGAGGAAGAGAACAACTTCATCATCAAATCAAATAATGGTGACACTCTCAAAGACCGCTAGGTTTATTTACCGATGCTCAATGAGCTCACTGGCAATGGAGAAGAGGCACTGGCCAGGCAACACATCACGGTCAAACACACATAGGCGGAGCTTCGATTTATTGCCTTCAAGCCGCTGAATGAGCTCCTTCACAAATGAAATGTCAGCCTCACAGTAGCACAAGAATGCGTCAAACTTCTCCACAGTACGGCCTGGCACACGTGCAAGTAGGGGGATTACAGATTAGAACTCAAAATACTCAAAAGAAGGTGGGAGGACTGGGAGTAATAATTGCAGGTGTTTGCATAGCAGTATTAATAGGTACCATCCGGATCATCCCATATTGTAATGGGCACGAGTTCGAGAGACATGCTCAACGAGGCCTGCTGACTGCTGTCCACGGCAGGAACCTGCAGAGGTGCTGCAAGACGTTCATGGTACCTTTCGCAATCTTCATCTGTAACATTGTATGGCCAGATGATGAGAGAGATATAAAAGACTAACTCTGATGTTTTCTTGTTAAACACACTCCCCACCCCCACTTAAAACACACACACACACACACACACACACACACACACACACACACACACACACACACACACACACACACACACACACACACACACACACACACACACACACACACCGATGAGTGGGCCCACGTCCGTGATGGCGTCTTCACGGCCAAGCTCATGCAGTAGTTCCAGCAAGCGTCCAACAGTGGCCTTGCTGTGTTCTCTCCTTCCCCAAGCTTCCATAACTGCTTCTGTCGGGCTTTGGTGGCGCTGGGAATTGATAAAGGCAAAATTAGTTGTATTAACACTTGTGAATATAAATTAAAATTTTAATCACATAAATACAAGCAAGCCTGACTTGTGCAGCACAAACATGGTTAATCAGAGGAGCGAATGCAGTCAAACACACGGTCATTTTCACGACATAATACGACAGTGATTCAATTGGTTTAGTGAATGTTTTCCATTTTTTGATTAATCACACTAACCACACTATTTTGCAATATATCACAGGTTATCGACAAAAACATGTTATATTCAAAGAAGAGTTTGTGCTCAGGACAATCCATAATCATAAAAGTTGTGAGAATTTCAAAGCAGATCAGTCAAAAGCCAAACTACCCAAGGTATTGCCAGAGAATTGTAGAAGTCCAATGTTTCAGCCTCAGAGTGACATTTGTCAAGGATTAAGCAGACAGAGTGGAGAGACTAGCCTTCGGGGCAGTGGTGGTAGTTGGTGAGGACAATGAACTAGCATCCCAAGGGTTGTGGGTTGAAATATCACTAAAGTATTAAGGATTTTGATTCCACATATCAGGAAGTTCAGGCTCATTGTCAGGCCATCACTGAATTGTTGGTAAAAGCCCAGATGGCTCATTCATTACCTTCAGGGTGTTATTGTTTTCTTTCCACACCTGCTTTGGTCGACACAAGATGCTAGTCCACTCACTGTGGTTGACTCTCATTTCCTTCCCTTATTATTGGTCATTCATTCTGAATATGGTTGCAACCCTTCTCCTGTACTTACAACTTCTTCTTTTTCTTCTTCTTCTTCTTTGACAGCCACAATTATTCCCACGTTCTTGTGGGGTTGGCTGGGGGAAAGTATTTTTGGGGCCCAAGTCTTCATGTCTGGTGTTGGCTTCATGGTTAGGGTAGTGGGCTTTAAATCCTAGAGTCCTGAGTTCAAATCCCGCTCAGCTGTTGAATTAATACCAGGTGGGGTTAACTCGGCTGTCATCCTTCCGAGGTCGGCAAAATGAGTGCCAGCATGCTGGAGTGGCGACCCGTCCAGAATTGTGCCCAATAGCCAAGGAGACTGCTTAAGCAGCACCAACGAATATCAATCTCCTCCAAGTCTTTTACGAATCGGCTGACCAGACCTGACGCTTGACAAATTCATTAACCAGGATTTTCAAATTTGGCCATGATTCCGGCGATAGCTCGCACACTCTTCACAAAGGACATCGTGCAATTTTTAACGTCCACCAAAGAATGCTGGCAGAAGGAACGCCTGTAAACGTCCACCCGAGGAACGGCACACACATTGATGAATCACCTTAACTGTGAGGTTACCTGCGAAGCGGTAAAATGAACTCGATCAGTACAAACAATGAAAAAAAATGTTGTGAAAAGAAAAGAACCCTCAGAAGAATTAACATGGTGAACCTGACGCCACGTTTATCTGCAAGCTTAGAAACTTAGCAAAATGATCGGGGTTACAAATCCACTCGGCGGAAGGGCAGACATTACCTCCCAGTTACGAATCTCCAAAAATTCAAAGCCCATCAACTCAGCAAGGCCAGTCCAGTCCTTTGCAGCACCGACCGCTGGAGGGTTGAGGTACAGTGCAAGCCGCTTCCGCACAGACATATTGAGGGCGCAGAGAGGAACGTTACAATGATCGGTGGATTCCTGCTTGTTTGCCATGACTCACACCTAGGAAGTGCAATGAGGGGAAAAGAACAATATAATTGAGGAAGATAACAGCGAGGGGAATGATGAATTTTCACAGTTTACACCTCCTCCTAGCAGAAATATGGAAAGCTCTGCTGTATTCATTATAACAGCTCAATGTCAGATGCAGTCTGTAGTTGCTGGTTGCATCATAGCTGGGAGCATGGCTGTGCCACTGATGCAGTGCCCCCTGTAGGTTAGAGCAGCAATTTGTAACTTGTTCAGTGTGTCGGCGATTGCTCGCCCTCTGTTGTTTCGTATGTAGCCTATGGTTGCTGGTTGCATAATTTCCTAGAAGCTCGGTTTTGCCCATTACCAGTAAGCTGGTACTCATTTTGCTGACCTCGGAAGGATGACAGGGCAAATCAACCCCACCTGGTGTTATTTAAATGGCACGACAGGGGCTCAAACTCAAGACTCTAAGATGTTAAGCCAGCCAACTTTAAACGATCAAGCCAACAAAAGGCTTGCTCACCGACTCTTCGTGAAAGACACCAACTAATGCCGGCAGACGAGACATCCGGTCTAACGTCCAAGGGATGGCACATACATTGATGCCTCGCTCAGCATGCGAGACCCAAGGAAGAAAGTTTATCGCTGGGATGAGAATCAAACCCAGGCTCAATGGCTCAGTGGCGCGTGTACAAAATTATAACAGCTGCACGAATAACATAGCTATACGAATTACAACAGCCCAGCATAAACAATGAAATGGTGAAAATTGAGCAGCATTTTAACTTGTTCAGTGTGGTTACAATGGTTGCATCATCATGGAGATATCAAAGCAGCGAGGAAAGCCACATGAATATCAAGCCTTGATTCAGTCCAGCCTTGATTTGTAATCAATCTGTAATTGACATGGATCACGTTGAGGGCTGAGATGTAGCGACAGCATCTACTCCCATCTACAGAGGCGATAGAAAGTTTACACCATCCCCCTTTTAAACTTTCACCTTTTGTTTCCTTATAGCCTGGAATGAAATATATATATATATTTTTTGTATACCTTGGTCAAGGCTCATATGAGAGCTAACACACAACTCACAGCAAGGAGGCATGAGACAAGAGGGGCGGGAGTGGAAGGGACAAAACAGTGGGGAACAGACACATTAGGTGAACTGTGGAAGGGAGAGGGATGGGGATGGGATGGGTAACATGGCGAAGAGAAGATGGACATTTCAGGGACTTTCAGGAAGGAAAGCAGGGAAATTGAAGGAAGTGGGCTTGGGTGGATTATCGGGGGTAGAAAAGATCGAGGATTTGGATGGGGGAAGATAAGAGGTGGTGGTGAACAGCTGTTTTGAAAGCCTGGAGGGAAGAATGGGAAAGAATAGAGTGAGGAAGTTTATTCCAAAGGCGGGAAAAAAGAGGAATGAAAGAGTGAAGATGAGCAGTGATTCGTGATTTTGGTAGTTTTACCAGAAGGGAGTTGTTGGCGGACTTTGAGCGCCCTGTGGAAATGTGGTGGGTACAAATCGCAGAGAGAGCAGGGGGGGGGGCAAGACTGGAGAGGAGTCGGTAGAAGACAGAAAGACCACCGACCAACCTGCGGTGATTGAGTGAGAGGCCCAAAGACTCAGCTTCATTGCGGGAGATGCCGATGATCTTAAATGCCCTGGTTTCGACAGCGTGAAGCCGAGAAAGGTGGGAGGCAGGAGCACCAGGCCAGAGGGGAGAGCAGTACTCCATCAGGCTACGGACAAAAGCTTTGTAAGTGGTCAGGAGCTCAAGAGGGCCGAGGAAGGACTTTGCACGACGGAGGATTCCCAGTCGGCGACTGGCTTTTGAGGCGAGGTTGGAAATGTGACTTTCCCAGGAAAGGTCATGGCAGATAGTGAGACCCAGAAGCTTGAAAGAAAAGACTTCTTCCAGAGGATTGTTGAGAAAGTGGATGGGGGGGTTTTTCTAAACGGTCCTTTCGAAGAGACATAGTGAGAGTGTGAGATTTGTCTGGATTGAAAGACATGTTCCACGTGTTGGACCAGTTTGTGATTTTATCCAGATCTGCAATGAGCGAAGAAGCTGCTGCTTGCCGGTCTGAGGGATGACAGATGGTACGGCAGAGGGTGGAGTCGTCGGCAAAGAGAAATAGAGGATTTTCCAGAGAGTCCGAGAGATCATTGATGAAAACCAGAAAGAGAACAGGGCCCAGAACGCTACCTTGAGGAACTCCAGCCTGCACAGGAAGAGGGGATGAAAGAACTCCATTTAGGGCCACACGTTGACTGCGACAGGAGAGGAAGTCTGCGAGCCATGAGTGGAGATGGCCTTGAATACCATGGGAAGAGAGTTTGGTGAGTAGGGCAGGGTGCCAGACTGTGTCAAAAGCACGTGATATGTCCAGGGATACGGCTCGGATTTCCTGTCTGGCATTGAGGACCTCCATCCATTGATGGGAGAGCAGAAGCAGCATATCCAGGGTAGAGTGACCTGGTCTGAAACCAAAATGATGATTGGAAATCAAGCCATTGGAGAAGAGGAAGGATTTCATGTCTGAAGCGATGATGGATTCCATAACCTTGCTGATGATTGGGAGAAGGCTGATTGGTCTGTAGTTATAGGGATCTGTTTTTGCACCTTTTTTATGCAGGGCAGTGATGTTAGCAGATTTCCAAGCAGATGGCAGATGACCTTGGGCAAATGAGAGGGTGAATAGAACAGAGAGAGGGTGAGCAAGAGCAGAAGAGCAGGCTTTGAGGACACGTGGGCTGATGCCGTCTGGACCGGTTGCAGAATCTGACTCGAGGTTTGAAAGCAAGCTCTCCACCTTGTCAGGAGAAAAGGATACAGAGTCCAGGGACAGTTGGGTGCGACTGGGTAAAGTGGGTAGAGATAGTGATGGGTTTAAGACACAAGATTTAGCTGCAAACACCGAGTTTAGACATTCAGCTTTATCACGTGTGGAATCAGCAGTGCGGCCATTTGAGGTAAGGGAGGGGATGGAGGGGGAACATACACCAGTAACAGATTTGATTAAACGCCACCAGGATTTTGAGGAGGGAGAGAGGTTTGAGAGTTCAGACTTGAGATGAGAAAGATGTTGTTTTCTGGCTCTCCTGAGGATAGATACACACTTGTTCCGAGCTTTGTGGAAAGAACTGAGATTGCCCTCAGTTGGGTTTGCTTTCCATGAGGCAAAGGCAAGTTGTTTCAGGACAACTGCCTCACCACAAGCTTCAGTAAACCAAGGGCGGGAGGAAGGGTAAGACAACTGAACACGAGAGGGGATAAATCTGTGCATGAGGGAGAGCAAGTTTCTTTGAAAGAATTCCCAGGATGAGTTGATGTTTGAGAAAGTAGTGATAGGAGACCAGTCTGTAAGTTTGATGGCTGCTCGGAGACGCTGCCAGTCGGCTTGAGTGAAATGCCAGACTCGACGGCGGTGAGGTGGTTCTCTGATAACAGCCAGAGAGATGTCCACTTTAACAAGGACGTGGTCAGAAGAACCAATTGGAGCGAAGGAAGAGCAGCAGATATTGTCAGGGAAATTTGTCAAAATCAGATCCAGAAGAGATGGAGTACCATTGGTTGAGATCCGGGTCGGGAAGTTGACCGATTAAGTCAGTCCCAATGAGTCGCAGAAAGCTTTTGCTGAGGTGCCATGGCAGGTGAGAGAGGTACCCACACCTAGCCAACTGGCCTGATGACAATTGAAGTCACCACATAAGAGGAAGAGAGAGTTTGGATGAGAAGATAGAAGATGGTCCATGTTTTCGGATAGTGAGGTGTAGATGGAGTCATCACTGTTCGGTGGACGGTACAGTACACATATAAACATGAGGTGGGAGTGGAGGGGAAGCCGAAGCCAGAGGTATTCCTGGGGGTGTGGGGGAGTGAGAGCAGTGCATGGAGAGTGAGGAATAGAGTCTTTGATGAAGAGAGCAACACCTCCACCAGGACGAGGCTCAGGTCTGTCATACCGTAAGAGGGAGTAACCAGGGAGAGATACTTGGGAGTGAGACACGTCTTGGGAGAGGAAAGTTTCTGTTAGGCAGATAATGTCTGGTTTGTCAGTGGCAACCTGCATGGAAAGATCTGAAAGGTTTGAGCGAAGGCCCCGGATATTTGAGGTCCACACTTTTAATGAAGAGGTAGGGGAGGAGGCTTTTGGTACAGGAGATGGAGGGGGAGGGGGAGGGGGAGGGTAGGACAAGGGACGAGGGGGGAGCTAAGGAGGGTTGCTGAAAGAGTGTGGGGTATTGCAGAATAGCGAGGGGAGGGGGCCGAATGAGGAGGAGAAAGGGTTCTGTGGTGCTGCGGGAGAGGGGGGACAAGAGACAAGGAAGAAGGCAGTTGAGGATTTGAGGAGGTGGAGTGAAGAGATGGAGGTGAGAGGGCAGTGGAGGGAGACAGGTTGGTGGATGAGAGGGGGTGGCAACTTAGAGAAGGAAGAGTGAGGGGGATGAAAGGTGGGAGAAAGGTGAGGGGCGAATTTTTGAGAGAGGTGAGAGGGAGGCTTGGAGGGAGAAGAGTGGGATGGTTGTTTTGAGAGTGAGAGTGAGGGGTGAGGGGGGTGAGTTGGCACTGAAGTTGGAAAAAAAGAATGGTTGATGGAAAGCGAACATCCATGGCAAACAGTGGTTTTTAAAAGTTTTAGGTCAGAGATGCGATTTAACACAATTCTTGATGGATGCAATGAAGGCGAATTCAGAGAAGAAGCACTGTAATAGTTGGATTTTTTAGGCAAGGAATGAAGGAGAGGTCGAAATGAGAGCAGTCTGTTAAAATAGCAGAAGAGTCGTGCATTATGAAACAGTAAAGAGTACCACATGTGTGAGAGAGGAAGATGAAGCATTATAAGATCGTTTTTGTTGTTAATATTAATGTATGAGAGAGTTCAACAGATTAGGTCATGGAAGTGTAGAAAAAAAATCGAGGAAGACGAGGAGGAAGTTAAGAGGAAGAAGAAGAAGCAGAATCGGGAGAAGGTGAGCGTGTTGTTGTTGGGTATATATATATATATATATATATATATATTTTTTTTTTGAGATAAGAAAGAGATTAGTTGGGAGAATGGGGGATGTTTGGAAAGTGGGGAGGATGAAAATTGAAGGTAATGGGGAGGATAGAAATTGAAGGTAAGGGGAGAAAAAACAAAAAAAAAACAGGAAGGTGTAAGAGATGTTTCACAAAAATAACTACAATGACAGTGCAGTGCATAACTCTCCCAGGCTAAACGGTTTACGTTCTGTATCCCACTGATAGGCCGGATCTGAATCCAGCCGGACCTGAACCACAATTTAATCGGCTTGTTCTTGTCACCTACCCAACTCATTCACCAAGTTTCGTCCAAGTCCGTCCACAAATTTTTGAGATATCCTGCTCACAGACAGACTAAACAGACAACCAGGTGAACAGACATGGGGGAAAACATAACTCCGTCCACCTTTGGTGGCGGAGGTAAAAATCACTCCTTGGTGGAATATACACCAAAAGGTTGCAGTGAAGGTAAATGATGGAACAACCAAAATTGAGGTTCCTGTCCTAATAAAGTGGTGAGAATGTACAAACAGCCTTTGGATCCAAAACAAGTCAAGAGTCTGCAATGTCCTGAAGCCATTGAGCCAAAGAAGAAGATTCAGCAACATATTTCTGCTCTTATATAAAGAATACAAGAAGCACCCGCTGGACGGACAGATGCAGGGACGGACAGACGCATGCAGGCACGCTGAGACCGAACTCCTTTTGGTTATTACATTCTCTCTAAACGCTGGGCCAAGATGGTCACTCGATTGTTCATCTCCAAGAGAGCCTCTCTCCAAGCTGTCTACAATACACTATTAAAGAAATATAGCAGAACTGAACAAGCATTTGGCTACCTACAGTGGCCTGCAAAAGTATTCACTCCTACCAATAATGCCACATTTCGATGAATTACAAATAATGTAGAAATAATTCTTCCAAATGAACTTTTTTCATCATAAATGAAGAGCTCAAACTAAACATAGTTGTAGTTGGAGGATACATGTCAGGAATACCTGCAAAAAACATGTACAAATCAAAATTCACTGGTTGTAAAAGTATTCAAACCCCTCAGGTCAGTACTTGGTGGAAGCACCTTTTACAGTAATGACTGCTATGAGTTTTTTTTGGTAGATCTCTACCAGCTTTGCACAGTGACATGGTGAAATCTTTGCCCATTCTTCATGTGAAAATTGTTCTAGCTCTGCTAAAGGCCCAGTCACACCTTGACGTTTTAGCCAGCTTATGCCGATTTTTGGAAAATTTGTCTAAAACGCTGGTACACATCGAATACGTTATGGGTAAGTTTTGATAACATTGAGAGCACGCTGAAAAACACTGCCATACGTCGTTGTACGCTGGTTTTAAACGTTGTACTTTTCGGTTGTCCTCAAATTTTCCATGCTTGAAATTTTAAGACTTTTGCCAGCGTATGACTCACACGTTCCGCATAACGCTGGCCATAAGTTGTAGGCACGTCACGCGATCGTTGACACACGTTACTTGTAAGTTACTCATAAGTGGAAACACGTCAAGGTAATGTTTAGCGTACCCGAACCTTATTTCTAAACTATGAGTAACGTGTTGTACTCACGTTACGCGATCGGTGACACACATTGACACACGTTACTTGTAAGGTGCTCATAAGTGGAAACACATCAAGGTAATGGTTAGCGTCAATGTTCCAGACTCCCTGGTTTTATTTTTTTATTTTTCTTCCTTCCTTCGGTATGATGGTGATTTTGACACTTCGATTTCAAGTGCGGTTTTCATATCATATAATTAATAGGCTGCTGCTCAACGATTTAAATCATAACCGCACTGTACACTGAACACCGTCATACCGAAGAAAAAATAAATAAACCAATGTCACCCGCAGGGTGACCCGTATCTTGCCAAAAGGTGACCACGTGTGACTTCTTTAAGGTCACACTGAGGTGAACAGAGCTGCTATCCACCAGGAGCGACTCCTTGAGGAATATCTGCCGACGAGAGATTCCGATGAGAATCGTTCTACAGAGTAACCATGAAAAATATGCTTTTGCCTCATAACGTCACCAAATGACGTCATAATGTCTCAAGCTTGACATATCTTGAAAGCACTCACCGAGGTGTTCAATTTGAGGTACGACACGATATGGTTCCTAAAACTTGAAAATTTGACCTTGGGGTCAAATATGTTTGACCTCAGGCGCTAACCATGAAGGTCAAGGCCAATCGCCACCAAAAATTAATCAGCTGAGCGACAGACCATGAACTATATTCCCATGAAGTTTGAAGACGATCCGATCAAAATTACTCAAAAAATAAGGGTTTCGTCGACTCCCCTGATTTGTGACAAAGTGACCTTGACCTTTGATCTTGACCTTCAAAATTTTGTGCACTGAAAGGGACCTGTATAGGCCTCCGATATGCGAAGTTACAAAAATTTCCGATGATAACTGTGCTCTGCAGAATTTTTTATACGTGATTACAGACAAAAATAAAAATAAAAAAACATAGAAGCTGACGAACATATCTTGCAAAAACTTCGTTTTCGCAAGATAAAAAAAAAAACAAAAAAAAACGGGAGTCTGGAACACTGATGCTAACCATTACCTTGACGTGTTTCGACTTATGAGTACCTTACAAGTAACGTGTGTCGATGTGTGTCAACGATCGCATATCATGCGTACAACTTATTCCCATCGCATGCGGAACGTGTGTCATACAGCAAGTACGTCGAAAAATTTTCAACATGTTTAAAATTACAAGACGTACTCCACTTAATACGACGTATGATAGCGTACTTTAGCGTTCTATTCACGCATACCAAACTTACCCATACCGTATACGACGTGCGCCAGCGTTTTAGATGCATTTTTCAGAGGTCGGCATATGCTGGCAAGATCGCCAAGGTGTGACTGTGATGTTGACACTTCCATTCCTGCGGCGGTTATGATTTGTATGATTTGAATCGTTGTGCGGCAGCCTTTTCATAACCTACACCACGTCATCTTCGGCGATGCATGCAGCGCGCTATGCCTAAGTTAGACTATCGTTGGGCATAGGTTGTGAAGGCCGACAACAGGTTCAGCATTCGTTGGTATAAGTTATCTATAACACAACGAAACGTTCTGTGTCCGTTACTAATACGTTATACATAAGACCAAGTCGTTATGAATACGTCCGAATCTTTAAAAAAAACATCAAAAGTTCAACGTAAGCCAGCGTTTTACATGCATTTTAATACGTTGCCATTGCTGGCTAAAACGTCAAGGTGTGACTGGGCCTTAAGTTTGAAGGGGATCGTTGATGGACTACAATCTTCAAGTCTCACCATAAATATTCAATTGAGTTTAAGTCAGGACTTTGACCGGGCCACTCAGGAACATTTATTTTCTTCTTTTTCAGCCACTCCAGTGTGGCTTTAGCTTTGTGCTTCAGATCACTGTCCTGCTGAAATGTGAATCTCCTACCCAGTTTCAGATTCATGGCTGAATCAAGCAGGTTGTCATCAAGGATTCTCCTGTACTTTGCATCATCCATTGTCCCTTCCATCCTGACAAGCTTGCCAGTGCCTGCTGATCAAAAGCAGCCCTATAACATGATGTTTCCACCACCATGCTTGATAGTAGGGATGGTGTTGATTGGGTAATGTAGAGGGTTAGGCTTGCAGCAGACGTACCGCTTTGAATTTAGACCAAAAAGTCCAATTTTTGTCTCTTCTGACCACAAGACGTTTCTCCACATGCCTGCAGTATCAATCATTAAGATGCTTTTTCGCAAACTCCATCCAAACTTTTAGATGCGTCTTTTTCAGTAATGCCTTCTTTCTTTCCACCTGTCCATAGAGGCCAGCGTTATGAAGGGAACATTGTTGATTGATGAATCTTATATTATTATTATATTAAATCTTATTATAGCCCTCTCCTGCATGGTCCTTCTCAACCACTTCATGTCTGACTTATTTGGAAAACTCCATGGTCTTCATGTTTGCCTTGTTGGTCAACCAAGTAAGTTACACCTTAAAACTCCTTAGATAAGTGGTGGAGCTTAATTTTTAAGTTAAACCACTGATTACATACAGGTTAAACCTATTATACTTATTTTGTAACCTTTCAAAGAAATAATTTGCTCCTGAAGTAATTTAGGGGAAATTAGGGAAAGGGATGAATACTTATGGAATTGAGAATCATCCGATTTTCTCTGTTAATCTGGCATTCATATTTTATCTGTATTTTTTTAGCTTTATCACTTCGGGGTAGTTTGTGAAGACTATGTGTTAAGTTTGATTTGAAAGCATCATGAAATAAACTCAGGTGGCATAAAAATGTGAAAACTTTGGAAGGGGCAGGAAATACTTTTGCAGGCCACTGTATTTGAGATTGACCAGCCAATAACCACGGATCAATCACGCAGTGGATGCCACTTGTTGGACTGGACAAGTCATGGTGATTGGGGCCATTTTATGCGTTTAATACAAACGTTTGTCATTGTTGTCATCAAAGACAACACAAATTCCTTCATTTGAACCTCTCAAGTTGGAATCTGAGCCATTACATCCTGAGCTGACAACACAGTCCAGCAGGATAATGACTCTTGTAAGGATAGTGTACTTGCATCTATATCGCAATGACAGTCTCCCCAGCTCGTGTGACCAACAAGATTTAGAATTGCGACTTGATAGGCATCCTGGGTAACGCGATTGGTGGTTTGTGATGCTCAGCAATGGATCCTCCAGGTTTTGTTCAAGTCGGGGCGATGAATGGATTCATTGGCGTGGCTTTCTCAAAAGGAATAATCCAACCCATGTTATGTCATAAATGACTACCTTATCATACAATCAGCATTATAGTATAGGGGCACCGTAGTTTATTCATCCAGGAATATCCATCGTCCTACCTTGCATTTGTAAAATTACAGCTCAAAGATAGGCAAACATCAAAGATGCTCGATGACCAGCAGTGGTCTATTTCCTGCAATTTTTAATTTTTATTCTGATGTACCATACTCTTCAACGAGTGTTCGTGCTGCCAAAGCAGTTTCTCGGCAAGGGTTATACTGGGTGGTTTGACATTGCCTTCCCATTGATCTTTGTCTGTGAAATATCCTTTTAAATGCTATGTCAAGCAAGGGAGTAGCACGTACCATTTTCAAATTGTTTAGGATGTCTCGGCTGGGATTTGAATCGGCAGTATATAAAAATGCTGCTCATAAAAGGGGAACCCAACAGTGTTTTCGAGTCATTTTTGAGTCGATGTGCATGTCAGCAGTAACAGTATCAGTATCAGTATTAGTATTAGTATTAGTAGTAGTTTGTTCATGTTGGCAGTAGTAGGTGAGTGTGAGGGGGAGGGTGTGGGTAATGATGGATCGTCCTTGCGTCCGCGTGTCCACGGGTAGGAGACATCTTTGCACCATTGTTCGAAGTTCTTCGCGGCTAATTTTTTATGGGGCTTTTTCAACAATGAGCTATAGCTTGTTTTTACGATTTAGGTCTATTCATAACGGGTTGGACAAATGCACAATGAACTAATAATGTGCATAGAGCACTTTGATTACTTATAGATACGATATACCAACGAATAATTATTGTGAAGCCGGCGTTCACAAACTATGCCCAACGATAGCCTAACTTACCCATATCGTGCGGCAGTTTATCTTTGCCGGTGACGTGGGGTTTGCTATTCATAGGCTGCCACTCAACGATTTAAATGGCTGCATCTCCACTATTGAAAGTAGACGCTTGCGCTCAACAATTGCATTTTTTTTACACTCAACGACTTTTAAACGATACCACTCAGCTATTTTCATTGTTTACAATGAACGATTTAAATTGCTGTCACTTGCCTTTGTTTTTTGACGCTGGGGTTTTGAAATTTGAAGCGTTTCTTCTGAACGTGTTAAAACGCTCAAACTCGACTATTTCAAATAGATGCTGCCGATGGACAATTGGAATCATAGCCAAGCTAGATATCGAAGTGTGAACATCCTCGTCATGCCGAAGAAAAGTTTGAAGAATGCTGCAAATAAGTGTCCTGGCCGTGGCCGTGGACGCTGACGCAAGGACGATCCATTATACCGACGTCTTTCAGCCTATGAGTAACTTAAAAGTAACGTCTGTCGACGTGTGGCAACGATCGTGTAACGTGCCAACAACACGTTAATCATATGTTAGAAATAAGTTTCGGGTACGCTAAACATTACCTCGGCGTGTCTCAACTTATGATTAACTTACAAGTACCATGTGTTGACGTCTGTCAACGATCGCAGACCGTGCATACAACTTGTGGCCAGCGTAGCGGAACGTGTGAGTCATACGCCGGCATACGTCGTGAAATTTCAAGCATGAAAAAATTTGAGGACAACCGAAAAGTACAACGTTTAAAGCCAGCGTACAACGACGTATGGCAGAGTTTTTCAGCGTGCTCTCAATGTTATCAAAACTTACCCATAACGTATTCAACGTGTGCCAGCGTTTTAGAAAAAAAATTCAAAAATCGGCATACGTTGGCTAAAACGTCAAGGTGTGACCGGGCCTTACGTTGTGTTGCGTTCATGTGTGACATCGGGTGGAACGGGTCATACAACAACTAACACTCGGTACTTTTACATGTCATCGTTAAATAAGTCATGAGAGATTTATTAAACTACATATAATTGTGTCATGTCGTACACAGTATATATATTTATATTCACTAAACTATTCGTTTTTTTTGCTCGAAATGGTGAACAGTTCGGTTTAGACAGGTCTACTCACACCGAGCTTGAGGAAGCCGTCACCTTTTCTCGTCTGGGAATTCCTGATCCGCCCAGTAACAAAGTCAAGCACTGTACCGTGTACTGTACACTACACTGTGATGTTATACACTATCACCGTTCATATTCGCTCGGTGTGTTTCACTAACATTAATTTTTTTTTCACGACCGAGTATTATTTAGATAATTTATGCTTTTCGCTGAAAATTGGAAATAATTTGCGACAACCGAGCTAACGTTTAACCGATATACACCTTTAGGGACATGGCCGCTGTGTGTGATGCGGGAACGGCCGTTTGATATCATAACCCTGAACAATGATGTGACTATATAGAAGTTGGGCGAAATATAGCATTAAGAACAAAGTAGAGAATTTTGAGTAATTTGGCTGTTCGGTTTAACGGGCATATCGCGAATCGTGATGGTGAGTACTCAATGAGCGTACGTGTGTGGAGGTGAATCCATGAGTGGGTCTTCCCATCTCGATACAACGTGCTTCACGTCACAACATTCTGTGGAAATTAATATCTTAAGCCATTTATTTATTCACTATATATTCAAATATAACAAGATTATTTACCTCTTGCCTCCAACCTCACCCTCCTTCCAAACCTTCCCCCTACCCCTCCAACCTCTCCCCAAACTCTCCAACTCGCTGCTCAACCCATCTCTCCAACGCCCCACCTCTCCATTCTCTTCCCCCCTCTCTCCCCCCCTCTCCAACCCCTACCACCCCAGCTCTCCACTCTCCAACCCCCAACACCCCCCTCTCCAACCCCCAACACCCCCCTCTCCAACCCCCAACACCCCCTCTCCAACCCCCATCACCCCCTCTCTCCAACCCTAACCATCCCAGCTCTCCACTCTTCAACCCCCATCACCACCCCTCTCCACTCTCCAACCCCCACTACACCACCTCTCCACACTCCAACCCCACCTCTCCACTCTCCACTCTCAAACCCCACCTATCCATTCTCCAACCCTCACTACACCACCTCTCCAAACTCCAATCCCACCTCTCCACTCTCTAACCCCCACTACACCACCTCTCCACTCTCCAACCCCCACTACACCACCTCTCCACACTCCAACCCCCACGACACCACCTCTCCACACTCCAACCCCCACTACACCACCTCTCCACACTCCAACCCCCACTACCTCACCTCTCCACTCTCCAACCCCCACTATACCACCTCTCCACTCTCCAACCCCCACTACCTCACCTCTCCACACTCCAACCCCCACTACGCCACCTCTCCACACTCCAACCCCCACTACACCACCCCCGCACACTCCAACCCCCACTACCCCACCCCTTCACACTCCAGCCCCCACTACCTCGCCTCTCCACACTCCAACCCCCACTACACCACCTCTCCACACTCCAACCCCCACGACACCACCTCTCCACACTCCAACCCCCACTACACCACCTCTCCACACTCCAACCCCCACTACCTCACCTCTCCACTCTCCAACCCCCACTATACCACCTCTCCACTCTCCAACCCCCACTACCTCACCTCTCCACACTCCAACCCCCACTACACCACCTCTCCACACTCCAACCCCCACTACACCACCTCTCCACACTCCAACCCCCACTACACCACCTCTCCACACTCCAACCCCCACTACACCCCCTCCTCACACTCCAACCCCCACTACCTCACCTCTCCACACTCCAACCCCCACTACACCACCTCTCCACACTCCAACCCCCACTACACCACCTCTCCACTCTCCAACCCCCACTACACCACCTCTCCACTCTCCAACCCCCACTACACCACCTCTCCACTCTCCAACCTCCACTACACCACCTCTCCACACTCCAACCCCCACTACCTCACCTCTCCACTCTCCAACCCCCACTACACCACCTCTCCACTCTCCAACCCCCACTACCTCACCTCTCCACACTCCAACCCCCACTACACCACCTCTCCACACTCCAACCCCCACTACACCACCTCTCCACACTCCAACCCCCACTACACCACCTCTCCACACTCCAACCCCCACTACACCACCTCTCCACACTCCAACCCCCACTACACCACCTCTCCACACTCCAACCCCCACTACACCACCTCTCCACACTCCAACCCCCACTACACCACCTCTCCACACTCCAACCCCCACTACACCACCTCTCCACACTCCAACCCCCACTACACCACCTCTCCACACTCCAACCCCCACTACCTCACCTCTCCACTCTCCAACCCCCACTACACCACCTCTCCACTCTCCAACCTCCACTACACCACCTCTCCACACTCCAACCCCCACTACCTCACCTCTCCACTCTCCAACCCCCACTACACCACCTCTCCACTCTCCAACCCCACTACCTCACCTCTCCACACTCCAACCCCCACTACACCACCTCTCCACACTCCAACCCCCACTACACCACCTCTCCACACTCCAACCCCCACTACACCACCTCTCCACACTCCAACCCCCACTACACCACCTCTCCACACTCCAACCCCACTACACCACCTCTCCACACTCCAACCCCCACTACACCACCTCTCCACACTCCAACCCCCACTACACCACCTCTCCACACTCCAACCCCCACTACCTCACCTCTCCACTCTCCAACCCCCACTACACCACCTCTCCACTCTCCAACCCCCACTACCTCACCTCTCCACACTCCAACCCCCACTACACCACCTCTCCACACTCCAACCCCCACTACACCACCTCTCCACACTCCAACCCCCACTACACCACCTCTCCACACTCCAACCCCCACTACACCACCTCTCCACACTCCAACCCCCACTACACCACCTCTCCACTCTCCAACCCCCACTACACCACCTCTCCACTCTCCAACCCCCACTACACCACCTCTCCACACTCCAACCCCCACTACCTCACCTCTCCACTCTCCAACCCCCACTACACCACCTCTCCACTCTCCAACCCCCACTACCTCACCTCTCCACACTCCAACCCCCACTACACCACCTCTCCACACTCCAACCCCCACTACACCACCTCTCCACTCTCCAACCCCCTACCTCACCTCTCCACACTCCAACCCCACTACACCACCTCTCCACACTCCAACCCCCACTGCACCACCTCTCCACACTCCAACCCCCACTACACCACCTCTCCACACTCCAACCCCCACTACACCACCTCTCCACACTCCAACCCCCACTACCTCACCTCTCCACTCTCCAACCCCCACTACACCACCTCTCCACACTCCAACCCCCACTACCTCACCTCTCCACACTCCAACCCCCACTACACCACCTCTCCACACCCAACCCCCACTGCACCACCTCTCCACACTCCAACCCCCACTACACCACCTCTCCACACTCCAACCCCCACTACACCACCTCTCCACACTCCAACCCCCACTACCTCACCTCTCCACTCTCCAACCCCCACTACACCACCTCTCCACACTCCAACCCCCACTACCTCACCTCTCCACACTCCAACCCCCACTACACCACCTCTCCATTCTCTCCCCCCTTTCTCCAACCTCTTTCTCTTGCGTTTGTCACCCGATGATCAAATCTTCACCCCACCCCACGCAGGCCCGTCGCTAGTGGGGGGGGGGGCATTTGGGTGCAATGCCCCCCCCATGGCGCATCTGGTGCCCCCCCCCACTTGTACGCCACCCATTTATGCCCTGTGGAACCCTGTGAACAACTTAGTGTTTAAGGATGAGCGCCCACTGTGACCTTGCTGTTTAAGAGTTCACCTGTGTGAACTAAAACCCTTATTCCAGATGTTCAGTGTGGTGAATAATGAGGCCTTCTTGGATAAACTGTTCTTTAATAATTTCCTTATTTGAATAAGAGTCAAGAGATAAGTGTGCGCTTCCCAGCGCATCTCCAAAAGCAATTGGCAGGACAATACAGTCCAAGACCACAAGATAAAAGATAATAACACAAGCACCAACACCAGCAGCCAAGACCTCGTGTCGAATGTCGATGTTGTGGGTGGATATATATGTATATATGTATATGTATATGTATATATATATATATATATATATATATGTATATGTATATATATATATATATATATATATATATATATATATATATATATATATATATATATATATATATATATATATATATATTGTGGATCATTTAGTTTTAAGGAATGGCCAATCGGCGTCTTCGATATGGAGGCCCTATTGAGCAGGTTACCTGATTGGTTGTAAGTTAGGTATAAATGTAATATAGTCATAATATGATAATATGATTAAGGAAAAGACATAAATTTACATATTTAAAGATGAAGTGCACGTGCACCACGTGACCTTCACAACCCGTCAACCCTCCATCTTACAAAAGTAATTTTATAATAAAAATTAAAAATGTGCGTGTTTGCAATCGTACTTACATTTGAAATGATGCAGATAAACCTGTTTTTGATGCATGGATCATTTTATAAATAAAACCTTCAACCGTGAAATCTCGCGAGTCGCGAGATTAGTGACGCGTTCGCGAGATTAGTGACGCGAGTCGCGAGGGTCGAATCACCGAGAGCGCGAGCTAGCAGCAGGAGAAAAAGACGTGGATGATGGATAAACGAAAATGGCTCAGAAAAGGAAAAAATGCAAGCGACGAAAATGAAGAAGATGATGAAAGACATGTTGTGGGAGGAGTTGGAGGAGGAGGAGGAAAAGACGATCATGTCGATGAAATACCGACAGAAGTTGGCCAACCTGGCCAAGCCAGCAACGTCAGCCCTGCGGCTGGAGCCTCAGCGCAGACATCCGAGTTGCCACGCTCGGCGGTGGCCTCGGGGTCTGGTGAGACTGTCAAGCCGCTTCCCGATGATCTTGGAAGTGAGAGACCGAATCGAGTTGTTCTACAGCGGTACCCTGGGCATCTGTTGCAGAACAAGAGTCGCTCGTTTGTGTCCTCGTGGTACCAGACTAATGAATGGCTGGAATACAGTGTGCAGACAGATGCAGCATTCTGCTATCCATGTAGGAAGTTTAACACCGCACATGGCCCAGTGGACTCTATTTTCACAGTGCGAGGCTACCGGAATTGGAAACATGCTGTTGAGAAAGACAGGGGGTTTCACAAACACGCAACTTCAAAGGAACATTTAACTTGTGTTTTGAGGTGGAAGGAGAATGAGAGGCATCGATTGTGGTAAGGAGATTTCCACACTCCTCAATGCTGACCAGCTAAATAGAAACCGGTACTATGTGTCTGCTCTTATAGATGTTGTGGGATTTCTCGCCGAAAATCAGATACCTTTTAGAGGGAGCCTTGATAATTTTGAGGATATGTCAGACGGGCACAGTGGGCTCTTCCTCTCGCTTTTAAACGACACACTCAAAAAAGACACCGAGCTAGCCGAAATAATAAAGCATATCCCACGAAACGCAAGCTGTACTCGTCCGAAAATGCAAAATGAACTGATCTGCACATTGAGTAATGTGACTGATGCCATCGTGGAAGAAGTAGGCACATCGTGGTTTACCATCAAGGTGGATGGGACGAGGGACCCCACTAAATGTGACAACATATCAATCATCTACTCACAATAGCTACAGCCGACGCTGGAGATGCAAAAACATTGACAGACCTAATAATTTCAGAGCTGACAAAAACAGGACTTGACACTTCAAAAATATTAAGTCAGGTGTACGACGGGGCTTCGGTAATGGCTGGGAAGCACGGTGGGGTGCAAAAGGTGTTACAAGAGATATTCGAAAGAGAAATCCCCTTTGTGCACTGCTTAAATCACCAACTCCATCTGGTAGTTATCCACGCACTGGCAGCAGAGAAAGCTGTCACTGATTTCCTCGAGGTTTGTTGTTGTCTGTACAAATTCTTCAGAAAGCCCACTGTTGCTGCACAGTATAAAGGTGAGCGGTTAAAACGACTTCTTGATCTCAGGTGGATGGGACATTTAGCCACCGTGTCTGTGATCATAGGATCTTTTAAGGATATCACATCCTTACTGTCGGAGATTGATGCAGAGCGCGCCTACGGTGCAGAGATGAGGATGGAGGCTATTGGGCTTTTGTAGGAAGTCTCTGGGCCTGCCGTCATGTTCACTGCTATCTTTGTACAAAAACTGCTGATGTTGTTCGATGGCCCTAACAGACTCTTGCAGGCAGAGGACATGGACTTGCTAACGGGGTTGGAACTGGTGGCGAGTGCTACAGAGTGCGTGAAGAAACTCCGCTCTGAGGATGAGTTCACTGATCTGTGGAACAAGGCCAACGATGCTCGCACTTCTACACCTGCACCACCAAAACGGAGACGCACAATGCATAAGAACTTGGAACAGTTTGTAGTTTTGGAGACTACAGGACAAAACAATGACAAGACGGAACTGCAGAGGGTTTTTACAGCGCAATTGACACTGTGCTTGGAGAGATCGCTCAGCGCTTCAGTGAGCGCAACACACAACTCGCCCGTTCACTCGCTGCCTTGAATCCTGAAAATGGCACGTTTTTGGATCCCCACTTGCTTCAGCACATCATGACATGAACAAAGTCAACCATCAGTGAAACAGAGTGTGTGGTTGCAAAGCAGTTTATTCGCACACAGACAGAAAAGCAGCCAAACGAGAGATGGACAACACAAAAACTCCTCTCAACATACCACAAAACGCCGGAAGCCATGCCAAGTGTAGTGACTGCTATGAGACCTGGACTAACATTTGGTGCGTCCACTGCCATGTGTGAAAACTCATTCTCAACATTGAGGAATGTCTTCACTGACCATCGACGGTCCATGCGCCATGCACGCAAGGAACAACTCGTACAGCTGGCCTTCGAGAGAGACCTCACACGTAAATGCCTGAATGAATGGAAGGGGAAGGTCCTCAGAAGATTCCACACCGAGACACGTCGCCTGCAGCTCTTCTGACAGCGAGTCCAGTGGTATAAAAACTATACGAGGGGTTCAGATTGTGTGTGTGACTGCTGGTGATGCGTGTGTGGTTGTGGTTGCAGTGTGGTTGTGGTCAGCACCCGCCGTGGTCGGCTGCTTTGTACTTCTGATGTTTAAGTTAAATGTTGTGTTTGGTGCTTTGCATATCCCATATCTAGTGCTTTGTGCATAACCTTACCTCTGTGTAATTGACTGCTTTAAATGCGGACCTTGTGGTATCTTCAGGCTGGTCGTATTTGCTGTTGATAGTTTAACGTGATGATCGCAGGTCATAGCCTACTGTATCTTATTTCAAAGTGCACTGATTCTGGTGCCAACCTCCCCCGTTTAGTCATTGTATCTCTGGTATATTAATTTTTCTAATGCCAATTCTTGACAACACCTTGTATAAGTGCACCTGAATTGGTGCCAATTGTCTAATCATTGAATATCTGCATTGTGAATGTGCCAGTTTGTTGCGGCTCTCCTGCATTCCAATAATTTTAGGCCAAAAACATCGGAACATATTAAATCTAGCTGAGATCAATTTGGTTCGTATGCGACGGCAACCTCAGTATAGATGTGTCAATGCTGCATGAATACAATAGTATATCGGGTTATCAAAAATATGAAATATAATAATTGTGCCCCCCCATCCAGTTCATATGCCCCCCTTAATACTGAGCCCTGGCTACGGGCCTGACCCCACATCTCGTATGCACCACATATGTCTCGGTGTGAACTCCAAGCTCCTCTTCCCACCTCCCCATTGTAAGAACTTTGTCTCTCTATTGTCTCCACAGCTTTATTTCTTGGGGGTGCAGAGGGATAAAATGAGAAAATAAAAATTGGGAAAATCCAAAAAAGAAAGGAGGCTTGGGTGATGTGAAAGGCCTGGGAAGGGAAGGAAAGAGAGAAGGGAAAGGAAGTTGGAAGAGGTAGCATAAAGGTAGGTGGGTAGTGGAGGGGGTAAAAAGAAAAGGTAGCCTATTATAGAGCTGGATTTGGAGGAGGGTGTGTTTGGTTTTGTTTGGTGTGCACAGGGAGTGGGGAAAGGGGTGGTGGGGAATCAAAAGCAATGTTTATTGACATAATAAATACCGTGTAATATTCCTGATTATCAATACCTTGAATACCGTGGATGTTTTCATTTGCGTGCAGGATCTTCAGGAACACAAAGACATGTCTGTAGCTCTGCCCCAGAAGCGTTACTACCGGCAGCGAGCACACTGCAACCCAATGGCAGATCATCATTTAAATTAGTAAGGTGTTTGACCTGTGACCTTCCCCAAAAATGATAAGGTGTTTGACCTGTGACCCTTGCTCAGAAATGACAAGGTGTTTGACCTGTGACCCTTGCTCAAAAATTGAGGTGTTTGACATGTGACCCTTGCTCAAAAATTGAGGTGTTTGACATGTGACCCTTCCCCAAAAATTGAGGTGTTTGACCTGTGACCCTTCCCCAAAAATTGAGGTGTTTGACCTGTGACCCTTCCCCAAAAATTGAGGTGTTTGACCTGTGACCCTTCCCCAAAAATTGAGGTGTTTGACCTGTGACCCTTCCCCAAAAATGATAAGGTGTTTGACCTGTGACCCTTCCCCCAAAACGAATGACTTCAATACAGTGTTTGGAATGATGTCATTTTGCATCACTGTCTCATTCATATTTACCCAATCCGAAATTTCAGATGTCCTAAAGTAAGAATGAGATGATAGTTTGTCTGAACGATTGACTTTCTTCAGTCCTGTAAGACCCGAGGATATGGATTGGGCGAAGCTCTATCCTGATTTCTTCCCCCCACGTGATAAGTTCTCTCAAGGGAACGGCACTGCAGCAAGCAGTGACTCCACCACCAATGAGCAGGGACAGGCTCAAGTGGAGTTTGCTGATATTGGCTGTGGATATGGGGGATTGCTCGGTAAGGACAATTTCTCTGTGCTTTTACTTAATAGATTGACTATGGTCCTTCACAAAGCCAATAAAATAAGAGGGATTTAAACATGTATGTGTAATCTAGACTAATAAAAGTGTGTGTGTGTGTGTGTGTGTGTGTGTGTGTGTGTGTGTGTGTGTGTGTGTGTGTGTGTGTGTGTGTGTGTGTGTGTGTGTGTGTGTGTGTGTGTGTGTGTCTCCAAAACGGTCCCACAAAGTTGAAAATGGGACTGTGCCATATTAATTGCCGAGGATCTGTGCAGTGCATGGTCAATTTTTTTGATTTTGATAAAAAACATTCATTTTTCACGTCTATCGATAAATGACCAAAGTAAGCTGAACTAGAACGGGCACTCAGTAGAGCGCATACCTTCGCCAACGCTACATTTTGCCCCCCCCCCCCCAGAAACTGTTGATTGTGAGGGTATTTAATCCCATACCACATCTGCCATCTCATGTGTGTTATGATGGCTTAAAAACATTAAATTTCCTGCTGTTTGACATTGATTCACATACATTGTACAATTTCTGTATGAACTCCCTGACCTTTTTGGGTGTCGGTGTCAAGTCAATCTGATGACAACTGGTCACATTATAAGAAATAAGTTCAGTGACACACACACCCCCCCAACCCCGCCCCCCCCAATGCTTTAAACTCACCAATAAAGTCACTATCAAATATTACACATCACAGGATAGGGAATTGAATTCTAAACATTTTGAATCTACTTATATGCAAATTGTATAAGAATTTACCGCGTTATGATAATGAAGGTCGTTGACCCCCCTGACCTTTGACCCAAACCTCTAAAAAAGGTAATGACGTCATTGTGTCATATCGTAATTCACAACATTTTGGCATTGGTTGCATGCAAATTGGATAAAAAATCGACCGCACTATGGCAAAATGACGATTTTGACCTTTTCATGACCTTGACCTTGACCTTTGTACTCTTAATTTTGTAATTGGTATTAGAGTGTGGGGAACAGAACAGTCAACATTTTGGTGTTGGTTTCATGCAAATCGGATAAGAATTGACCGTGTTATGACTAAAACCGCACATTTTGCAATGTCGTGACCCCCCCTGACCTTTGACTCCCAACCGCTAATGAGGGTTATTAAGTCATTGTGTCATGTCACATATCACAAGATGGGGCATTGAATTCTGAACATTTTGGCATTAGTTGCATGCAAATTGGATACAAATTGACCACGCAATGGTAAAAAGATTATTTTGATCTTTTCATGACCTTGACCTTTTACCCGATCGCTCCCAAAATGTAATCAAATGGTCCTCGGATAATAACCAATCATCCCACCAAATTTGCTGCGATTCAGTTCAATACTTTTGGAGTTATGCGAATAACAAACAAACAAACACACATTCACAAATAAATACAAAAATAAACAATCTTGCCAAAAGGTGACCACGTGTGACTTCTTTAAGGTCACACTGAGGTGAACAGAGCTGCTATCCACCAGGAGCGACTCCTTGAGGAATATCTGCCTACGAGAGATTCCGATGAGAATCGTTCTACAGAGTAACCATGAAAAATATGCTTTTGCCTCATAACGTCACCAAATGACATCATAATGTCTCAAGCTTTCTCAAGCTTGACATACCTAGAAAGCACTCATTGAGGTGTTCAATTTGAGGTACTACACGATATGGTTCCTAAAACTTGAAAATTTGACCTTGGGGTCAAATATGTTTGACCTGAGGGGCTAACTATGAAGGTCAAGGCCAATCGCCACCAAAAATTAATCAGCTGAGCGCCAGACCATGAACTATATTTCCATGAAGTTTGAAGTAGATCCGATCAAAATAAGGGTTTCGTCGACTCCCCTGATTTGCGACAAGTGACCTTGACCTTTGACCTTGACCTTCAAAATTTTATGCGCTGAAAGGGACCTCTATAGGCCTCTGATATGCGAAGTTAAAAAAATTTCCAATGATAACTGTGCTCTGCAGAGTGATTTATACGTGATTACAGACCAAAAACAAAAACAAAAAAACAAAAAAAAAACATATGAAGGTCAAGGCCAATCGCCACCAAAAATTAATCAGCTGAGCGCCAGACCATGAACTATATTCCCATGAAGTTTGAAGACGATCCGATCAAAATTACTCAAAAAATAAGGGTTTCGTTGACTCCCCTGATTTGCGACAAAGTGACCTTGATCTTTGACCTTCAAAATTTTGTGCACTGAAAGGGACCTCTATAGGCCTCTGATATGCGAAGTTACAAAAATTTCCAATGATAACTGTGCTCTGCAGAATTTTTTATAAGTGATTACAGACAAACATACAAAAAAAAACATACAAGCTGACTAACATATCTTGCAAAAACTTCGTTTTGGCAAGATAATAAATACACAGCGATCAAAACATAACCTTCGCAACAATGTTTGCGAAGGTAATTATGCTTCTTGTCAATTATGCTTCTTGTCGCTTGACAACAAGTCTCTGCTGATTGGCTGTGCAAGGCGAGATGCACTCTCATTGGCCCATGGCAAGTGACATCAATACACCTTTACAGTGTTGTACCTGTTTCCTTGCTCTCCAAGTTTCAAAAATACACACACTTTTTTGACGGGACTTGTTAACTCCACGCTTCCAAAAGAGAAGGCCCGAGCTTTGGCGACTCCCTCTTGCAAAGTTCCACCCATGGAGGATGAGAGAGGCCGAGTTTTGTGGGATCGAGGACCACTCCGAATACAAGGACTTTGGGAGTGAGAACCGAGCAGAGGATGGCAGCTTTGGTGAGGCCGAGGGTCGCACATGTGGCACCTGGAGTCACGCTGATAGACATGCTGTTTGGGATATGTTCTGGCCTTGCCGATTGTTGAGTTTTGCTGACCCCATCATGCTGAGAAATGAAGACTCGAGCTTTGGCGGCTCCCTTTTTGCCAAGTTCCACCGGTATGGGACCGACTTCTGTGGGATCGAGAACCGCACCAAATAAGACTTCATTGGGAGCGAGAACCAAGCTGAGGCAGACGGCAGCCTTGGTGAGGCCGAGGGCAGCCTTGGTGAGGCCTTACCGAGCAATCCCCCACCCTGAGTTGCACCGATCGATGTACATTTGGGATGCAGCCTGACAGCCTAGCTTTGCCTTGCGGCTTGTTGGGTTTTGCCAACTCTATCCCATCAAGGAAAGATGAGACCGAGACCGGGCATACTCTGGAGGCCACGAGTGGTCACGCAGCTCTACATCGTCGCTATTTCTGGGACGAAGGGGGGAAATGGAGCACGGAGAAAGACTGCTTTGTCCATGAGTCCTGGTTCCTTGCAGGAGTGAAGATGAATGCTTCAGGACTAGGGAAGGCTCTGTTCAGTCTTAGCAACTCACAAGTGGAGATGACAACTGGTGACGGCAGCGCGTATACATGCACACATGCATGAATCGTAATTATACATACACATGCACACTTGTGATTGTACATGGACAAGAATCGTGATTACAGTACACGTACACACACACACACACACACACACACACACACACACACACACACACACACACACACACACACACACACACACACACACACACACTTTGAGACCTGTCAGGTTTCCTTTCCATCTCCTGAAACCCAACTATGTGTGGAGATAGCAGTCAACAGCAGCAACCTACACACATATATGTACACACACACACACACACACACACACACACACACACACACACACACACACACACACACACACACACACACACACACACACACACACACACACACACACACACACACACACACCACAAAGGTGGATCCTTTGACACCTGGGAGGGTTCTGTTCTACCTTTTGAAACCTGCATGTGGAGATAATGACCAACCACACACACACACACGCATTCCAAAATGTAGTTCATGAACGCCGTCCTGGCAAAGATATCGGCTCACCAGTATTGGGGGTGATCTAGTGTCATGGGAGAGGTACAATTGTTGGCTGCTCTAAATTATTAAACAGAAGGGCCACTCCATGGGGTTGGGGGGGGAGGGGGAACCCACCGCAAAGGTTGATGCCTCAGCCCAGGAATGCCAGCAATATTGTTACGAATCTGGAAGCCATTTGCACACAAACAGACAGCAGTCCTGAAGCTTAGTTATTTCAATAAGTATGTGTATAGTTAGATTCCTCCCTATGTCTAAAGGGAATTACATGTGTGCGCTGCGGGTTTCTTTTATAGTCAGGTTTTTTACATCTTTAAATCTCCCCCCCAACAAATCAATCCTCCACCTCTCCGCACCACCGACTCCATTGCCCACGTGTTTTTGGCTGAAGGCGTGGGCGGAGCCTCCATCGCCTCAGATCAAGGCTCCACTCCAAAGAAGGGCATGGAGCGTTTCCTCCAGCCAATGGGAAGCCAGAAACTACTACAGAGCCTCTTTGGGGTGGGGAGGGGACCACCGAGACGCCCCGACACGCCCCGTCCAATGAGGAGGCGAGATACCTCAGGACGGACCCCTCCCACCTCACGTGAAGAATGAATAATAGTGGGGCGATCCGGCTGGCAGGAAGGAACAAGCCTCATCACCTTGTTTGCCCTCGTTTTGCCTGCTGGGATCCGTCTCACTTTGCCTGCTGGCGTTCTCGTCTTGCCCGCAAGTGCTCGTCTCGTCTGGTCCGTTATCGTGCTGGCTGGCGTCCGCTGCGTCATTCCCGGTCCCTGGTGTTCGGTGCGGCGACGAAGGTGTGGGTTCGAATCCCACCCCCCCCCCCCCGAACCAGCTCATCTCGACCAGACCGCACGAGGTGGAAAGGTGCCCGACCGAACTCTTACCCTCAGCTCGCCTTCCCTCCTGAGCTGAAGGGTCAAATAAAGGCCAACCGGCCCCATTTCTTTTGGGTGTTTGTGTGTGGCTGTGGCACCCGTCCTGTAAGTAGAGACTGTTAAGTGCCTGTGTTCATTGTAAATTGCATTTCTTTTATTCAGATAACTCTGCTCTGTGTGTCCCTCCCTATTGCAAATAAACCCCTGTTAAATGCACCAGTTCGTTGCCTGTCATTTCTACCATTGACCAAGCACGGTGCGGGCTTGAGAAATAGTGAGGCCGTTAGGGCCGTAGGTTGTCATTGGGACCGGCGCGGTTCTGGTAACTCCCGCTCGGTTACGCTGGACCCGAGTCGGTACATGCGACTCGGTTCGGACAGAGTCGGCCGAGGGTGTGACTTCCCCGGTAGCGAGACGGCGTGAGTACTTAGGTAAATTGGAATAGACAAGTGGACCCAACCTCACGCCATCAAAATATTGGTGACCACGGTCCTTTAAGTGACCCGTCGACTCCGGAGTTATCTGGGGTGACGACCTTTTAATTTCGGGTGTTCGGTGGGAGACGGCCCAATTGCTCCGTCTAGCGGTCGTTCCTCTCCACCGAACCCGGCACCACAACAATATCACAGATACCCCCTTGAGGTTCTGTGGGCAAAGTCTTCAAAAGTAGTTCAACATGTTTGGAGGATGTCGGGGAAAGCTTTGCATCATTCAAAAGTTTAAGTTTGATTGATCGGCATGGTGAGACTTCTCTGTCAAGAAGTCTGAAAAGTAAGCATGACTCAATGGAATGATCATAAGGTGTAATTAAGCCTGGTTTATAAACTGGACCAGTTTTGATGTTTGCATGGAAAGCAAGCGTTCTTACAAGAATGAATGATTCGATGAAAAGTTCAGGTTTATTCGTCCCCACTCCCCTCATTTTCATTTCCCTTATTCTGCCCCTTTGTACAGTGGAACTTTCCCCATTGTTTCCCAACACACTTATGCTGGGGATGGAGATCCGTTTGAAAGTGTCCGATTATGTGGAAGACCGCATCAAAGCACTTCGTGCAGCGCATCACCCTCAATACAATAACATTGCCTGTCTCCGCTCCAATGCAATGAAACACTTACCAAACTACTTCCGTAAGGCACAGGTAAGGATGGCATGTTCGACACTGAACGGTCTTTGCTTAAGAGGATGTGTGACCTGCGTGTGTGATTTGCATCTGATTTTACTGCACCCCTACATGGCTGGGTTACCTCCCAAATTTGGTCTCTTTCCTGGTTTGGTCCCCTTTTCGAACGGAAATTTTGATCCCTAGGATCTGAAGTTGGCTCATGCTGGAGTCAAATCTCAACACTGTTTGAAACCTTATTGATGAAAAATTCCTCTGAGGATTTTTTTGTGGTCTCAATATACTTTCATGATGCAACCAAAACGTTAATTAACCTCCGCCATCGAAGATCGGAGGTTACTGTTTTCACCCCTTTCTGTTTGTTACTTACGAAATCTAAAGATTTCGTAAGTATATTGATGACTTACGTTTCTGTTTGTTTGTTTGTTTGTTTGTTTGTTTGTTTGTTTGTTTGTAGGCACGATAACTCGAGAACGGAAGAAGCGACCAATGTCAAATTACACCACGTGAGTCAGGAGGGTGATGGCTAGTGCTGATTAGATTTTGGTCGAAATCGGTCCAAGGTCAAGGTCACAGTGAGGTCAAATATTCGATTTTTGATGGTTTGGTACAGATAACTCGAGAACGGAAGAAGCTACCAATGTCAAATTACACCACGTGATTCAGGAGGGTGATGGCTAGTGCTGACTATATTTTGGTCAAAATCGGTCAAAGGTCAAGGTCACAGTGAGGTCATAACATCCAAAAAATTATAACTCGAGAACGGAAGAAGCTACCAATGTCAAATTACACCACGTGATTCAGGAGGGTGGTGGCTAGCGCTGATTAGATTTTGGTCAAAATCGGTCAAAGGTCAAGGTCACAGGGAGGTCAAACATCCAAAACATTCGATTTTTGATGGTTTGTTACAGAAACAACGTAGAAACTTCTGGTTTGCGTCGCTACCTTCTCTCAAGACAGCTTTTATTAGACAAGGTCAGAGGTCAAGTTGACGATTTAGTAAGTACCAGTCTATGACTGCTTTTTTGTTTGTTTGTTTGTTTGTTTGTTTGGAGGCACGATAACTCGAGAACGGAAGAAGCTACCAATATCAAATTAGACCACGTGATTCAGGAGGGTGATGGCTTGTGCTGATTAGATTTTGGTCAAAATCGGTCAAGGGTCAAGGTCACAGTGAGGTCAAACATCCAAAACATTCGATTTTTGATGGTTTGTTACAGAAACAACGTAGAAACTTCTGGTTTGCGTCGCTACCTTCTCTCGAGACAGCTTTTATTAGACAAGGTCAGAGGTCAAGTTGACGATTTAGTAAGTACCAGTCTATGACTGCTTTTTTGTTTGTTTGTTTGTTTGTTTGTTTGGAGGCACGATAACTCGAGAACGGAAGAAGCTACCAATATCAAATTAGACCACGTGATTCAGGAGGGTGATGGCTTGTGCTGATTAGATTTTGGTCAAAATCGGTCAAAGGTCAAGGTCACAGTGAGGTCAAATATTCGATTTTTGATGGTTTGGTACAGATAACTCGAGAACGGAAGAAGCTACCAATGTCAAATTACACCACATGATTCAGGAGGGTGATGGCTAGTGCTGATTAGATTTTGGTCAAAATCGCTCAAAGGTCAAGGTCACAGTGAGGTCAAACATAATTCCGTAAATTCACGTGGAGAAATGGAGTATTTTTGCTTCGCTCGACGTTACGAGTTCATTTTAACTTCGATTTTAATTTTGTCTTCGGTTTTTGCGATCGCTTAGGACGCTTAAAACTCGGTTGTAGAAATTCTGGTAAAAATCGGATGTTTTGGATACGTTTTAAGATTGTATAAAAAATATTTCACTCGACGCGTCACGAGTGGTCCCATGATGCAGTGCGCTCGAGCAGACGCATCATTGAGTTATGTTAAGGTATAATTGCGTGGAGAAATGTAGATTTTTGCTTCGGTCGACGTTACGATTTTTGATGGTTTGATACAGAATCATCGTAGAAACTTCTGGTTTGCATCGCTACCTTCTCGAGAGAAAGCTTTTATTAGACAAGGTCAGAGGTCAAGTTGACGATTTCGTAAGTACCAGTCTATGATTGCTTGTTTGTTTGTTTGTTTGTAGGCACGATAACTCGAGAACGGAAGAAGCTACCAATGTCAAATTACACCAAGTGATTCAGGAGGGTGATGGCTCGTGCTGATTAGATTTGTCAAAATCGGTCAAAGGTCAAGGTCACAGTGAGGTCAAACATTTGATTTTTGATGGTTTGGTACAGAATCATCGTAGAAACTTCTGGTTTGCGTCGCTACCTTCTCGAGAGACAGCTTTTATTCGACAAGGTCAGAGGTCAAGTTGACGATTTCGTAAGTACCAGTCGATGACTGCTTGTTACTTACGAAATCTAAAGATTTTTCAAGTATGTTGATGCCTTCCGTTTGATGTTTGTTTGTTTGTTTGTTTGTAGGCACGATAAATCGAGAACGGAAGAAGCTACCAATGTCAGATTACACCACGTGATTCAGGAGGGTGATGGCTAGTGCTGATTAGATTTTGGTCAAAATCGGTCAAAGGTCAAGGTCACGGTGAGGTCAAATATTCGATTTTTGATGGTTTGGTACAGATCACTCGAGAAAGGAAGAAGCTACCAATGTCAAATTACACCACGTGATTCAGGAGGCTGATGGCCAGTGCGGATTAGATTTTGGTCAAAATCGGTCAAAGGTCAAGGTGACGGTGAGGTCAAACATCCAAAAAATGATAACTCGAGAACGGAAGAAGCTTCCAATGTCAAATTACACCACGTGATTCAGGAGGGTGATGGCGAGCGCTGATAAGATTTTGGTCAAAATCGATCAAAGGTCAAAGTCACAGTGAGGTTAAACATCCAAAACATTCGATTTTTGATGGTTTGGTACAGAATCATCGTAGAAACTTCTGGTTTGTGTCGCTACCTTCTCAAGAGACAGCTTTTATTCGACAAGGCCAGAGGTCAAGTTGACGATTTCGTAAGTACCAGTCTATGACTGCTTGTTTGTTTGTAGGCACGATAACTCGAGAACGGAAGAAGCTACCAATGTCAAATTACACCAGGGGATTCACGAGGGTGATGGCTAGTGCTGATTAGATTTTGGTCAAAATCGGTCAAGGGTCAAGGTCACAGTGAGGTCAAACATAATTCCGTAAATTCACGTGGAGAAATGGAGTATTTTTGCTTCGCTCGACATTATGAGTTCATTTTAATTTTGTCTTCGGTTTTTGCAATCGCTTGGGACGCTTAAAACTCGGTTGTAGAAATTCTGGTAAAAAATCAGATGTTTTGGAGACGTTTTAAGATTGTATAAAAAATATTTCATTCGACGTGTCACGGGTTGTCCCATGATGCAGTGCGCTCGAGCAGACGCGTCGTTGAGTTACGTTAAGGTATAATTGCGTGGAGAAATGGAGATTTTTGCTTCGGTCGACGTTACGATTTTTGATGGTTTGATACAGAATCATCGTAGAAACTTCTGGTTTGCGTCGCTACCTTCTCTAGAGACAGCTTTTATTAGACAAGGTCAGAGGTCAAGTTGACGATTTCGTAAGTACCAGTCTATGACTGCTTGTTTGTTTGTTACTTACGAAATCTAAAGATTTCGTAAGTATATTGATCACTTCCGTTTCTGTTTGTTTGTTTGTGTGTTTGTTTGTAGGCACGATAACTCGAGAACGGCAGAAGCTACCAATGTCAAATTGCACCACGTGATTCAGGAGGGTGATGGCTAGCGCTGATTAGATTTTGGTCAAAATCGGTCAAAGGTCAAGGTCACAGTGAGGTCAAACTTAATTCCGTAAATTAATGTGGAGAAATGGAGTATTTTTGCTTCGCTCGACGTTACGAGTTCGTTTTAACTTCGATTTTAATTTTGTCTTCGGTTTTTGCGATCGCTTAGGACACTTAAAACTCGGTTGTCGAAATTCTGGTAAAAAATCCTATGTTTTGGAGACGTTTTAAGATTGTATAAAAAAATATTTCACTCGACGCGTCACGGGTCGTCACGTGATGCGGTGCGCTCGAGCAGACGCGTCGTTGAGTCACGTTAAGGTTTTCCATGTGCGCGCTGACGGTGTTTTCAATAAAGATGATGTTTAAAATCATTTTTTATCCCAATAAAGGTTATCGTCGCATGCCTGACTCGCTAAGCCGTCGGATTATGTAAAGATTGTTGGTGGATGGCCGAATATTATGGTTTTGTGACTTTGATAAAATAATATAAAACAATTGCATGGAGAAATGGAGATTTTTGCTTCGGTCGACGTTACGATTTTTGATGGTTTGGTACAGAATCATTGTAGAAACTTCTGGTTTGCGTCGCTACTTTCTCTCGAGACAGCTTTTATAAGACAAGGTCAGAGGTCAAGTTGACGATTTCGTAAGTACCAGTCCATGACTGCTTGTTTGTGAACAGTATTACGGAAAAACTCCGACGGATTTCGACGAAACTTGGTGGGGGGATTAGGTATGGTCCAAGGATTATGCCATTAGATTTTGGACTTGGTCCAAAATCCAATATGGCCGCTGTGGTGGCCATTTCGAAAAAATATTTGAATTTTTTTTTTTTTGCATTTCTGCATGTTTTAAGTGATTTCCACCCCCCTCCCCACCCCCCCCCCCAAAAAAAAATTGAGAAAATTCTTTTTTCAACAAAATTGATTTTTTTTTGCATTTCTACATGTTTTCAGTTATTTCCAACAAAAAACATGCCAAAATTATAATTGCGGCTGATTTTGGAACTTCAGGTAGATATACCCACGGAAAATCAATTTGTCTCAAGGAATCTAGTTATGACGAATGAATTGAGTATGTTAAAGTTAAAAGTTAAAGGGAAAGTCGTAAACTATAACTCTGTGAGCACTGTTGACGTCAAATTGAATGAATAGGATATCAGGTTCACTTGAGTGACCTCGCAGTATTGGCGGCGGAGGTTTTGCACTCTACCGAGTGCTCCCCCTCTAGTTCTAAGTTGTATTGAGCAGAATCATGCCATGAATACAGTAAGTCAGTGGTTCCCAACCTTTTTCTGATAGAGTACCACTTGGAGGTCCCATACCGTCGCCGCGTACCACCTGGTTCCAGAAAAACTCAATTCGATAAGATATCAATTTATTCACAAGTAGAACACACAAATGAACTAACTAAAAAAATAATTAGTCAAGAAATAAATAAAGAAATATAGAAATAAAAAAAATAAATAAAGATACAACATAATAACAAGTGAAGGGAAACACAGACGAGTGCTAAGACACCTACACATTCACAGTATGGAGGCAGCGGGATAATTGCCAGCGCTGAGTGTGTGTCAGGGTTCCCAGATATATCAGGCCAAATCATTTTTTTTAAAGGTTGAGCCCGAAAGTGCTCGCGAACCACCTGGAAGGCTCTTGCGTACCACAGGTTGGGAACCACTGCAGTAAATGAACAGGATCGCCCATCCATCCATACTCATGATCTCTTATACCCCAAATAATCCCATTCCCAAGCACTCATCTTTTTTCTAGGTTGTGATTTCTCCGGCTCTCCTCCTACGTTAATTAGTTGTCGGTTGGTTGGTTTTTTTTTTTTGTGTTTTATCCTCTTCTTGCTGTGTTTCAGTTTGTGTGCAGCTTTCTCACTCCCATCAATCTCACCATTTTGATCCCTTCCATTCTGCTCTCGCTCTTCCACGAACCTCGATCATTTGCAGGAACCTTCTTCAGGACCAGGATTGACACCTAAACACACACACAAAAAAAAATCTCTCTCTCTCTGTCTCTGTCTCTCTCTGCATTCATGCTTCCGAAGCAGTTTCTTGCCAAGGGTTATACTGGGTGGTGTGCCATTGCCTTCCCAGCAGTAGTTAAGGCAGGAATTTGCAATTCGCTCATAGTGCCGGAGATAGTGTTGCGAATCTGGAAGCCATTTGCACACAGACAGACAGCAGTCCCTAAGCTTAGTTATTTCGATAAGTATGTGTTTATAGTTAGAATAAATCCCCTATGTCTAATGGGAATTTCGTGTGTGCGCTGCGAGTTATTTTATAATCAGGTTTTATACATCTACTACAACAACAACAACAACAACAACAACAACAACAACAACAACAACAACAACAACAACAACAACAACAACAACGGCACCGTCCCTCACTCAACCCGGTCGCCATTGCCCACGTGTTTTTGGTTGAAGGCGTGGGCGGAGCCTCCATCGCCTCAGATCGAGGCTCCACTCTGAGGAAGGGCATGGGACGTTTCCTCCAGCCAATGAGCGAAGGGCGAGCATCGCACGCGCGCCCTAGCCAATGGGAGGCCAGCGTGCCGAAAGCTACTACGGAGCCTCTTCGGGGGGTGGGCCTCCGAGACGCCTCAACCAATCAGGAGGCTGACCACCTCAGGGGCGGCCCCGCCCAGCCAGATGGGATGTTCGCCCCTCGTCCAATCTGGAGGCGAGTACCTCAGAGCGTTTCCCTCGACCCGTGGGGGAGGGGAAGGAAAAGAGGAGGTGGCGAGCCGGGGAGAGAAGAAGGTTCGCCCCGTCGTCGAGAAAGAGAAGAAGCCTTGTCTTGCCTGCTGGCATCTCGTCTGGTCCGTTCCGTGCTGGCTGGCGTCTGTGGCGTCATTCCTGGTCCTTGATCAGGTTCGAGTCCCGCCATCGGACAAGCTCGACCAGACCGCACGAGGCGAACAGGTGCAAGAATAGGTCCCTGCCCTCAGCTCGCCTTCCCTCTCGAGCCGAAAATAGACCATTGAGGTCCATTTCTTTTTGGGTGTGTGTGTCCGTGGTCCCAGTCTTTAAGGTGGATTGATTAAGTGTTTTTCATTGTACATTGTTTGCACTGCTTTTATTCGGTTCTAACTCTGCTCTGTGTCTCCCCTCCCCGATTATTGTTTTTAAATAACCCCCCCCCGCCCCCACCTCCCTGTGTTAAGTGTACCAGCTCGTTTTCTGTGCTTTCTTTCATTGACCCAGCACGGTGCGTATTGAGAAATAGTAAGGCCCTTGGTGCCGTAAGTTGTCATTGGGACCGGCGCGGCTCTGGTAACTTCACTTGGTTACGCCGGATCTGAGTCGGTACCTGCGACTCGGTTCGGACAGAGTCGGCCGGGGATGCGATTTCCCCGGTAACTTGACGACGTGGGTACTTAGGTATATTGAAATTTGACTATTGACCCTACCCCACGCAGTCAGAGAATTGGTGATCACGGTCCTTTAAGTGGCCTGTCGACTCTGGAGTTATCCGGGGTGACGACCTTTTAATTCCGGGTGTTCGGTGGGAGACGGCTCTACTGTTCCACCTAGTGGTCGTTTATCGCCACCGAATCCCGGCCCTCAACAATAGCTCATCTACTCTTCGCAAAGGACACCATGAGGTCTTTGTCCACGGAATAATGCCAGCAGACGGGATTCCCTTTTAACATCCATATATTAATTTAATCAACACCAGAGCCTGGTGTTGGCGCAGTGGTTAGGGCAGCAGATTGGGATCCAAAAGGTCCTGAGTTCAAGCCCCGTTGGACCACTGAATTAATACACCAGGGGGTTTACTCAGCCTGCCATCCTTCCGAGGTCGGCGAAATGAGTACCAGTATACTGGGCCGGTGTATACCCCGGTTAAAATAGGATACCATATCCCTGTGTCGTAAGAGGCGACCAGGGTTGCGTCAGGAAGGGCATCCGTCGTAAAACATGTGCCAAATCACTATGCGGATCATACGGAAGATCCGCTGTGGCGACCCCGAAAGGGAGCAGCCGAAAGAAGAAGAAGTTTATTAATTTAATTAATATTCTTCTCCTCTTCACTTTATAAGGGGTGATATGTCCGATGGTACCAAGTTCTGCCCTCCCTTGACCACGATACTCCTCCACCTCCCTCTGTCCTCAGCCAACTCTCTCCACTCTCCAACCACCCCAACTTTATGGATATCCCTCCTCACACAATCCTCCCATCTCAACCATGGTCTACCCATCCTCTCAACTGCGGTTAACATCAAATTGATTCGGATTATTGTCTCGAAACCTTTGGTCTTCACCCAACTTCAACACCAGATATGAAAGCTTGTTGGTTGTCATTTACATATTACATGTGCAAAAATGGCAAAACTTGTCACCTTTACCTTGACTGCTCTCTCCTCTCAACCTTTCCTTGGTAATCCCCTATGGAAACCTTCTCTCTTTCTGCATTCCTCCCATCCCCTACATTTCAATCCTCTCCCTTCAATGCCTTTCTTCTCCCTTCGTTTGCTCTCAGCAAACTATTATAATAAAAAATCCAGTGATGTATGCATTAAAACATGTTCCAGCCATCTTCACTTTTACTTAATTGCTGTGGGAAGGAGAAAATAGTGAAGCATTTTGTTTTCCATTCACCAAAGAATCTCCTTGGCTGAAAGTTTAGGCTGATGTCTTTTTCTGTTCTTCACCCTTCCTTTGCCACTTCCTTTTGTACCACAAATAGCTGAGCAAAATCTTTTTGCTGTTTCCCGACCCACACTTTAAGAAGACGAAGCACAAGTGGCGCATTGTTAGCCACGCTCTGTTGGACGAGTACGCCTTTGTGCTGCGTGTCGGGGTGAGGCTGACATTTTCGTAAACACTGATCGTTTGATCACCCTCTAACATTGTTGAACACTTCTTTCCTCTTCCATCCTCCTCAGCAAAGGATTTGTCACTCCTTGGGTGTCAGTTCCCTGGTTTCTGTATATGCTCCGACTGAGGTGAGTGATCTCACCGTGAAGGACGCATTCCATGCCATATTCGAGTATATTGTTGACCAGTGCTCCAGGCGAGATACTCTTTTAGTCTTGGGGGATTTCAATGCATCAATTGGAACTAATGGCATGGTTATGAGACATGTGTTAGTCCCCATGGGTCTGGAAATGTGAACCAGAATAGCACTAAGTTCCTTGACTTTGCAAGGAGTCATGTACTTGGGTGGCTGGTTCATGGTTTCAGCGCCAACAGGCTCATCGCTGGACTTGGTATTCCAACGCTGGTGGTGTGGCAAAGGAAATTGACCATGTCCTCGTTGATCGTCGCTGGAGGATGATCCAGAACTGCAGGGTCCACGGAGTGCTCAGTTCCTCAAAACTGACCACTGGCTTGTTGTAGCAATTCTGAAGTTGCAGCTTTAAACCAGGATTAATCCCAGCCGAGACTGGATGTTGGCAAGCTCAAGGATGAGAGGGGAGCTGAGGAGTTTGCGAACAGGCTGAGTGGAGATTTGGGGGGTCTGGGTGCTTTGGGGGATCCTGAAGAATTGTGGAGTGCCTTTGAGACCACCGTCCTTGATGTTATTGGTGGATGTCTTGGTACTCACCAGAGGGCGTATAAGAATTTTGTCTCTCAAGGGACACTGGATACCATTGACTGTAGTTTCAGGGCCAGGCTAAATGGCAGAGCTGAGCTGTTCAGGGAGCTGAGGCGTAAAACTGTACGTGCACTGAAGGTGGACAAGGAGGCTGTGTTTGAGGAATCTGTGAGGGGGTAGAGCATCACCTGTGGTCAAGTGATTCTTGTCCTGCTTACAGGGGAATTCGTGCATTGCGTTCCTCCAAGCCCATCCTCGGTGTACTGTAGTTAGAGCAGAGGGTGGTGGGCTCTTAACAGAGGAGTCCGAAGTAAAGGCCCACTGGACCGGTTACATTGAGCAGCTGCACAAGGCTGATCCACCAGCTGTCGAGTTGGATGTCAGTGGTGTTACTATCCCTATTGTTGACCCTCCAATCAACTGTGGTTCACCTTCGCTTGTGGAAACACAGGCTGCAGTGAACCGGTTGAAATTGGGTAAAGCTCCAGGGATCTGTGGCATCCATGCTGAACTTGTCAAGGCTGGTGGAAATGCTGTACTCATGTTATTGCATGCAGTTCTTAGCTCTGCCTGGAACACAGACATCATCCCAACTGACTGGAAGAGGGGCCTTGTTGTCCCCCTCTGGAAAGGGAAAGGTGATCGCCAAGACTGCAACAAGTACCGAGGGGTGATGCTGCTCTCAGTTCCAGGAAAGGTCTTTGCTCGGATAATTCTTGATAGGGTTTGCCACCATCTGCTTGAGCACCAGCGTCCAGAGCAGTCAGGCTTTCCACCAAAGAGATCAATTATTGACTGCATCCTTGCCCTTCGGGTCCTCACCGAACGCAGATGAGAGTTTCGGGAGGGGCTGCTTGCAACTTATGTTGATCTCTGCAAAGCGTTTTATCCAATGAATCGGGATGTCCTCTGGAGGATTCTTGGTCTTCGTGGGGTGCCACCAAAACTGATCAATCTGATGTCTGAATTACACTCTGGAACTGAGAGTGCTGTGAGATGTGGTGGTACCATCTCTGACTTATTTTCAGTTGTTAATGGAGTTCGTCAGGGGTGTGTATTGGCCCCCACACTTTTCAGCACTTGTACGGACTGAATTCTGGGGAGGATGTCAGATAGATCAAGTTGTGGTGCATCGTTTGGGAATGTCAAGATCTCTGATCTTGATTTCACAGATGATGCAGTCATCTTTGTGAAGACTTTAGATATCCTTTTGGGGGCCCTTGAGGTGCTGAATGAGGAATCTGAGCCACTGGGATTATGGGTTTCCTGGGTCAAAACTAAGATCCAAGCTTTCAATGGCATCTTGGATGCTGCTCTCCTGTCTGTACCTGTTTGTGGTGAGGATGTTGAAGTCACAGAGAGATTCACTTACCTCAGAAATGATATTCATGTCTCTGCTGGCTGTGAGCCAGAGGTCACCAGATGTCTGGGTGGGGCCTGGAGGGTCATGGATTCACTGGATCATTCACGGGAGGACAAAAGTCTGAGTCTTCAGGTCCTTCGTGCTTGCAATCTTGCTCTTTAGATATGAGACTTGGACTCTGACCAGGGATCTGAGACTTAATTCCTTTGGTACCAGGTCTCTTCAGAGACCCCTCAGCGATCAGTGGTCTGTCTTTTTGTCCAACGAGCGGTTGCTGAGAGAGACTCAAATGAGATTTGTTACCTGCATAGTCCATGAGCGTCAGCTGTGGCTGTAAAGACATGTGGCTCGTTTTTCTGACCTTGATCCTGCTCACCAGATTCTCTTAGCGAGGGAGTCTCGTGAGTGGAGGAGGCCAATGGGCCGACCACGCGTCTCTTGATTATTGGACATGGATTATCAGCATCTCAAGGAATGGGGATGGGCCAGGCATCTGCCTGGGGGATGTCTTGACAGAGGCCCCTAGGGTACCAGCGGAAAGTGAACGCAGCGACCCGCTGCTCCGGCGCATGCTCCCATACCTGACCTGACCTCCTCAGCATTTTTGCCACAGCACATCACATTCATATAGATCTTGTGTGAATCGGGAAGACTTCAGCAAATTCTTGATTTCGGATGTGTAGGCTGGCAGGAGCAGATTCGGGATTTTAAAGAGGGTGAGGGTGTGCTGTGTTTGTTGAGGAAGCATTGGTGTTGCCCTGCTCAAGCTTCTGCAGTATGAATTACAGCTTAAAACAAATAAACTGGAAAATATTTTGTACTCGTACAGTTTGTTGACCCGATAGTGTATCCATTGACGTGCGGCCCACAACAAGTCACCAGTGTTGGTTAGTTTATTCATAAGATGAGGGCGTGTTGAAAAGTAGTACCTCGTATTCTTTTTCTCCAAAACTGGGAAAGATATTCGAATGAAACAAAGCACCGTCTGCACAAGAGTTCTTCCTGCCACTAGGTGTGAAGTGTTGTCATTCTCATGCAGTGTCTCAGTGCTACGTAGACACAATATATATATATATATATATATATATATATATATATATATATATATATATATATATATATATATATGCACCATTATGATCGAGCCTGGTGTTGGCGCAGTGGTTAGGGCAGCGGCTTGGGATCCAAAAGGTCCTGAGTTCAAGCCCCGTTGGGCCACTGAATGAATACACCAGGGGGTTGACTCAGCCTGTCATCCTTCTGAGGTCGGCGAAATGAGTTCCAGTATACTGGGCCGGTGTATACCCCGGTTAAAATAGGTGTACCATATCCCTGTGTCGTAAGAGGCAACCAGGGTTGCGTCAGGAAGGGCATCCGGTGTAAAACATGTGCCAAATCACTATGCGGATCATACGGATGATCCGCTGTGGCGACCCCTAACGGGAGCAGCTGAAAGAAGAAGATATGCACCATTATGATCCTGAGTAAAACGGTCAATGGACCGCCACAAAGGATCACCGACCAGCCGGGAAGGTCATGCTTATGGCTTTTTGGGACGTGAAGGGGATAGTCCATTTGGAATCCATGCCAAAGGGTACCACCATTAACTCTGAGTGCCACATTGAAATTCTAAAGATACTGAAGACACGGATTCGGGAGGTTCATCCTGACATGCAGATTGTTCTCCTTCAGCAAGACAATGCATGGATTCACACGAGTGCACGAACGACTGAAGCAAGTGGATGCCTCGGTTTCTTTGCCTTACAACACCGACTACACAGCCCCGACTTCGCTCAGTCAGATTTTCATCTCTTCCCCAAACTTAATGAACACCTTCGTGAAAAACATTTTTCTTCCCACGATGATGTCAAGGCCACTGTGAAGCATTGGTTAAATCAGCAGACTACACAGTTCTATCATGACGACATCACAAAACTACTTGAACATTGGCATAAATGTGTGGACTGCAGTGGTCATTATATTGAGAAATAAATATGCACCCTGGTAGAACAAAGAATGATGTTCGTATCTGTCTTTGTATCATTCATGTATATATTTACCTGTTTTTGGAGAAAATAAGAATAGGAGGCATTCCTTTTCAACACCCTCTCATATATTGTAACTTGACTTGTCCATCGTAGACTGTGGTGGGGTGGGAGAGGAATGGGGTTTGAAGTGTTTCATCCTAACCTTTGAACCTACCACTGAATGTTTTGAAAAAGTGATTATAGGCAGATGAAAATGTATTGTTTTTACTTATCAATTGTATTTTTGATTCCAAGTCATTTGACAATTGGAATGTAGCCTGACATTTTCACCAACTGGCTGTTTATTCATCATCTCCCGTACTATCTTTGGACTGATGGTGTTCCAATGCGTGCACTTTCATCGCCATTAATCAACATTTCCATCTTCTGTAATCTACCAATTGCATCTATCTCTCTGAAATACTTGTTGCATGATCTAAACTGTCATTTTCAGAATGACCACCACTTAACATAAATCTGTTGTGTAATGTGATGCCCATGAATGATGAATGATTTAACAGAATCTACTTTGGTACATGGTTGTATAGCTTGGTTGTTTTCCCCAAACCTCTCTTCCTTCCTACCCTGTCGGCAGGGTTTGGTATACACCATCACAGATGTGAAAGAGGTCCAAGATTGGATGGTGTCTCACTTCACACAACACCCTCTTTTCAAGCAAGTCCAACCGTCCGACATGTTGTTGGTTAGTATGCAAGAGTTACGAGAGACCTAACTGGCCGTTTGCAAACAAAATGTGTTTGCCTCGCTAAATCGCTGGATCTCACGTTTGTGCCGCAGAAGGAAGACCTAATTGTGCCAAGGCTCGGAGAGTGCACCGAGGAAGGGAAAAAAGTCTCCAGGACTGGTGGACAAAAGTTTCCTGCCATCTTTTGTCGAATAGAAGATTGCTGACAGCTTATCGTTCACGGATCTCTTCCTGCCCGACCTTGTACGTTTTGTATCGAACGCTCATCATGTTTCCACATGCGCCCTGGCTCCGTTTGCTAATGCTGTGGAAATCTGTTTTGCTTTGCCCTGAAACTCTATTTTGATTAAATATTATTGGTATTTTTTTTGAGGCAGTCCTCTTATTTTATTTTTAGAATGGTTCTTTTTTCTGATCTTTTGACGAACATTTTAGTCATTTTAATTAAATTTGTTACACATGGGAAGGGTGGAGGAAGTTTTGAAAACTAGCCACCTGATTGCTTGTACTTTGAGGATTAACTACAAACAAGAAAGGTTGGAATTTGTACTTTTTTTTTTCAATTTCTTACAATTCTGATGTAAAATACTCCTACAAAGCAGCGGTGCTGTTCCCATCGTTTGCTGCCTTTTTTTGGCTGCTGGTTGCATCATTGGTTTGGGGCGTGGCTCGACCACCCCTATAACCAGTATACGGGTGCTCATTTTGCCGACCTTGGAAGGATGACAGGCTGAGTCAACCCCCTGGTATCAATTCAGTGGAAAACGGAGCTCAAACTCAGGAGCCTAGGATCCCAAGCCACCACCCTAACCGCTAAGCCAACACCAAGCTTCATCGGTGCTGTTGAAGTAGTTTCTTGGTAAGGGTTATGCTGGGTCGTTTACCATTGCCTTCCCCGCGGAAGTTAGGGCAGGAAATTGGACTTTGTTCAGGGTCCCAGCAACAGCTCGCCTACACTTCAAAGGACACCATGGGGTATTTAACGTCCACCAACAAATGCCAGCAGACAGGATGCCTCATTTAACGTTCATCCAAGGGACAGAACACATTGATGAATCGCCTTAACTGTGAAGCACTGAGATCAGTTGAAAGCTGGATCGGGATTCAAACTCAGACGAGACAGCTTTGAGGAGCGTGTGCGTACCGCTCGAGTCCAGGCCATCCTGAAAGTCTGTTTTAGTTAACCTGGAACGCAGTGCCGGGGAGTTTATGGGATGGTGTGTCGTCCGTCCGTCTGTCTTGCAACTTCTTTGAAACTGCACACACAATTCTAATGAAACTTGACAACTTTTCTCACCTGTGATGTAATAAAGTTCATTCACAATAAGTGGGATTTGAACTCAGGATCCGAGAATCCCAAACCGACCACCCTAACCATTCAGCCAACACCAAACGTAATGTGTAAAAAGTTTGATTTAATGCAATTTAATTCCAGGCTTTGAGGCAACAAAAGGTGAAAATTTTGAAAGGGGGTGTAGACTGTACATAAGCAATGTGTATGTATTTGCTCTCTTCTCAGAAACCCCACACAATTTTGATGAAACTTGACCACAGTGTTCATCACCTGTGATGTTCCAAAGTTTGTTCACATCATTAGAAAAAGTGGGGTTTAAGGGAGATATTGGGAGGGGTTACCCCCCAAAATAGGTATTTTCTCTCTTCTCAGAAACAACAACAGAATTTTGACATAATTGACACAACCTTTATCACCCATGTACCAAAGTTTGTTCACTGCATTAAAAAAAAAAATCCGAATGTATTTACTTTCTTCTCCGTTAAATATTTTGTGGGTCATCCATGCCGAGCAGTGGTTCCCTGATTTTCTTAACCAGCCGCGACCAGGTGAGCACCCAGGGGTACTGCCCATATTTTTAGGTTATTTCTCCAAAATACGCTCAGAGTTGGTCCCGGTGTCCAGCCGTACGCATTGTTGCAGTTCTGGAAACCGCATGCCTCCAAGGCAATGGCATCCATCATACAGGGATCCCCAGACATTTAATTAATATGTGTGCAGTTAGACCTTTCTATCATGTCTAGTGGGTCAAATGGGATGAAGTGCGTTGTGTGGATCTCATAGTTAGGTCTGATTATATCTCTATCTTCATTCCAACTTTTTCTCTTATTTCTGAAAAAAATCCAAGCAGGCACCGCACCCAGACAGTTGCCTGTGAAAACCGCAGCAACACCCTCCACCTATGAATGTCCTCACGCAGACCAAAAGAAGCATCAACCACACGATGGAACAATCCTCTGCTGCAAGAGTACTGTATCTCGGGTAATCGTAGAACCATACATAAAATCCCAACGCTGTACAAGATGTGTGCGGTGCACTCTTTTCAACCCAAATCTGCATCTAATAATTATATCCAATCCTTTCCTTCAATCCGTGACACAGATCGGGGCCGGCACCATGCAGGGGCAGCCGTCTGCGAGGATCACCACTGTGATAAATAACCACGTGCACGATAACAGACACGGGTGCAGCGCTGTGATAAATGATGACATGCACGATAACAGACGCGCATAGTGCAGCTCTTCATTTGGGTCTGCGCGCTGGTTAACAGCATCTTACCATCGATCATCCCCCCAAAACGTACTGAGTGGCATGGTCGATTAACCACACAATGTATTCCAAGACTGTTGGCTTCATCTCCTCTCCTTTCTTCTCATTAACTCCTCTTTACCGGGGGTGTGTGTGCGTGTGTGTGTGTGTGTGTGTGTGTGTGTGTGTGTGCATGTGTGTGTGTTGGCACCAGTCCCAGCTTTAAGTTAAGATTGTAGAAGATATATCGGTATAGGTCTGCTTTATTAAATTGATTGTTTCGTTGTCATACCACACATTTTTCTATCCCTGCTTTACATACAACAATAAACTACATTCACTGTGCCACATATTTTTCTTTGCCTGCCTGTAATAAATCCTTTTGTAGAAATGTTCCCAGCTCGTTTTTGTCTTTTCTTTCATTGATCCAGCATGGTCCATATCCTAACCTAGCCGGGACTTTATTCCCAACGATCCGTTCTTTTAGCCAGTACGTCCTTGGCAGTGTTGCTCGGCGGCATCTGATCCGGTAAGGTGACCCAGTTCGGACAAGGCGTACCGAGGGCGTGTCCCCTGGTAATTAGGTCACGTGATTATTTTTAGGGAGCCGGTTAAACCTTAGATGGAGGAACCTAAGTCAAGTGGTTGAGTTATTGGCGTTCACGGTCGATTGGTGATCCGAGTGTTAAGGCACTCTTCTTGTTACTTTTCAGATTGAGATGAAAGTTGAGTCAGCCGTGAAAGCGAGCTCTGGAAGGAAGTGTGTCACTTCAGACAGAAACGAAGAGAAGATGTGATTCAGTGAAAACTAAACACAGAAAATGTACATGTCGAGGTGAACAAACTAAAAGATTATACAATCTTCAAAAGTCTACATTTAAAAAACTTAAGTCGGCGAGAATCGTCAGACGAGACAACTGCTTTACGGTTGCAAATGGACAAAGTTGACCAAATTTGGTTGGAGCATGTGAAGCTGGGAAACCAAACAACCCACATGGAACAATAAATGCAGAAATGTGTACATCAATGAAAAAGGCTACAAGCTAACAGAAAGGAGGCTTGGGATTAAAACCTCGATTTGAAATAATGAAGAACCAACGGCAAGTTCAGAAGAGAGAATATTGACCGGACTACACGGTGAGCCTAATCGAGGAAAGGTATGCTGCGTTATATAATATAACCGATGGTTCCAGGGGAAATAACCACAATGGAAAGTGTCTCCAAATGATAACCAGGAAACAATCATTAGTCTTGCTAAAAATCTGAACAGAAATGAGATACAAGTGCAGGGTCATTGGTGCAGGACATGATACGGTGGCTAATGATGTGTGCCACCACAAACCATGTATGAATGCCTTTTCAAGCGACTTCAATCCCTTCAACTATAACACAAGATGTTCGTTCTTACGAAAAAGCATTTAAACTTCTTGTGGATCAACAAGAAATAAATCAGTGTTTCACGAACAGCAGAGTTTTCTCGTTCAGTCTTTATGCGATCAATACAAAAGGATTCTTTCAGATCTAGGAGTACGGAATACAGACGACGACCGTCCAGTAACACTGAAATGGAAACTTGTTCAGCATTTTGACACTCGTATTGCAGTGTATGATCAAAGCTGTGGCTCCAGATTCATCTGCACATCCAGCGTTTCTACTGGTAATGCTGTGGATAAACATTGGAAACTAGAAAAGGAGGAAAATGTAAACCAGAAACAAGAAACCCTTCTGCAGGCAGCAAAGATTCTGCGAGATGATAAAAAGTTGCACAAAAAGAGGTGCAGACCTCAGTGTCTACAGGGATATCAACTGAAGCAGCTTCTAAGATGGTTCCAGGTACATTCTATCATTTCATTGCCAGTCTGTCAGCAGACAGAGTACACTTTCCGACAAATCAACAAGAGAACTGCAGTCTCAGTTAGTCGACAGACAGAACAAAAGATCTTGATGATAGCGCAACAATTATTGCGGCACATGTGTGGTGTTATTACTCCTCTCGCGATTGCAACAACTTGTCACTTGTACGAGACACGCAGCAAAGACTTCATTGATCTTTACAACAGATTTGGCCAGGGTATCAGCTCTGATACCTTGCAGAGGCAACTGACCTGAAACCTCCCAAGGGGCTGCAATCCCACAACAGATTCAAGAGGATGGAGTGAAAGTGAATATTCCCAGTGACTTTTCAAATTATGACAGATTCAACTTGGAAATTTGACACATCAAGGGCAAAGATAATGGAATTGAAGATACTCTGTCAATATCTGAACAACGAAAGGATATTCCTGTAGTCTGTTGGGAAGTATAACTGAGAGAAAGTTATTTTTATTTTGTATTTCTGAATGCTACTCCTTGCTGTAAACGTTTTTTTTTTTCTAGTTGTGTGTATTTTGTGGAAAAGGTAGGCAGGTTCTCACTCTGTTCAAGCTTTCTTCCTTGAAGGGGGAGAGTGTTATGGCATTCCATTTAATTGTGTTTTGGTGAAGGTGGTCGGTGTGGTCATATGGCGGCTTCGCTGCCGGGGTAGCTATAATTTCTTGAAGCGCGACTATGTCGCTGATGCAGTGTCCCTCTACCAGTACACATACTGGAATTGGTACTCATTTCGCCGACCTAGGAAGGATGACAGGCTGAGTCAACCCCCTGGTGTATTAATTCAGCGGCCGACGGGGCTTGAACTCACGACCTTAGGATCCCAAGCCACCACTAACCACTGAGCCAACACCAGGCTATTTGGTGAAGGTTATATTAGCTGTTAAATTTCCTCCACAACAACTGTTACTACGATCCTCAACCACGCAAAGGCAGAGTTTCAGAACAGAAGGTGAAGAGATTAAAAAAAAAAACAGGAGAGAAGGCATGCACACATTGTCTTGAGCTGCCACGCTCAATTTTTTAAACTGACGTACCCAGTGAAGGAGGAATTGGGGTCTTCAGTCTGCCAACCTCCACTTCCGCTCGACTTCTCCACTTCCACTTCCGGTTCTGGGTTTGCAGCAACAGCAGGTTCTCTCAGCGGTCTCTTCCGACTTTCTCAAAGTTAAGTTTCCGGTCATTATTTGTCCCGTTTTAACTGTTTATTTTCTCACCTACATGTTTCTGTGTGTTCCCAGTTCAGTTTTGTTTCAACTAATCGTGCTATTTTGTAAGTTTTCGTTGACCTTGTCTTACCGGGTTCCTTGAGGCCTTCCCGTCTCGGTGTATGATCGTTTTTATTTGTATTCTCTCCCCATTACCTTCAATTCCTATTTTCCCCACTTTCCCAACACCCCCATCCCTCCAAACTAAACACTGTTTCTTGTCTTAAATTCAAAAGAAAAAAAAACCTACCTTTCTCCCTGCATTCCCACGAATCCCGATCCTTCTTCTTCTTTTCCGCCTCCTTCTCCTCCTCCTTTTTCTCCTTCTCCTCCTCCCCCTTCTTCTTCTCCTCCCCCTTCTTCTCCTCCTCCTCCTCCTCCTTCTTCTCACCATTAGTTTCACGATTTCTTGTATCCTCTCCATCGATCCATCAGCTTCACTCCGCGTTTACCGTTCCAAATTCACCATGCACCTCCACGATTTCACTTCAACCTTCCCTTTTCCAAATGTTACGCATTCCTTATTTAATATAAATAAATTCACTTTTGGTTCTTCACCTCCCATCGCAATGTGCTTCTCCCAGAACCACATGGTCTGTTTCCACCCTCTGTGCTTACCGATCCAAATTCACCATTCACCTCACAAGTTTTTTCTTCAACCTTTTCATTACCTCATCTGATGAAAACTCTCTCTCTCTCTCTAAAAAAAAAAAAACACAAAAAAATAATGATGATCTCTTGTCATCTTCCTCTTTCACACGTGCGGTTCTCATTACTGTATCATAATGTACCACTCTTCTTCTATTTCAACAGATTGCTCTCAATTCGACCCCGGTGTGTGCTTCGGTTAGAGTAGGTAAACCGCATCCCTGCGTGTCGTAAGAGGCGTCTGAAAGGGTTGGCGTCAGGAAGGGCATCCGGCCATAAAAACATCGCCTCAAAAGGAAACTATGATGAGTGCAACATATGGGCAGGGTACAGCCCGAAGTACCCCGTGGGGTCCTCAACCCCTCTCGTTAAAACTCAAGGTAGGGAACCCGATCGAAGCAAGGGAGGAAATTTTTCCATTTATGATGACCAATCGTCTGATGCCCCACGTGGAGATCGGTTTCTGAGGTTTGGGACATGGAATGTAGGGACAATGACAGGGAGATCAGGAGAAGTGTTTGAAACGTTGCTCAGAAGAAGAGTGGACATATTGTTGTGGAGCCGGGCGTCGGTTGCGAGCACGACCGCTAGGTGGAGCAGCAGAGTCGACTCTGCCGAACACCCAGAGTTTTCCGAAAGGTATGGGTCCCTTACAGGACAGTGAATCCTCAAGAAATCAACCACGTGGGACAGGGTTATTTGCCAAACTTCAAAATACCTAGAGGCCCACGTGGAAAGCTACCGAAGATTCACACCCTCGACGGCACTCGTACAGGACGAGCCGTATGCGTGCTCGACTTGTGCGTAACCCGAGCGGATGGTTACCGAAGTCCTGTCGGTCCGAATGCCCACCACTACGGCAACAACGGCCTTCTTTAAATCCCCAACATGCACCGTGCAAAGCCAATGGAGGAAAGGACGAGGACGAGCTGAAACATTCAACAAGGGATATATTTACAATAGGGAAAGGGGAAACACAGAGCAGAATTAAACCGACTATAAATAAATGCAATGTACAAAGAGCAAGCACTTAACTATTTCTACTTACAGACGGGCCCACAGACACACACACACACACACACACACACACGCACAAACACAGATACCCAGAAGGACATGGACCTTCCCGCCTCGTGCGGTTTGGCTGAGACAAGCGAACCAGGCCAGCGTCGAGATGCAGTCAGAAGAACCAGGTGGTAGCGAGATGCGAGCAGACGAACCAGGCGCCAGCGAGATGCGAGCAGACGAAGCAGGCATCAGCGAGACACGATCAGAAGGGGCACGAATTCTTCCTCCACGCGCTCGAGCATATCCGCCGCAATTATTTTCTCCCCTTTCCTTCGTCGTTCTCCGGCGCGATCCGCTCATGCGTGGCCCTCTCTTATTGGGCGGACCGTGTGTTACGGCTCTGCCTTCTTGCAAAGGACCGCTCCTCAAACAAGCAGAGCCACATGGTCCTGCGTGGGCTCCGCCCACGTACGTGCTGACACGCACGCGTGCAACGGTGCCGGAAGCGAGGTGAAGGCGTGTTGTAGTTATAAGGGGTGTAAAAATGTAAAAGAAAACGCTAACTATCAAAATAACTCTGCAGCGCATGAACATTTAATTACCCATTAAACAAGGGAAAGGGAGCAATCTATTCACATTTACTTATCGAAATAACTGAGCTCTGGGGACCTGAATGTCTGTGTGCACAAGGCTTCCAAATTCGTAACACTACCCCCTCCCCTTTTTACAGACTCGTCCCGAGTCGTCAAATTTTTGGGTGACCAGCATGTGTAAGTTCTCCCCTAGTACATTTTACCTTCGGATCCCTGAATGCGACATTTTTATATACATGTCCCAAAAATAAATGACCTAATGCGCTGCGTATCTAACGAACTAACAGACTCACACGGACAACTTAAATACATTGCCGGCGCTACGACAGACACACAGGTGGGTTAAACTTACTTACAATTTTTACCATAACTAATATTTACACTAACCATGGCCCAGGACCTGTCATATGTGGGAAAGAAGGCACAATAACGTCAGTCATTTTTGTGTGGGTGAGTGCACAGCAACTGAAGGTCAGGTCGTCCTCAGGGCCTGCTCAAAAGGTCGCCCTTGAGTATTCCTCGCAGTGAACCTTCTTTTTTTCTTTCCATACCCCAGCTGCTGGAGGCAACTCACCCTAACACGGCAGGCCATGCGCCATCCCACAGGCCATTTGAAGTGGCCATTAATCAAGATGAGATGGCCAGGCTGCTCAATGCAGTCTCTGGCCCAGGGAATGGATGGATGATGGATGCAAGAACGCAAAAATGTACGGGCTGCACCAATGCAGTCCCCGTATGCGGCTGCCTGCAGGGCAGTCTTGGCAAAACACACTGAAGGAGATCCTGGCGCACATGGTGATGGTGACACAGGGGCAATGCAAACAGGGTAGCAGGCATGGGGTTATGGCAAAGGCAGGCAACGAGGCATGGCAAGGCAAGTGCGGACCAGCAAATACAGCACAACAGGCCGGTATGTGAACCTGGCCGGCCTCTGGTCTCGTTCCGTGTGGGTCTGGAGGGAGTGCGATGGTGCCGGCCGCTCTGAAAATGGGCTCGGCTCTAACCTACTGTCTCCCCCCAACCTATCGCCTTTGCCTGACTTTGTCCATACCCACTCCCTTAATTTGCAACAACAAAACAAATTCAGACCCCTTTTATTTTTTTCCTTATAATTCCGTCTCCCTAACCCCCTTTCTGTCTTTGTCCGGCTCACCTATCCTGTCAACCTAGCCTACTTCCAACCCCTAAAATCCTTTCTGGAGGGGAATAAGGAAGAGGCCAGCGTCCTGTCTCGAGGCCCAATAAAGCCTCAGAGTAGCCTCCCGCATAATTCAGCAATCTTTCCCAAGGTGGGTCCAGTGGCCTACGGAGAGCGAAGGGATGGATGGTGCGGAGGGGTACATTTCCTAATCTACCCTAACCATTAACTCTTTAACTACCCCGGGGCTTTCAACAAGCGCCTCTCGCTTAAACTATTGGTTCTATCAACCCAGATTCCCGTCGCCTGTGTTGGTGTCCTCACAATTTCGGGCCTTGCCCCCCAATTTTCCTTCCGTGCCCTCACACGGTCTCAGGGCTGGGACGCGTGGCTCCCTTGGCAGGCACTACCCTCTGCCGATTCTACGATGGCACCCCCGGGCACTACACTGCTTCCGAGCCTACCAGCTCCCTAAACACCGGGGAGTGCCCTCCCTGGCGACTCCCCTGAAACGCTCACGTGGCAGGCTGGCTTCCCGGGCCCCTTTCCGAGGGTCACCCGTGCCCACAACACTGCCCACGCGGCTAACGGCGCCCCGGGCCCCCGCATCATGCGGGCGCACCCGTGCCCACTACGCTATCCCGGCCCCTCATGGGCCCTTGGCCTACTACGGCCGACTAGCCTGGTGCCCGGGGTACCCACTCAGCGATACTCACCTTTCGCAGCCACGCTCCCAGCCCATCAACAGGGCTCCTGCACCCCTCCAAAACAGGTTCGAGCCTACACTCCCACCAACAGCAAAACGACCTCCATTTTTCAATTTAACTAACCCCCTAACTCACTCTACACTGACCCCGGGGTCCCTTGGGCGGGAATCACTCCTCCCCCCAATCACTCATCGCACCATGCATTCCACATTCGCTCCACTCACACAGACCCGCTGGCCTCACTCACTCAACACGTTTCCTTTCAACTCACCAACTCTTCAACACGCACACCGCTGACCTCAGCCATCCTGCTCATGAAATCCCCTAACTCGTGCTCCCACGTCGTCCTTTATACTATAGCACGTTCCATTTAACACTACGTAGCTAAACTACGTCCCCTCTACACACTCAAAGTCTGTCACTGTCTCCAAAAATCCTCTGTTATTATTTCCCATCCTAAATCTCATCTAACATCCCTCTACCTAATCCATTCCACGGACCCCATGAGGACTTACCCCTGCACCATTAAGCCGGTCGAGCAAACACGAACCCTTCCCCCCAACTAGTTTACATCCTGTGCTCAGGCAAGGGGGACTTCCACCCCTTGCCCGGGGAATCCTGTTCACCCGAAAGCGAGGCTTGCTTTTTTTTTTTTCCCCGCAGCACCAGCGCGACAACTCGCAACCTGCGCACTAGCGCGGCAATTCGCAGCCGCGCACCTCTGGCGTGACGTCATGGCAGCTGTTCGCGTCCCTCGTCCCTCTTGGACGGTACCATCCGGCAGGGATTCACCCTCCTGCCGGATTCCAACCACACACGCAGCCATGACATCACCCTGCGCATAAAAAAAACACAAGCCTCATATCACGTCTCGAGGGGTTCCCCATGCGAACACATGTGCTCTGGCCGTTGGAGCTTAACACACACGCCCACGTGGAGAACCCATCCGGTCCAAATCCGAAATCCTGCCTAAACTTTGTCCGTCCGCGGGATCGGCAACATTCACCGCTGGCGTTTCCGGACCGGGCTTCACTCCCGCAAGCGAGCACGTGGCGGCCTCGTGCGTTGCAAAGCACGGACCTCGCGCTCGCTGCTGAGTGAACCTGGCGTGGTCCCCAAAACAGCTACGGCCGCTATTCGGCCTTTGTCTCTCTGTCGCCGTCGTCTCCGTTCCACGCACACACTCCTGCGTGTCACGACACTCACACTCCACTCCATCAAACTCACATTCACACCGGGAGACGCGGCTGTGTGCTCCCGCATGCCCACTATCATCTCCTTTACATACCACTCTCTCATACACACAGTCTCTCTCACACTCGGCCGCTCACTCACGGATGCCATTTCCCTTGCACACGTGGTTCCATTCACACACTGCCGTTCACCCGCACCCGTGGTTCCTTCCACACACAGTGCCTCTCCACACACGGTGTGCTGGGAGGCACGCACTTCGGCACACTTGCCACCACACCACTCACACACGGGGTCGCTTCCACACCCGGGGATGCACTCACACCTTGCACCACACACACCGGGACAACCACACTGGGGATTCGTGTCCCCACAAGGGGTTTCGGGGCCTCTATACCCCCCAAGCTCAGCGTGCACCCATTCGCAGCACTCCTCCCCTCAACTCCGCTTGGCACGACCGAACCCACCTGGTCGTAAACCGCTTCAAGGGGGCATACTCCCTCCCCTCGTTCCTGGAGGAGGCCATCCAGCTGCCCGCACCAGGTCTCTAACCAGTCCGTCAGCTCCCCCTCATCGTCCTCCACTAACTCTGTGTATGTGTGCTCGTCACTAACCCCGTCTTCATCGTGTAATCTCTCCTTTACCGTTTCTACCTCCCGTGTCTCTGTTATTTCCGTCTCTTCCCTTATCTCCCTTGTCTCCACTATTTTTATTTCCTTTGTCGTCACCTTGTGCCTCGTCTCACACGTTCCGGTCTCCGTTACCCCGATTAGTTTTTTCACCTTGCGTCACCATCACAGTTTCCGTCACCTACACGCGTCTCGCCCAACACGTCTCCCGAATTATTTTCTCCTCACCCGCCTTCACCGCGGGCCTGACAACCGTTGCACTCCCTCCTAGCTCGTTCGCTCCCACACGTGGCGTCGCCATTACGCACTCCGCTGCACGCTATTGCCTTCATGCCTGCCTGCAGGCTTCGGCCTGTTTGCTGCATCTCACCCCGCATTTCCTCCATCTTGGCATTCATTTTGTTTTCCATTCTGCTTATCGCTTGTAAAATCATGTTTACCTAGCCCATGTTAAGTGGATCTGCGGCAATCGCTTCGCCCTCAGGCGCGGGTCCGCCGGGGACTGGGGAAGGACTTTGATGGAGGCGGGGTGGGTGGGGGGGTGTCATACACCGCGGCCTCTGCGCCCATTTCGGGCTCTGGGTTCAGTTGGGGGGGAAACTGTTCCTGCACAATAAACATTTCCTGCTCGGGGTCTCCATCCTGGGCCATGGATTCTAACAATTCTACATCCATTTCTAATACCCCTGGCTCCCGCTCGCCTTGAGACTCCATCTTATTTCTCGTAACGGGTTAATTTGGCCTGCTCGTAATTTGGAGGGAATCGGGGGTCGCTCCTCTCACCCCTGAACTGATTCCCCGTGAATTTAGCTTGGAGGGGGAGGGTTTGTTTCCTGTTCTATGACACCAGTGTTGCGAGGAGGGGGATGGGTTCGTGTCCCACGACCTGACACCAGTGTTGCGAATTCGCGCCCGCCGGCGTGCGGACGGCCACGTCACTCGAATCGCGACCGCGTCGCCCACCGGACGGACAATTCAGTCGTGACCCTCTCGGAACAACACCGGGAGCTAGTCACGGGTGGGGGTTTAACCCCATCACGACCGTGCCAATTGCCCACCCGCGCAGGATAGGGTTGCTCGCCAAATTCGATCTACCTCAGTACCTGCGCGGATGGTCGACCGGGCGGTCGTACCATGCCACATGCCGACTCCGGACACGAACCGCTTAAGCGGTCCGTTCCGTGCAACAGTGATAACCGAGCGGTGTTATCGTCGGCCTCGACGGTTCCGATTAATTACCGGGCGTTTAAGCCCGCTACGAACCCTTTACGTGAAGCAGGATGGAGAGTCAATGAAGAAAAGACGAAGCGAAACGGCAAAACAGTTCACACAAAGCACATATATTTCCCGGCACACGGAAAGTACACATATACAGCCAATCAGTCAAAATGCACATATAGCAACAAAAACAATAAAAGCAACAACGACGCAGAATTACTACTGACTACGCGCACACACGGCAACACTTATACAGTTCTACTTTACAGACGGCGCCAACACACATTTACTCAAAAGCAAAGGAAAGAAGCCACCCTCATAGACAAGGGGGAAGACGGGCCTGAAGGCCAATATGAGCGCGTGACCTGAAGGAGCGGCCAGGCCCGCGAGACCAGGGGGGTCCTACCCGCGTCCTTGTGACACGTTGGCGGGCGAGCCGCAGATGTGGCCACGTGGCTGTGCCCCGACTCCGTGCTCCTTGGCGGGTTTCGTTGGCAAGACGTTTGGAGTGGGGTGGGAACGGGGCCCCCTTTTTGCACTATCTCAGCGCGGGGGAAAGGGGGAATTGTTGATGCCCTGGGGGAGGGAGAATGGCTGGCTGGCTTGGGTCCGGCGACGAGCGATCCCACACCGCGACCTCGTTGCCGACCGCCGTCCTTCTCGCCTCGGACCCGAGCTCCTTTGCCTCTTCCCGCAACTCTTCTCAGCCGACTCCAGAACCCAACTCTTCCTGCCTCACCGATGACTTCACCACCCCACTCGACTGTTTGCCACACTGAAGACTTCGCCACCCGACTCGACTCGACTCTGCTCTGCTCTGCTCTACTCCACTCCACTCTCCAACCAAAAACTTGACTCACTCTTTCTGCCACACCGATGGCTCCCGTTAGGGGTCGCCACAGCGGATCATCCGTATGATCCGCATAGTGATTTGGCACATGTTTTACGCCGGATGCCCTTCCTGACGCAACCCTGGTCGCCTCTTACGACACAGGGATATGGTACACCTATTTTAACCAGGGTATACACCGGCCCAGTACACTGCTACTCATTTCGCCGACCTCGGAAGGATGACAGGCTGAGTCAACCCCCTGGTGTTTTCGATATATATATACATATATTAATTCAGTGTCCCAACGGGGCTTGAACTCAGGACCTTTTGGGTCCCAAGCCACTGCCCTAACCACTGCGCCAACACCAGGCTTGCATAGATTACATATTACTATATATATATATATATATATATATATATATATATATATATATATATATATATATATATATATATATATATATTTATATATATATATATATATATATATATATATATATATATATATATATATGTATATTGTTACGGCTGTGGAAATTCGCATTGCACCATAAAGGGCCCTCAGGTGAGATATCTCCAGAGATACATGTGTAGTTAGCCCAAACCCATTGTATAGAGGGAATTTATGTGATCCATCCGGGCTGCGACGTTTTGAGTTAGGCGTTTTTCTTTCTCTATCTTTTATTTCAAACAAACAGCATCTCAACAACTACGCCATCCCCACCACAGCACCAACCACACAACGACGCCACACCACCAGCTTCGCCTTTACCTTCACAACCTCACCCCACATCATCGCTTCTACGGCCATTCCCACACCACCTGTGAACACTGAACGTCGGGCTGTCTCGGGCCCGTTCGGCGATTGGTGCCGAACGCACCGAGCCGCGAGCGCGAATGGCAGCCTTTCCGAGGGGAAAATTCGGATCAGAAACGCTTCACGCCCACTTCTCCTCTGTCCAATTGGCGAGCGTGGGGTGGCTTGGCCCCGCCTCCAAGCGTGTGTATGTGAAGTCCGTATATGCAAATTTTAGGATCAGGAGAGGTTCACGGCCATTTTTGCCCGACCAATGGCTGACCGGGGGGGGGGCGGCGTGACCCCGCCTCCAATCACGTTTTGATCCCAAAATTTGCATATTGGCTGCTCCTGCCGCCTATAAAAAGGAGAGCGCAAGGCAAATTGGAGCGAGTTGGGTTTTGAAGTTGCTTGGAGAGTGTCGTCGAGAGGTTGCTCTTGGGGGGACAAGGAGCGTGCGTTGGTGGAGTGGAGTCGAGTGCGCGCGGTGGAACTGCAAGCAAGGGAGCTCGGGTCCGAGGCAGGAAGGACGGCGGTGGACGAGGAGGTTGCGGTGTGGGGCATCGCTCGTCTCATCGTGGGACCCAAGCCAGCCAGCCACTCCCCTCCCCCAGGGCATCAACAATTCCCCCCTTTCCCCCGCGCTGAGATAGTGAAAAAGGGGGCCCCGTTCCCACCCCAAACGTGGTGCCAACGAAACCCGCCAAGGGCACGGAGTCGGGGCACAGCGGCGCGGCCACATTTGCGGCTTGCCCGCCAACGCGTCACGAGGACGCGGGTAAGACCTCCCCGGTCTCGCGGACCTGGCCGCTCCTCCAGGTCACGCACACATTTGGCCTACGGGCCTGTCTGCCTCCTTGTCTGTGAGGGTGGCTTCTTTCCTTTGCTTTTGTGTAAATGTGTGTTGGCGCCGTCTGTGAAGTAGAACTGTATAAGTGTTGCTGTGTGTGCGCGTCGTCGGTTTTAACTCTTACATTTGCTTTATGTGCATTTTGATTCTGTATGGCTGTATAGACGTGCTTTCTGTGTGCCGGGAAATAAAATGCTTGCTTGTTGAACTGTGCCCGTTTCACTTTGTCTTTTCTCTATTGACTCTCCATCCTGCTTCACGTAAGGGGTTTGTAGTGGGTGCAACATCCCGGTAATTAATCGGAACCGTCGATAACACCGCTCGGTTATCACTGTAGCATGGAACGGACCGCTTAAGCGGTTCGTGTCTGGAGTCGGCCTGTGGCGTGGTACGATCACCCAGTTGACTATTCATGCAGGTACTTAGGTAGATCGAATTTGGTGAGCAACCCTATCCTGCACGGGTGGGCAATTGGCACGATCGTGGTGAGGTTAAACCCCCACCCGTGACTAGCTCCCGGCGTTGTTCCAAGAGGGTCACGACAGAATTGTCCGTGCTGCGATTCGAGTTACGGAGCCGTTCGCACGCCGGCGGCGCGAATTCGCAACAATATAACTATAAATAAATATATATATATATATATATATATATATATATATATATATATTTATATTGTTATGGCTGTGGAAATTTTCAGACCACCAGATAGGTCCTTAGATCAGTTATGCCGATAAGTCTGTGTTCAGGTAGATTTCCCCACCGTTGTCTAATGGATTTTATTCGTGTCACCCGGGCTGTGATCTTTGAGGTAGCCGTTTTTCTTTTACTGTCGTTATTTTGGACCAACCACAACGCCAACCACCAACCACCTTTTCCACCACACCAACCACATTCTCCACCACACCAACCACCAACCAACTTCTCCACAACGCCAACCACCCTCTCCACACCGCCTTCACAACAACGACATCTCCTCACCATCTCATAATCCACATCTCCCCTGATAAATCAACACAAACAACGTCGCCTCACCTTCATCTCCGAAACGACGCCATCTTGGCACCAGCCACGGCGAGTCCGCATCGAACGGCATCGCTGCAGGCAGATGCGGGGGTTTCCTCACCACGAAAGTCGGTGATTTCGCGCACGTCCGCTCACCGCGCAGGGTCGCTGTCTTCGCCCACGTCCGCTCTGTGCAAGTTTCGCCTCGGAATTCGGATCAAGAGAGCGAGGGGCGGAGCCAGTGGGGGTCAGAGGTGAGAGTGCGGACATCAGATCTCATCTCTCGGGCCCTATAAAAGGGCGAGCGGAGTGCCAGTCTGAAGTCAGTCTGTGGAGTGTCTGTCGGTGTTCGGAGCACCTGGAGCCTGGAGCCTGCAGTCAGTGGAGAAGCTGAGGAGAGCGGAGGAGACGCGAGCACGGCCAAGCCTGCTGTGCCGCGCGGAGCTGCATGTTCATGTGCGGGACGTGGAGAGAGCCGGAGAGAGCTCGCCAACCAGCACCGAACGGTCTGAAGTGATCGGGCTTCGGAACAGTCCGAGCATCACTGAGGGATGGACAGGTTCTTAAAGAGAGCATCAACTCAGAAAGAGCAAAGACCCGTTCGTTCCTCTCAGGCGTTGCCGGCTGGGGCCCGAATCACCAGGCCACGGCCGAGACGCAGTTACGCTAGCTGCCGTGGGGACGGGACGTCGCGGATCGCCCCAGCAAGGTGAAGGCAACCTGCACGGCCTCTTGGAGCTCCTTCGGTCCTCAAAGCTCCATGTCATAAAGACCCCGAGAGGTCCAGTCTACCCCCTTGTCTTTAAGGGGGGTTTTCCTTGCTTTTCTTTGTATGAAAGTTGTGGCACTGAGTCCGATAAGTAGAACTGTGTATAAGTGACTAAACAATAAATAAACGGTAGTAGTTCCTTTGCATTGTTTTTGTTGGCTGTATAATTGCATATGTGCATGCTTGAATACGTGCTTTTCTTGCATGAATACCTGACTGCATAAGTGTGTAATAAATGTGCTTGTTTAAATGTTAACCTGCTCGTTGTCATTTTTCCACAATTGAACTGCCATCTTGCACTCTGGATATGGTTGGTTTTTAAATAACCGATAATAGAATCTGGTCCAACGGGACTGCACGATAATACCCCGCTCGGTTATCCCAAAAGGAAGCGAGCTGCTTAAGCGGCTCGTTTCCAAGCGGTCCCGTTGAGGTACAATCTCTCGGTAATCTACCCGCGCGTGTAATTAGGTAAATGGAAGATTTGGCGATCGGACCCTGTGGCGTGCGGGTAGAGTGCGGACAAGGTTGTGGTGTGGTTAAGAACACACCCGTGGCTGGTTTTCGGCATTGATCCGGAAAGCCGCGACTGAATTGTTCGTCTGGTGGGCGTACAGCCGCGATTCGGTTAAACGCTGTCGTTCGCACGCCGGCGGGCGGAAATTCGTAACACTGGTGTCAGAGAGTGGGAAACAAACTCCCATCTCCAAACAAAATTAACGGGAATCGGATCAAGGGTGTGTAGAGCGACCCTCCGTTCCCCCAAATTTTGAGTGGTTAAATTGTTCCGAGAAGCAAAATGGCATTTCCAGGTGAGCAGGGGCAGGAGGGATTAGGTATGAATTTAGAGATAATAGAATCCATGGCCCAGGATGAGATCCCCGTGCAGGACATAAATATGCAGAATGAACTTTCCCCACAACTGAACCTCGAGACCGAAATGGGCGCAGTGGCGGCGGCCGCGGCTTTCGACACCCCCCCTACCCTCCTCCGTCAAAATCCCTCCCCACTCCCTGGCGGATCGGCGCCCGATAATGGCGAACTGACTGCCACGTGGTTATTTGACGCGAGAGACATGTTTGAGGCGTTGATGGGAAGAATGGATACAAATATACAAAACAAAATAGATGGAAACGCAAAGGAAATGCAAAACAAAATGGATGTAATGAATAACAAAATGGATACAAATGCGTGCAAAATAGATGGCATGAATAAAAAAATGGATGGGAATATGCAAACACTGCGGGGTGAAATGCAGCGCGTGGGGCGATGCCTGCAGGCGGGCATAATGGCGGTTGCGCACAGCGAAACGCAAACACGGACGGTGGAGCACAACAAAATGGCGTCGCCACGTGCTGGAACAAACGAGTTGTGAGGGAGTGCAACGGCTGTCCGGCCCGTGATGGAAGGTCAAAATAATTCGCGAGACGTGTAGGACGAGACACGTGGAGGTGACTACGACGGGAAAATGAATGGTGACAGAGACACGGATAACAAGGGAAGAGACGGAGGTAAGGAATGAGGTAACGGAGTTGGCAGAGACACGAAGGGAGATGCAGGAATTAATAGAAATAACAGAGACGCAGGAGATGGAAAAAGTAGAGGAGAGACTACACGATAAAGACGGGGTGAAAGACGAGCAAACACACGGAGTTAGTGAGGGACAATGAAGGGGAGCTCAGGGAATGTGTGGTGACCCGGTGCAAGCAGCCGGATAGCCTCCTTATGGAACAACGGGAGGGAATGTGCCCCCTTGAAGCGGATCTCGACCAGGTGAGTCCGGTCGAGCTTTGCGAGTTAGAGGAGGCGAGTGCTGTAGACAGGTGCACACGGAGCTTGGGGGGTGTGAAGGCCCCGGGACCCCTTGTGGAAGAGCGATTCCCCATTGTGAAGGTCCCGGTGTGTGTGTTCACGAGTGTGGAAAAATGCGTGCTGAAAAGCGCGCATAGCAGGGGTGAAAGGCTGTGTTAGAAGAACAGCGAGCATGAGTGAAAATGTGTGTGTGAGTGAAACCCCCTGTGCGAGTGGAGGGCCATGTGTGAGCAATACGGTGTGCGTGGTTGCGAGTTTGCCGAAATGCGTGCTTCCCAGCACGCAGTGTGTGGATGGAACACCGTGTGTGGATGAAGCACCGTGTGTGAGTGGAACCACGTGTGCGAGGGAAATGGCATGCGTGAGTGAACGGCCATGTGTGAGAGGAACCGTGTGTGTGAGGTCGCTGTATGTGAGGGGGATGGCGGTTGGCATGCGGGTACATGCAACCTCATGTCCCGGTGTGAATGTCATCTCGAGATGTGTGAGAGTCATGGCACGCAGAAGTGCGTGCCCGAGAGTGCGACGCCGACGGTGCCTGACGGTGGACAAAGGCCGAGTAGCGGCCATAGCTATTTTGGGGACCGTGCCGGGTTTTTGCACAACAGCGCGCGCGGGGTCCGTGCTGTGCTACGCACGAGGCCGTCACGTGCGCGCCTGCGGGAGTGAAGCCTGGTCCGGAAACGCCACGGTGGATTCGAGCCGACCCTGCAGACGGACAGAAGGTAGGCTGGATAATGGATTTGGACCGGATGGGTTCTCAATGCGAACGTGTTTGTAAAGCTCCGACGAGCAGAGCACATGTGTTCGCGTGGGGAACCCCTCGAAACGAGAGGCTTGTTTTGAATGCGCAGGGTGACGTCGTGGCTGCATGGTTGAAATCCGGCAGGAGGGGAAATCCCTGCTGGATGGTACCGTCCGAGAAGTGACAAGGTGCGCGAAGCACGAGCAGCTGCAATGACGTCACGGGGAAAAGAGCGCAGGTTGCGAGTTGCCGCGCTGGTGCGCGTGCATAAAAAAAAAGCAAGCCTCGCTTCGGGTGAACAGGATTCCCTAGGCAAGGGAATATAATCGGTGACCATATATTTTTGGTGGCACTGCAAGGGTCCACTTGTCTAACTCCAATTTACCTAAGTACTCACGCCGTCCAACTAACGGGGAAACTACACCCTCGGCCGACTCTGTCCGATCCGAGTCCCGGTTACAGCTTGAATCGGGCGTAACCGAGCGGAGTTACCAGAGCCGTGCCGGACCAAATGAACAATTTGCCACTTTGCTATTTTCCAACACGCACCATGCTAAGCCAATGAAAGAAACACAGAAACGAGCTGGAACATTCAAGAAAAGGGGTATTTATTTACAATCATCGGGGAGGGGGAAGCACACAAGAGCAGAGTTATCGCGTCTCTAAGAAATGCAAATAATGTACAAGCACAAGCACTTAAGAATTCCACTTGACAAGGCAGGCCCGCACACAGACAAACACCCAAAGAAATCGACCCCGTAGGATCTTTATTGAAGGTTCCCAGCTCGAGGGAAGATGAGCTGGAAACCAGATCTATCTTGAACCTGTCCACCTCGTGTGGTCTTTGACGTCTGGGACCGGCGGGACTCGAACCTGCAACCCTGATGCCACTCCAAGTACCCGGGACGGAGGATGAAGGGCGGACGCCAACCAGCGCGAGCGCGGACGAGGCAGCGAGCGCCAGCAGGCAAGGCCAGGCGACCCGGCAGACAAAAAAAACCAACTCTTTCCTCACCAGTCGGATCGCGCCGAACAATTATTTAGTCCCTCTTCAGAGGGGAGGAGCCAGCTCCTCCGACCCGCTCTCCTCACTGGACGGTTTTGGCGCGCAAATGCACTTGTCGCCCCCGTGATTGGCCAAAAGGGGCGCCAAGTCCGCTGATTGGACCGTTGGGGGGGGAGGGGGTGGCGTAGCGGGCGTCACGGCGGACCGCCATTCAAACAGGAAGAATAACATTGTCTTGCGTTGGCTCTCATTGGCCGACCGACGGCAAACTCGCTCGCATCTCTCTGATTGGGCGAAAGACGCCAAGTCCTTCTCGAAGTCCACCCACCGTGAGCGTTAGGGCGTCAGGATGGAACGAATGTGTTGTTGTAGTTGTAAGTGATGTAAAAATGTAAAAGAAAACTCTATCAAAATAACTCCACAGCGCACGTACAATTAATTCCCATTAGACTAACGGGACCCTAACTAAAAACACGTACTTACCGATAGAACTGATCTTAGGACTCTGGCTGTTGTCTGCTCATGGCTTCAAGATTCGTAACAATACAACTGTATAACTATACAAGTATATTCATATATATATATATATATATATATATATATATATATATATATATATATATATATATATATATATATATATATATATATCGTATCTTACTATTTTTGGTGGCAATGCAGTTTTTAAAAACTTTCGAATAAGGTAATGATACATATTCGCAAAGTTATGCTCAAGTTGATTCATTATCACACTTACACTGTAGAAAAGCAATAAAAGCAACAACAAACTCTACTCAATGACATGAAGGATTGAAAGACTTGTGCATCGCCATGTTAGAAGCTTGTATGAGGAATTTATTTCCAATCAGTTTACAAACTGCACGCTTTCTTTTCATTTCTCACTACCTCATACTTAGCATTTGCTGCATATGCATTGGTCACCGATTATATTTTACTGCAATAAAAACTTCACCTCAAAACTCAATGATTAGAAATCGGAAACTTTTATTTATTTTTATTTGACCACAAATAAATTAAAGCAGGTAATGTTGGAGTGACCATCATTGGATGCCGACAACATAATCCAAATGCTGCACAAGTTGCAATTTAATTAATCGCTACATTCAGGATATAGAGTAATGAAGGAACAACTTAATGTATGGGATGACAATAAACAGGTAGATTGAGGTTGAACCTGCAGGGTTAAAGGTAATATTCAAGGGTTGTGGTTACAAAAAGACTTCAGTAATTACAATTCTTGTACATACGTCAAGTACCAAGAATTGGTTGGCTGAGTGTAGCGCAGCCATTGAAAATGTAAAAAGTTTTCAGAATGTACTTTTGACTGAAACCTAATGCTCGACTATTGGATGAAGTTATTGATTTATGATCAATCACATGAAAAGACCATGGCCAGGCACGAGGTGGGTGAAGTGAACTTGGTGTGAAGATGAGTATGCAAGAACACATCGTAGACTATTTAGTGGACTAATTTGAGGTATTCATCCAAATAGATTGCCCAGAATCCCTGAGGTCCCTTGTAACGTGTTGTGCATCGTGTCCTCCCCAAGCTCCTCCACTTCAGCTCGATTGAGGATGACAAATTCCTCATCGTCGTGAGAAACCACTTTCGCAACATCACTTTCTGCAGTATGTACATTTGTGGAACTTCCTGTCACTGTATGGTCATCACTTCCTGCTATGGTGGTAGTATGTGCTGCAAAACTGATGACATTACTTCTTTCTGCAGAAACAGGTTGTGAATAAATTTCACTTTCTGCTTTCCTTAGGGGCTTCATGCGAACAAAACCAACATTCTTCAGCATTTCACTTCCGTCCTCTACTTTAAAATCATCCACACTTTTCTCAACCACAATGTCACTCTCAACGGCATGCTTTAAATGTGCATATTTAACCTGCTTATTTTGAGTAATATCACCATCAACATCAACAACATCTTGCACCACCGATTCCAAATCCAAGGCCTCCCATTTACGGGCTTCCCTTGGGATCTTCATCTTCATTGTTTGAGGAGTTACATGCACAGTTTCCTCTCTTTCTACCAGCTTGTTAGACTGAGGATATTCTGACACTTCCTGCTGAGTGTTGCCATCTGTCTTGTTATCCGTACTGTGTCTCTCCAAGTCTGCAAACAGAGGGCAAAGCCAAATTATGGTTACTTATTTATTTTGTGAAGATGCTAGAGGAATGCAAGTTTTCCGTACCTTCGTATAACTCGAGTAAAGGTGGCGGGGTATTTCCTCGTGATAATGAGAAGCCTTCGCTTTCCAAAAAGGATGCCTCCTCGTCAGAAAGTTCGGAATCCGTGATGGCCAGTGCCAGTGCTGTTCGAGTCACATCCATCTAGCACAGGTACAGAGAGCCCATTCTCAACACACTCCAATATCTGGCGGAGTGTTCGGAAGCACCTGAGTACGTCAATCATTTGTAAATGGATCTTTGGTTTGGTCATACATTTTTTGCAATGAACACAGGAGGCCAACTTTGAAAACAAGCCCCATGTATGCACGGCCATAGTTAGATTATTTACTAGGAGAATCAAACAAGTTCTACAAACAAGGTAATCATAATAGTGCAACCCATGCCACACATTACTCTTCATTCTACAAGTCCATATAATGAGTAAGAAAAGGAAAGAAATGTCTCATATATTTTTTTAGCACATTCGTTTTGGTTATGGCAGAGAGGAGTGACCAAAGCCACAGAAAATGGTTTACATTAGGGCACTAATGAAACGTAAAGGGGAGGGGGAGGGGGAGGAATCTCATAACTCAACCCATCAATCTAGTGAAAAGGATTTTGAGCTGTCTTTTCAGTTGCATCATCATGACATTATTATTATTATACTCTAGCAATATTGGCAAAATTATATAAAAATATGGATCAAAATTCCCAAAGCGGTTGTTCGTCACCGGTTCTGGTTGTATGCTCAGGATGATGATATGTCGTGGAATTTAAAATGAAAAATGTTTATTATACCGAACTGAAGGATCGAGGAGGTTATGATTCAAATTCAACGGCATCGAGATGTTCCACTCGTCGCACGAGGGATAATGGGCCTGCGATCTGAGACGATCGCAGTGTTAATTCTGGTGCCGTTTTCTCCACCGACAGATGAATGCGCTATGCAAAATGCACTTTATAATGTTAACATCGTGTCACTTCAACTGTCATGCCACTCATGTCACATGGGAAAGGTGACAAGATAAAACTCCAATCAAAATAAGCTCTTGTGGAAAAAAAATTATCGGGTTGTGCCATCACATGATGCTCAGAAAAGAACATGGTGAATGCTTAGTAAATAAATAAAACAAACAAATAAAATAGAGCTGTAACTTGCCAAATTTGAAATAAAATAAAACCAACAATCAAGTGTTTCACAGCATATAAATAAAACGTTTTAAAACCTTTATTTCGTGGTTATAAAATTCTGTAATCTGTCAAGATCCTTAGACACAAGAAACGAAAGCCATTGGATGATGTTGGCAGAAAGGCTACTCTTCTACAGCTTTTCATAACACCAGTATATCTCTGGCAGGAGTGTGCAACAAAGGGAGATCAGGAAGGTTTTCCATTGAGAGAATGCAGCATACAAGCTCGAACCACTTGTCGACGTGTCTAACTTCAGGAGTTTTACAAAATGGTGAGGAATATCCACGTCAACACGACACTACATCATGACCAACAAAAAAGGTGATGGCAAAGTACAAGCCAAAACGCTCATGAGCCTCAGAATACTTTTGCAAGTCGATTTGAAAATTTTATTATCTCGAAGAGTTGGCTTCAACTGGGACTTCAAAAAAGAAGAAGAAGAAGAAGAGGAAGAGGAAGAAGAAGAGGAAGAGGAAGAAGAAGAGGAAGAGGAAGAAGAAGAGGAAGAAGAAGAGGAAGAGGAAGAAGAAGAAGAAGAAAAAGATTCCTTCAAACTCCATAACCAAAACTGAAATTTACTGAAATTCTGTGACATGTACGAACCCCATTACCAACACTGTTCCTTGGATTTAAGTGCATGTGATTTTGACTTGCCCTCAGTGGCATGCAAGGGGGGGGGGTGACGGTGCGTTGGCCCCGGGCATCCATTGGATGGGGGCATTCAATCAGAGAAGGAAATAAGATAGTAATTTTAAAATTTCAGCGGTGATAAATCAATTTTTGGAGGCTCACCGCACTGCAGAGGCAGTTGTTAGCTCTTTATTCCTTTAACATGGTGTACCCTTTCTGTCTCGAGAAAATGGTGCTTCTCCCCATCCCCCCAGACTCATGCGCATGATGTACATGGTGCAACCATCAAAAGCAACAAGCAGACGTGGCTGTTCGTTCCTGCGTTTCCTCGAGTTATAACTCGTCTTTTCTTCAGCTTTTTGTGCATCAAGATTAGTTCTTTTACCTACTCAGGTCAGTGAATAGCTCTAGAACGGGTGCAACTACATTTTTTTATAGGTTTTTTGGTGATATTTAATGAAATATTTATGTGGGATGTAGTAAGAGTGAAGCCTGGATGATCAGAGGACTGCGATGGCATTTAATCTTGGAATAGGAGACATTTATTCCTTTACATGTTAATATTCGAAATTCGAATACAGATACCACTAATTTGCAAGTCTGATATAAATTGCACAAAATTATCAGTGGAGAATCAGTGTGAAATAATTTGATACGAAGGAACAAAGAAATGAAATATGGTTTATCCGTCTGCAACTGACCGATTGTTTACCATTTTCTCATGCGTCTTACGGTTTTTGAGATAGAAAATGAAATGTTACGAGTATTTCATGTGCTTATTATTATCGAGTTTCAGAATTATTGCAGTATAGTTTATTCTCCACAACCACGCCATCTCCACAACACAGCGCCCTCCTCAGCAAACAGCGGCAAAATGCCGCTGTTACGAACTCACGGCGCAACAGGGGGAGCCACATTCCAGCGTCCGTGTGCAATCAGCCGTCCGTGTGCAATCAGCCGTCCAAACGGCTGATTTGCATAAACGGATCAAGACGGGCTCTTCCCTGGAAAAGGCCAGCCAATCAGAGGTGAAAGGGGTGGAGGCAGCCTGGGGTGAAGGTTCAGAGGTGAAAGGGGGAAGCGCCGATTTCGGGTGGCGAAACCTCCAACGGCTTCTCCCCTCGGGCTATAAAAAGCCGCGTTGACAACGCGCAGGGAGTTGGTGGTGGAGCTGTTATCTATAACAATATTATTGTTTTAATTTTAATGGTTTAATAGTTTTATCTCCAATTAAGATTTTTTGTTCTCTTATTATCTACAAATACAAGAATGAATATTTGTTCAAGAGAAAATAAGCTTGTCTCAGAAGTGTGTAAGTTAGTAATCACTTTGCACATATATTTTTTTCTTCTTTTTTTTTCAGATGTCTCAGATGAAGATAGTACAACCGAGTGGAGCACAGAACAGGAAAAAAAGAGGGGCAGAGTCGAAGATGAGTCCCATCAAAGAGGGGCAATAGATGCATGGATAAAAAGAAGTAAAGAAGAAGAAGGAGAACCTGGAGAAGTTAAAGATGATGTGGGTGCAGAGAAGGATTTTTCTGATACGGATTCAGCTCGGTCAGAACATAATACTCTCTCTCCTCAGTCTCGTTGTCAGGATGATGATCCATGTGAAGAAAATAAAGATTTTAGCATATTTTTGCAAAGAAGCAATTTTGGCTGTTTGAAGAAACCGATTCCAGATCATTTGAAGTTGAAAATATTACAACTTGGCCCTGAAAGATATCAGAATAAAAGTAGTCCATTTGCTGAGAAGGATGGGAGATCATTTTCCAAACAGTGGTTTGATAAAGTTTCCACAAACGGAGAAATTGTGGAGAGAAAATGGTTGTTATACTCTCCATAATCGGAAAGCATGCTACTGTTTTGTTTGCTTTTTGTTTTCAAAGGAGCATTTGTCGTCTGTGTCAAACTTTGGAAAGTAAGACGGTTTCTCCACTTGGAGAAAATTAAATCCAAGAATACCTGACCATGAGAAAAGCCTTTCTCATAGAGCTCACATGAGGGAATACCTGAACCTCATAGTTCGACTCCATCATTCAACTACGATAGATGCTGAACTTCAACAGCAAATGTCTGCTGAAAAGAAAAGATGGAAAGCTCTCACTGAACGGATTGTCGAGGTTATATCCTTTCTGGCAAAACAGAATCTGGCCTATCGTGGACATCGAGGAGAAGGAATATCTGGGTTATCAGAGCCAGGGGAGACAGTCAGTGAAAATACAGGAAACTTTCTAACAACAATCAGACTTTTGGCCAAATATGATGACATCTTAGCAAAACACTTGCAGAGAGGGAAAGAGAAACCAAAAAGTGTCACGTACTTGTACAACAGAATTCAAAACGAAATAATCAATCTTCTTGGTGAAACTGTCAAGAAAAATATAATTTCCGAAATTAAGGACGCAAAATATTTTAGCATAATGGAGGGATGATTGAAAGTAACAGAGGGATTAAACAGAACGATAGTGTGAAGGAGGAAAGATTGAAAGTAACAGAGTGGGAGGGGGGAGACATTACACTGGAAAAATACAGCCTAGCCAATGCATGCCCCCCAGACAGCCCTTTGACAAGGGACCAAGGACTATCTATACAAAGACTAATGAAATAACTGATCCTTGGGTCACCTACGTGTCCATGTATGCTCTCCCCCGTGGTAAGTTTTCCAAAACCATAACAATATCTTGGAGTGACTTATGACAAGGAACATATGTGCTATTTCCTATACTAGTGAAAGTAACTGTATCAATGCCTCTTTTTATAAAACTTCTACATAAACATTTTACAAACCACAACAAAATTATTAGCAGCTTCATCCGCTGGAGCTATTATGTAGCCATCATGGAGATCCCAAATGTCTTTACGAACACTCGGCTTGTTTAACACTTGTATCGACCGACCCAGCGAAAGCAATCCCTGACCAGAAACATTTTTTAATCCAATTATCCAGGAATTCCACAACTCTGATTCAACAGAGAATTCACGGATAATCCACTCTGCACGCATAATCAGGACCACTGGAAGTTTTGTGCTGAATCGTTTTTTTTGCCAATGCTTTTTCTACTTCCCACAGGTATAGAGTTCGGCATGGTTTTGGAGCTGGAGATGGAAGGGAGCTGGAAGATTTGACAATTGACAACACATCTAAATGGGAATCATTGCTTTTTTAAAAGGATAGACAAAGCGATTCAGTTATAGTTTCAAGAATTACCTTGCCACAAAATGCTGAAAGCTCTTCTCCACTGTCACTATCTGTATCTGTGTCTGCAGAACCACCCCCCTCATGTTTGAACACTCGAAGTCGAACTGAAAGCAGAATTAAAAGGAACCGAGGAAAGACTTATGGGCATATTGCATTTTCAACATCACATTCATTTCTTGAAGTACAGTATGCATTGAATATTTTTGAAACATCACATCCACTCTGCTTCCTTGATGTTTTATTTTTCGTCTTCACTTCGATATGTTACACTTCGTATCATTATGCATTTTTATACAGTACTGTATTACAAAAATGTGCATCATTATTCTGCGTATTAATCACGAATGCTTTCATACCTTACATGCATGCATGCATTTTCTCTTGTCTAGATGTCAATGTGTACCCTCTGTCTCACATGGATTGATTTCCTAGAATATAGCGTTTCCCTGTTTGTGACATCAGCTGCTCTTCCCCGAGCCTGAATTTTTCACCTTCAGAATTTATTGTGGAATTTATTATTCTTGCAAATGACTGTCTTCACGAAATACATGTTAGTAAAGTAAGGCAGGAAAACATGCAGGAAGGAAAATTATAGGAAACAAGCAGACTTACGTCGGTGCGACTGCGACAGGCTCTGGCCTCTCATGCTGTAATCCAGCTTCATGAGCACGGGTTCAATGCGCGTGTACATCTTCTGCATCAGTTCGTGATACACGACCATTGGCCAGAGTAACACACTGAGTACTGTACACACAATCAAAATCCATAAGATAGCCCAATAAAACCTGAGCTATGTTCCTAGTCATGATGGAGAGAAAAAAAAAAACTAAAAGCAGAAAATGATTTTCTATTCAAAGGTCTTTAAGAACAAAAACATTTGTATGTATAATTTCTCACATATCTCACTGCTCAAGATTTCACCACCATACCTTTTCAACAATAAATTGAAAATCATGCCAGTGACTCTCACCAAGTTATTCAAATATCCTTACCTGAAATGGCTGCACCGTTGACACTGCACCTGAAAAGGCTGAATGCCTAAACTCGGTGTTTGCATCAAAATCTTGTGTCCAAAACCCATCGCTTTCTCTTCCCACCTTATCCAGTCGCACCCAACTGTCCCTGGACGATGTGTCCTTTTCCTCTGACAAAGTGGAGAGCTTTCTGTCAAACCTTGACTCAGATTATGCAACGGGTCCAGACGGCATCAGCCCACGTGTCCTAAAGACCTGCACCTCTGCTCTTGCTCACCCTCTCTCTGTTCGATTCACCCTCTCATTTGCTCAAGGTCATCTGCCATCTACTTCGGAAATCAGCAAACATTACTGCTCTGCATAAAAAAGGTGCAAAAACAGATCCCTGTAACTACAGACCAATCAGCCTTCTCCCAATCTTTATCAAGGTTATGGAATCCATCATCGCTTCACACATTAAATCCTTCGTCTTCTCCAATGACTTGATGCCTGTTCACCAAACTCTCTTCCTATGGTATCCAAGGCAATCTCCACTCATGGCTCACAGACTTCCTCTCCTGTCGTAGCAAACACATGGCCCTAAATGGAGTTCTCTCATTCCCTCTTCCTGTCCAAGCTGGAGTTTCTCAAGGCAGCGTTCTGTGCCCTGCTCTTTTTCTGGTTTTCATCAATGATCTCTCCGGCTCTCGAGAAAATCCTCTTTATCTCTTTGCTGATGACTCCACCCTCTGTCGTACCATCTGCCATCCCTCAGATCGGCAAGAAGCAGCTTCTTCACTCTCTGCAGATCTGGGTAACATTACAAACTGGTCCAACATGTGGAACATGTCTTTCAATCCAGACAAATCTCACACTCTCACTCTGTCTCTCCGAAAGGACCGTTTGGAACCCCCCCCCCCACCCCCATATACCTTCGCGACAATCCTCTTGAAGAAGTCCTTTCATTCAAGCTTCTGGGTGTCACTATCTGCCATGATCTTTCCTCCTGGGAAAGCCACATTTCTAACCTGGCCTTCAAAGCCAGTCGCCGACTTGGCATCTTCCGTCGTGCAAAGTCCTTCTCGGCCCACCTGAGCTCCTGACCACGTACAAAACTTTCATCCAGAGCCTGATGGAGTACTGCTCTCCCCTCTGGGCTGGTGCTCCTGCTTCTCACCTTTCTCGGCTTCACGCTGTGGAACCCAAGGCATTTCAGATCAATGGTATCTCCCACGTTTAGGCTGTCTTTGGGCCTCTCACTCTCTCACCGCAGGCAGGTTGGTGATCTTTGTCTTCCACAGTTTCCTCTCCGGTCTCGCCCCCCCCCCCTGCTCTGTCTGCGATACTCACCCCCCCCACCCCATATTTCTGCAGGGCGCTCAAGGTCCACCAGCAACCCCCTTCTGGTAAAACTACCAAAATCACAAATCACTGCTCACCTTCACTCTTTCGTTCCTCTTTTGTCCCACCTTTGGAATAAACTCCCACATTCTCTTCACTCCCATTCTTCCCTCCAGGTCTTCAAAACAGCCGTTCACCACCACCTCTTATCTTCCACCATCCAAAACCTCGATCTTTTCTATCCTCGTTAATCCACCCCAAACCCACCTCCTTCAATTTCACTGCCTTCCTTCCCGAAAGTTCCCTGTCGTGTAAGGTCCTGAAAGTCCCTCTATTGTCCATGTTGTATACCCCGTGTTCCCCTCCCCATAGATCTCCTAATGTCTTTTCCCCACTGTTTTGTCTTTCCCTCTCCTGCCCCCCTTGTTGTGCGTTGTGTGTTCGCTCTCATACGAGCCTCAACAATGTATTCAAAAATAACAATAATAATAATAATAATAATAATAATAATAATGCAATACAAGCAAAGCAATGTGAGGAAGAAGAAACCCTTCAATTTTGTGAGTGTATGGCATTTATATAGGAACTGCCAAAAAGTAACTCTTCTATGAGCCGCGACTATGTATACAAAAAAAAAACAATGGGTAAAAGTGAGGTTCTGCAACAGCATTTCAAGTGGGTTCAGTACTTCCCAAATTCTTACACATAGAATTAATGCCTTCGAGCAAAAAGGTTTGCAAACGCACGTTTTGTTCAATTATTGGAGATCAAAGGAGCAAAAAAGTGGGGAAAATGCCACAAAAGTCTTCTTTAAACGAATCAAGCCCAAGTGGATTATAATCACTTCTTGTTGATCGAAATGTTTAAAAAAAACAACACATGTTTGGGAATTCATGAATTGTGACACCCACCAATTATGTAGCTGATCATAATGCCAGGAACATAGTGGCCCAAGACAGCCAGTCCCACGCAGGCTGCACACACTCGCAGGCAGAACTGGAAGGGAACCAAGAAGATGGATACAACACAACAAGAAGAAGTACATGTCAGAGCATGCATCGATAAGAATGATGGCATGGACCAATGGCAAAAAACAACTGTTCGCCAAATGGACATACTTTGCCGGGATGCAGTGTTCTGTAGGCGACGAGCTCACAGCTGTACAAGGTCACACTTTCCCAAGCCTCCACAAAGGAAGTGCAAAGCTCTTCAAGACTCAAGAGACAGCCTGCTTTTGTTGTTTCAGTTTCACTGTGAACCAGCAAGCATAACAGCAATTAGCATACTCTGACTCAGTTTGTTACATTACAGCACAACGCACTGTGCAACTTTGAAAATAAAAATTTAAATAACTTCCTATTGTCCTTCAAGGGAAACCATTGGATTTGTTGATTTCAAACAACCCTTATAATTTAAGCAGTGGAATGAAGGACTCAGTCTAGTGTTCCTGCATGATTCATGGAGATAGGAGTTAAGTTTCTGCCTTGGGATTTTAACAGAGATGAAAAAAAAACAAAAGAAGAGCAAATTATGGAGGACAAATGTTTTAGCAAAAATCGATTTTAAAAAACAAAAACTACTTAATTGTTACTGACGAAATCTAAAGATTTCGTAAGTATATTGATGACTTCCGTCCTCTGTTTGTGTGTTTGTTTGTAGGCACGATAACTCAAGAACGGAAGAAACTACCAATGTCAAATTACACCACGTGATTCAGGAAGGTGATGGCTAGCGCTGATTAGATTTTGGTCAAAATCGGTCAAAGGTCAAGGTCACAGTGAGGTCAAACTTCCAAAACATGATAACTCGAGAAAAGTTACCACAAGTATTGTTGACGGAGCATGAGTTTGGAAGATCAAGGTAAGTTCGGCGGAATTTGTGTGTTAATTTGTCGAGTTACGGCTGTTTTAAAAAAATTCAGTGTTATAAAATAATGTTAAATAATTCCGTAAATTCCTGTGGAGAAATGGAGTATTTTTGCTTCGGTCGACGTTACGAGTTCGTTTTAACTTCGATTTTAATTTTGTCTTCGGAGGCTTAACACTCAGTGTCGAAATTCTGGTAAAAATCGGATGTTTTGGAGACGTTTTAAGATTGTATAAAAATATTTCACCCGCCGCATCACGGCTCGTCACGTGGTGCAGCGCGCTCGAGCAGACGCGTCATTGCGTCACATAAAGGTTTTGCGTGTGTGCGCTGACGGTGTTTTCGATAAAGATGGTGTTTAAAAGTCATTTTTCATCACAATAAAGCTTATCATCGCATGCCCGACTCACTAAGCCGTCGGAGGGTGTAAAGATTGTTTGTGGATGGCCGAATATTACGGTTTTATGACGTTGATAAAATAATATGAAATAATTCCGTAAATTCCTGTGGAGAAATGGAGCATTTTTGCTTCGGTCGACGTTACGAGTTCGTTTTAGCTTTGATATAAATTTTGTCTTCGGTTTTTGTGATCGCTTAGGATGCTGAACTCGAGAACGGAAGAAGCTACCAATGTCAAATTACACCACGTGATTCAGGAGGGTGATGACTAGCGCTGATTAGATTTTGGTCAAAATCGGTCAAAGGTCAAGGTCACAGTGAGGTTAAACATTCGATTTTTGATGATTTGGTACAGAATCATCATAGAAACTTCTGGTTTGCATCGCTACCTTCTCTGGAGACAGATTTTATTAGACAAGGTCAGAGGTCAAGTTGACGATTTCGTAAGAACCAGTTTCTGACTGCTTGTTTGTTTGTTTTTTTGTTTGTTTTTTTTCAACCCGTTACCCATATCCACTCGCCGCATCTCTAACAATTCTAATATTTTTCACCACCTTCACTTTAATTCCTTCCTTATAAGGCCACAGGCTGAGATGTGAAAATGCGCCAAAAAATGAGTTTCATTCCAAACTCGAGGGACTACTTTTCTACACGTCTTTTTTGATGGCTGACATGTCAAAACCTCTTAAAAGTTTAACCATGAAATCTTGCCAGTTATCTCAAATCAGGTCAAAGTTGGTCGCGTAGAGCTAAACAGTGCCATTTCTCGCCTTGATGCAAACTTCACTGCATTGTATTTTCCCTCCAAAATATAATTTGGGTTCAGAATTTTGGGTAGTCATAGACCTCCCTTGGAGTTGTTTAAGAGTGTGTAGTTGCTTCAGTGAAATATCAAGTTGTAATCCCATGGAGTTGTAATACCAGCCAACCAATTTTTAAGTTGTTTAGTCTTGTATACTTGATAGTGAAAGCGATACCGATTTCAAAAATATTGCAACAAATTGTAAGTTTCTCAAACTTTGAGCCAGAATATACCGAAACTATCCAAGAAACCTTCAAAAAATAAATAAATTAATTGGTCGATCCATATTACAGAGGCAAAGCTACCTCAGGTGAAAGTTTGGTACCCAGCACTTGAGAGACGAGGGTAGGGGTTCAACAGCAAAAAATGGTTCTAGGACTTATTGGGACTGGGTCCTTAGCTAGATGGAGCTGGGCAGTATCTCAGGTGGGAAGGTTCTGTGTCATGTGCTTTGATGAGTTATGGTCCAACAATAAGTCTTTAACTATTTGGGGAAAGCTTGGACATTAAAACAACACAAAAAAGGCATCCGATGATCCAATTTTGAAGGTACGTATATCTCAGATCCATCCATCCATTGGGACCATACTCTGTACAGAGCGTTGGTGCTGCCGAAGGAGTTTCCTTGGCTATTGGGCACAATCCTGGACGGGTTGCCACTCCGATGCAGGATACTCGAATGACTCGGTCATCCCAGCAAGCTGGCACTCATTTTGCCGACCTCGGAAGGATGGCAGGCTGAATCAACCCCCTGGTGAAGTAATTCAGCGGGCAACGAGGCTTGAACTCAGGACCCTTGGATCCCAAGCCGCCACCCTAACCACTAAGCCAACACCAGGCTAAGCCAATAATAATATATCTCAGATAGTTACAGAGATATCCCTTCATCGCCTCTTCTTGTCAAGGCTGGAGTGCCTAAGGCAGTGCCTTGGGTCCAGTCTGGTTGCTGATGATCATCAATGATCTTTCCGATTCCTTGGAAAATCCTGCTCATATCTTCACTGATGATTCCACCCACTGTCATTTAATTTCTCATCCTTCAGACAGGCAGGCAGCAGCCTCCCCCCATTCTGCAGACCTTGATGGAATTAGGAACTGGTCCAACACTTAGAATATGTATTTCAACCCTGAGAAATCCCACACACTATCCTGTTTTTCTGAAAGGACAATATGGCAAACCCTCCCATCTATTTCCTTCAACAAAAAAAGAAACAAAATTTTTTTTAATAATAATAATAAAATGAAAAAAACACTGGAAGAGGTTAAGTCACTCAAACTTTTGGGCCTCACCATCAGTTTTTAGCTGTATGGAGCTAGGCGGTATGTATGGTGGTAGTCGTGATCTTTCTTTGGCAAATCATACTTCCAAGATGGCCACCAAAGCCAGCCACCGACCGGGCATCCCTCATCGTGCCAGGTCTTTTCTTGGCCAATCTGAAATTCTGACAACCTACAAGGCCTTCATTCGCAGCTTCATGGAGTACTACTCCCCCTTTGGGCTGGCACCCCTGCCTCACAACTTGTCCTTCTTGATGCCGAGGAAACAAAGCTCTAAAATCATTGGGATCTCCTGATGAACCAGAGTGTCTAGGCCGGTTACTCTCTCACATTTTGCGTGGAAGAAAAGACATCTGAGGCGTTTGTAATCTCATTCAATTCTCTGAGGAGAGGAAGCGGTGCACCATACACTAGCACTGCAGTGGAGCATCCAAGGTCGTCTTTTAGAGCAGCTCATGTACCAAGCAGGACCAGAGTGCATGGTACAACATCCATCCAGTGCATGGAGTTGTCATGTGCTTTCAGGGAAGACTTCAGTTTGTGGTGGAAAGGCTCCACCATATCATTTGCTGCTGTATGGTAAGCTGTGGTTTGCACAAAGTCGGTACGCAGGAGTCAGCTCGTGAAATAGAGCTGATTAAACTGGCTATCATGATCTGTAGTGATGGTTGATGGAACACCAAAATGTGTGATCCAGGTGTGGACAAAGGCCCTGGCGATGGTAGGTGTGGTGGGGTCAGTTATCGGTGTAGCTTCCAGCCAATGCGCGAAGTGGTCAAAACAAGTAAGGAAATAGCGGTATCCATTTGAAGGTGGTAGGAGACTGTCAAGATCCACATGAAGCCTGTCAAAATGCCTACCTTGTGTTGAAAAGCCACCAAGTGGTGTGATAGTATGATTTTGGATCTTGGAGCATTGACATTGAAGACATTACTTTGCCCAACGGTCGGCGTTGATGCGTGGCCAAACGTAGTGCGTGGTGATGAGTCATCTGGTTGCTCGGGTGCACAAGTGAGTGAAAAGTGGCGAAGACTGTATAACGGAATGCCGCAGGAATGAAAGGGCATGACTGTCCCATCTATGTATCACACACAAGCTTAGTGTTTGCCCATGGGAGTGTTACCTCACGAAACGTAAGCAAACCTGCAGCAGATTGCAGACAGTGGAGCTCCGTGTCCTACTGTTGTGCTGCGGCAAGTGCATTAAAATTGATGGCCAGTGTGCTGATAGAAGACAACGCCAATACCTTGATGGGTGAGAGAGCGTCGGCTGCAGAGTTCATGATTCATTTGATGTGCCCCTTGTCGATGCTGAATTGTGAGATTATAATGAAATGGAAGACCAAGAAAGAACCTGAAGAAGTAAAGAGCAAAGATTGAGTTATGAGGAGGAACCTGGATAGGATTTGGGTTTCAGCTGCTACTCCTCAAACCTCAAACCCATCCATGCACAGCCAAGTGAGCCTCACAGAAAACTTTCTGCAAGAATTCACTTTTCCTAAGAGAGATAGATAAGGAACGACAGGAATAGAAAAATAACTGAGTTGGTGAAGTGTGCGAGGAGAGTGAGAGTCCAAATGGGTGGAAAGAGTGAAAATTAAAGGTTTCTACTCAGTCAGGACAGAGAATTGACGGGCCACCAATAAGTGGTGGATGTGCTTGATGGCAAGGTATACGAGTAATAACTGATCGAAGGCACTGTACTTGCACTCTGTTGGTTTCAGCGCTTTAGAGAAGAAACTGACTCGTGGTGTAATGGTACGAGGGTCCGCTCTGAGTCTAGGTTTGTGGTTCAAACCCCGACCGAGTCATATCAAAGACTAAAAATGGTACACACTGCTTCCTTGCTTGACGTTCAACATTTAAAGGATGGAGCATGGACAATCCCCATTGGTTGACATCCATGGGGAGGAGGAAAATCTCTGCTGAGTGCAGTGAGAAAAGCAGAGCCATTGTTATGACATCGCTGATACCCAGAGTATCCTGGAATGTGATGGCACTTCCTCCAACCTCAGTGGCCGTGTGTGTGTGTGTGTGTGTGAGTGTGTGCGCGCGCGCGCACACGCCATTAAGAGCCTTCGACTTTGTGTATAAAAAAAAAACAAATTGCAGACAGCTTGATGGCTTCTCTGTACTCCACTCCTTTTTATACACCTGATATAATTATATTATCGGGGCGTATTATGTGATACCGGTCGTCCGTCCGTCTGTCTGTCTGTCTGTCCGTCCGTTCCTGTCCGCACTCGAACTCCCAAAGTTTTCAACTTTCACGTTTCATATTTGGTACATAGGTAGGTACAGACTGTAGAGACGGTGTGTCGCGACATATGTTCGTCATCTAAAGTGGTTGCCATGGCAACCATGATGCTGTTTTCCATGTAGTAGCACAATTCTGTATATACGTTCTTGTTCGGGCGTATATTGTGCTCACTTGAGCTCTTGTTGGTCTTGCACCCACTGCCCCTTCTTGGCACTGTCCCTCCCACGCTTCTGCAGAGTGCATACAGTCTTCCAGTAACTCTTTCTTGTTAAACTCCTTTTCTCTCACCTCTGGAACAAACTTCCCTTGTCTGCTCAGTCCCATTCTTCCCTCCAGGGCTTCATATTAACCACTACCTGAGGTCATTCCCAATCCTTACTCATGATCATTCCTACCCCAATGACCCCATTCCCAAGCACACCTTTTTTCCAGGTGACTGTAATCCCTCCCCCTTTCCCTCACCTATATTTGTTTGTGAGCTGTCGGTTGGTTTGTTCCTTTTCTGTTTCATCTTCACCTTCCCCTTCCTGATCTTCCTCTTATTGCTGTGTTTCATTCAGCTTGTGTGCAGCTTGTTCAACCATGTGTCCTTCTCCCTTTTCCCTTGCTCTCACTTTTACTCTGCTGTTGGCGTTTCCCCATTTCCATTCTGCTCTAGCTGATCCACAAGTCACAAGCAAGAAAATAAAAAGAAAAAAACAACAAACAAACAAACAAACAAAAGACATTCATCCACTAATTGTTAGAGGTGCAACATGCCTGGGTATATAAACACAGCCTGTTCCCCAGAATTTGAAATTCCCAAACGTGTGCCTTGCCAAACACTGTGCAAACCTATTTTCAATGCTATACTGTGTGACATCTGTATGTACAAGAAGATATTTTCATGAATTATTCCTTTAGTAAATGCCATTTCAGTTGTAAAGCCAGGTCACCAAACTATAATTCACAAGTTAATGAAGATGCAGGTTTAACACGAATTGGCCTATCAATCCGATGTGATATCAAAAACAACATGCTCATTCCCATTGTAGATGGAATCAACAGAACATTGATTGAAGAATGCAAACCATGGGAAGCAAAGAGAAGCTGACATTTTGAGTGTTAACCCTTTGTCGGAGCAAAAAAGGTTTCGGGCTCCGTTCTTTAAAAAAGAAAAGAAATTAAAACTCTTTTGCTCCAACGAAGGGTCAATGCTTAAAACATCAGCTTCTCCTCGTTTTCCACAGTCTTGATCAAAGTTCTGTTCATTCTATCCATCATTCTACCTGTCCGCCGATGCACACACATTGACACCAGCCTTCACGAAGACTGGATTTCTCTTCTCATTCCCACTGTATACTGATAAATACACAGGTAAATCAACGCATAAAATTATTCAGAATACCAGCAAACGTCTTACTCTCGTTAAAAGGCATCTCTGGGATCTTAAACTAATATGGTCTTTCCAACATCTTCATCGTTAAGGCAACACCACCCACTTAGCGCATCTATTTAATTAGAATCTCACCAATGTGTTCTCATTAAGGTAAACACCATTTATTACGATTAAGTATTTACGTTCACTGACTTTTATAATCCCCAACCTATTTCAAATAATAAAACATTTCAGGACATCTAAGAATACACTAAACTTCAGAGAAAAAGCCAACCAATGCCCATGAGAGTACAACCGCAAGCTGTCACGGACATGTCCATCAAAATGTACAATAGGGATACTCATGAGGAGGGCAAGATTCGCACTTGTTTATTTAAATCGAGCTTGTGTCGTAGAAGTGGAGAGGACGCACGCACGCACACAAACAAACAAACAAACAATATATATATATATATATATATATATATATATATATATATATATATATATATATATATATATATATATATATATATATATGACATTAAATCGATGAGGTTTGGACAATACATCGTTCAGCGAAACAGCACAGCCAACCTGTCTAACAAAGTCAGAGTAGACTCTACTCCCCAAATTTTTTAAAACAGCCAGGAAAGAAAGTCCTCCTCAGGCGATGTTTCACTTGTGGTCCACCAGCCTTCATAAGCCAAGAGGCCCAGCGAACCACACACGGCCATTTGTAGAGAACCACTTCCGGTTATGTGTGTTGAGGTGGAAATGGTGAATGTAAATGAGCTTGGATTATGGTTCAAAAGGTGTGGTGATTATAACAAAGGTATTGTGAGGTTGTATGAATGTTATGGAGTTGGCGGTTTGAGTACGGTGAAGGTTGAGGTGAAGTGTCCGTTGGATATGGCACGCAATTCCAACAGGGAATGGCATGCATATGTAAGTGACTTGGCCCTATTTGTTATGATCTTTGGCGTGCATGCATGAAGGATGGAGAGGTGTGCGTGTGCAAAAACGCAAAATAAGTAAAGAAGGGGCAGAAAAACCTCCCGAAAGTCCACACAACACATATTGACCCGTAAACCCATTACACACAAGGGAAGGGCGATTTAAAATTAATACTAATGAAATAACTATTGAGCTCAGGAACCGCTATATGTTGTGTGCCATTACCTTAGGGAGTGACGGTTTCACATAACTGTAAACATGATATCCTTTGTCAAAAATATTTCCAAGAGTCATAACCTCTCATCACAAAAATTAGTTTGTGCTTGATGCATCGGTATGACCGGCACATCTAGGAAATCAAAATGAATGTAGAAAGTGCAGCTTACCCATCGATATCATATTCATTCTCTTGTGCTGAAACAGAAACAAGGAAAAGCTACATCACTTTCAAGAAACATGTACCAGATAATTATACAATTTAGGAACGTATTTTAGTTTTGTATTAGTTGGTGTGATCAGAGAAGGCAAAGCCAAATTACCACCTCAGAAAGACAGCATGCTCCACACAGTGAGACCTACAATGCTCATGCACCATAATGAATACAAAGACAAATATCAAAGCCAGACAGAGACAATTCACACTAGCCTATAATAACTGTGAATCAATGCATGCAGATCAGTGGAGTACAGAAAAAGTTGGCAGCATACCAATCGTTTGCAAATGACTTTTGCACAATGTGAACACAAACCGCATTACTTACCATGTTCAACATGTTTCAAGGGCTTGCAGGATGGCCGAGAGGTACGCACACTCGGCTCTGAGCTGTCTAGCCTGGGTTCGAATCTCAGCCCACTATAAAATGTAATCCTGATGTTTCATGGGAAAGGTGATTCATCAATGTGTGCGCGGTGTCCCTCAGAAGGGTGTTAGTTGGTGGATGTTAAAGAACACACGGTGTCCTTGGCGAAGAGTAGGCGAGCTATTGCCGGCACCCTGACCAAATTCCAAATTCCTGCCCTGACCTTCAGAGGCCATTGCATCAGCAGCACAGCTGCACCCTCAGCCAATATTGTTATCCCATACCCTTGTGCTGCATACAAAAGAAGAAGTAGGTTTTAAAATGCATTTGCATTACTTTGGGATATTGAGAGTTAGTTCTAAGGAACTTATAATTGGGCGTACTTCCATTGCGGTATCCTATACAGTACAAACAGATCCCGGTGCAGCAGGGAGCAAGAGGCGATATACGCTGCTGGCTTGGAAGATGTATTAGATAACAAATGGCTGTTGACTCAAAAATGTATGTGCTGAAATTCACAATACCGGATTATGGAAAATGGCAAAGTGATTTTTTGAGAAAAGCAGCTTATGTTATTCCACATCCAGCTGTGGCACAGCAGTGCATTCAGAAGGAAGTGGTAGCATGTTGTGAGTCAAAGGGTGTCCGACAGGATGGCGCACAGTTAGTACACTTGCCTTTGGGCTGGACAGCTGCGTGGGTTCAATTCTCAACATGACTATAAACTGTCCGATTGGTGTTTCACAAGCAGGGCTTAATGTCAAAAAGTGCATCATTCCTTGGAATGACGTTAATCTGGTTGTGGATGCTAAAGTTCGCAGGGTGTCTTTCACGAAGAGTAGGGAATTTTTGCCGGCACCCTGGCCAAAATTCTAACCCAGCGTGCGGGGGCATTACATCAACAGCACAGCTGCACCTAATGTAGCCAAGCTGGCCGAAATTGCAAAATTAATCGTGGTCCAATTCAGCAAGTAGTGGTGAAAGGGTGTATACTGACATGATGATATTGCATGGGTCAATCTAGATGCAATGTTTATGACCTTTCTAAAATTGAAGAGTGCACCAAACTACCCTGGCAAAGGGACATCAAAGTCACAGATTGCATGTTGACACTGAAAATTATCCAATACTGTACGTGTGACCCCACCATACCTGTGAATCTCAGACACCACAAGCTAAAGCACACAACTTTGCAACTGATTATAACTCAGCACACCTCTTTCTGCTAGCAAATTTAACTGTGATCCAACCATAATTCACCAACTATGACCAGTGCTTCACCAATGCTCTCCACACGTTAACTCCAGCTACCTGCAAAACCACAAACTCAGCTTGCTCAGAGCTTCACACATCAACCAGCAACTAAAAACTCCCAAAGCATGGAAGACTTTTTCCCACCCGATCCCTTGAGCCTCTTGTAATGTCTAAAACGATCCTGATCCCTTGAGACTCTCGTAACCTCAAAATAAAATCTAAAGGATCCCAATCCCTCAAAACTTCTAAGTTCTAACCAATCCCGATAGCTTGTGTATCGTGGCCTCCAAACTATTTAAATGCCTCGTGACTGCTAACCAATCCCAATCCCTCAAATTTCTTTTGAACCAATCCCGATCCCACCCCCCTCCCCCATTGAGAGAGATAGGACTCAAAACGACATATAGCAGGTTATCTCAAGAAGTTGTGGACAGATTCAGACGAAACTTGGTGGGCAGGTTGGATATGTAAGAAGGAAGATTTGATTAGATTTTGGTGAAGATCTGAATCCAATAATTTTTTTAAGTGACTTCACCATTGAGTGAAGGGTCTAAAACTAAATATAGCATAGCCTCAAAAAGTTGTGTACGGATTTGGACAAAACTTGCTGGATAAGTTGGTAAGGTGACAAGAACAAGCCAATTAAATTTTAATTCACATCAAAATACAGATCCGGCCGATCAGTGGGATACAAAACGTAAACTAATCAGCCTGGCGAAGGTATGTGCTCTACCGAGTACCCTTCTAGCCTTTTTTGTATCCAAGTCCTATGTCCGGTCACAGTGCTTTGTTTTCTATGTTCACGCTGGATGGGGTCATCAGGTCGTATGTGAGCATTACGTCCTTGTTTTCAAAGATTGCTTTTGGTACATGTTTCCATGAGTTTTGTGTAACTAGGATATTGAAATTTCTGCAGAAGTGCCAGTGGATTACTCAACAGACTTTGTTGTGTCTGTGTGTACAGCTGTTCTGACATGAGTTTTTTACATCCGATAAGAGGTGACTCATGATTTCGGCTTCTACCTTGCAGAACCGACACTTTTCCGATTGGCTCAGTCCTGCCATTTTTTTAAAAAGCCATTCTTGTCGTTTCCTTGATCTTGGGCATTTATGATTATTCATTCTCCGTCCCAAATGAGCTGACCTCTTCTTCGCCATTCCAGTGATCCTTCTTTGTTTATCCCCAAGCAGTCCAGCTCTTTTTTTGTATTTCTCTGCTCTGTTGTCTTTATACTGCATATCTGTTGGTATATCAACTTCTTGTATTTTTCTTTTGTCTTTTTTTTGTGCAATCGTTGGGGCTGTATTTGTTGCGGTTTCAGTTTGGTGCATGACATCTTCAATTTGCACCTGTTTTTGGAAGTTTTTTTGCAAGTTGGGTTAGCAATACCTTATCTGGCTTGCTGTCTTCATGTTTGCTTAGAAATTGGATTTGGTAGTCTGTCGAATTTTCACATTTTTAGCAAATCCCAGTTTTCATTCTTTGCACTTGGTCAAGTTCCATCAGGCTGCAACATTCTCAGGATGCACTGATTTTTGTAAAACATTTTGTGGATGGTGAGGAGTTTCCTTGTTACCCTCACCAAAGGAGAGGGTATTGCATTTGGGTCCGTTTGTTTGTCTTTGTCTGTCTCTGTCTATTGGTCTGTCCGCACAGAACTTTCGTGTTTTTCTCCGCAACTGCTTATTAGATTGAGACAAAATTTTCACCATTGGTGTGACTACTCATGTAGAATGTTTTAATGATAATTATGACATTATAGGTCACGTGGTGTGGCAGCAATGTTGGAGAAACAGAAAAACTTTGGACCTTTGTACCTCTGAAACTGCACCAAGGAAATAAAATGAAACTTGGCACAGAGCAAGTACGCCTCATGGGGAATGAGTGTGAAATTTTAATGATGTCTAAGGTGCCTTCGTTATGACGTCATAATTGCATATGTAGAATGCTACATCCGATCAGTGTGAAAATTTTGAGGGCCATCTAGGGATAAAATGGTTCACAATTATTTTTGGATGTCATTGGTCACGTGATTCGGCAGCCATATTGCTTAAAAAATATAAAATAAAATAAAACCTTCAAAAATCTTCTTCTCTGAATTGACTGAACATATTACGGCAAAATTACAAATATGACTGCTTTTACATGATGAACAAAGGTTTACACATATGATGTCATGGGTTACATTGTTTGGTAGCCATATTGGATTTACCCTAAAATATATAAAAATCTTCTTCTCCATTACAGCTGGACAGTTTGAGGGTAAACGTCACATAAATGTTCAAGGCATGTGTGTACAAAATTGTTAAGCAATAATGGATAAGTTACATGGTTTGGCAGCCATATTGGATGAAAGAAAAATATAAAACAATATTTTCTCTAGAACTGCTTAATCCATCGACTTGAAACTTCACAATTGTGATCTAGTAGTGATGCGGAATATATGTTTTAAATTTCAATTAAATCGGAGACATGGTCTGGCAGCCAGGATTATTTAATTTTTGGAGGTGGGCTTTTGGTTTTTATATTTTATTTTATTTTTTTGAATGAGGCTCACTTGGCAGTGCTAGGATGGGTTTGAGGATAGAAGAGCAGCAGCTGAAATGTGCATCCTATCCAGATTCCTCCTGATGACCATATTTTCTTTTTGCTTAGTTGGGTTCCTTCTGATAACTCTAATGCAAGACTGTATCAATTTTATCTTACATTTGGTCTGAATTTAATTTATTTTAATCCCATTCTGAATTCAATTGAATAATAACAAACGTCATGGGTCAGGGTCAGGTGTCCGATCAAAAGCGGGACGTGTTGGTACCCGTTCATCACAGTTATAAAGTGTCACTTCTAATTATGTCTTTTATTAATTACTGAACACACCAGTACACAAACACCACACAACACAACACACAAAACAAATCCTGGTGAGGGTCTGCAATCTCTGATTGCTCTTTTCCTTGTTTTTGTTATAGATTTCCGCCCTTTCGGCGTGCGGACGACTGCCTTAGCCCAATTGCAGCCGCGCACGCCCACCGAACGCGCAATCTAGTCGAAGCTTCCGGATCAACGCCAAAACCCAGCTACAGGTGTTTTTATTACACCATAAACCAGCCAACTATTCTGTCCACGCGCTACAGGGTCAATCGCCGAATTGTCGATAAACCTAACTATTCGCGCGGACAGAAATGCCGGGAGTTTATACCTCGATGGGGCCTGCACGAAAACGAGCCGCTTAAGCAGCTCGTTCCGTATGCGATTGCCGAGCGGTTTTATATCGCCAAGTCCCGTCGGACCAGATGTACGTTTTATCGGCTTGATAATCAGCCAGCTCATTTCCCGAACGCATCATGGCAGTTAATGGAGAAAGGGACGCAACGAGCGGGTTGATATTTAAACAATATGCATTTATTTATACACAGGAAATGCAATGAATGGTGGGATGGGGAAAAAGACACGAGCAAAAAGCCTACAGCAGATGTCTATTTATTATGTACATGCACTTACACAATTCACTACTTAAGGACAAGGCGCCACAGACTTTCATGCAAAACCCAAGAAAGAAAGAACAGGCTCGTGAGCCTTTAATGTACTCAGGGCCGGGATGACCAGAACAGGCCCTGAGAGACCAGGCCGGCTACCTGGCCACCCTCGTGGTGACTCGATGGGTCCTTGTTTGGGGACCCTCGGTGTCTTTGCCCGGACCCCCCCGAGCTCCGACTGGCTCCCTTGGTCATCCGGCCTTCACTGCGGCCTGGCTTAGCCAACGACACGCTGGAGGAGTGAACGGGTCTCGACCCCGGCTTCCTGGTTGCGCTGGCGAACCTTCCAGCGAACCAACTGCCCGCACTCCAACACTCCGAACTCCGAACTCAGCTCCCACCTCCGAACTCTCCGGCTCTCAACGGGGCGTCTCTCTACTCCCAACTCCCACAGACTCCGAACTCCCCATACCAACTCCGCCACCAACCAACTCCACCCCCAACCAACTCGGCCACCAACCAACTCCACTCCCTCGGCGTTCCAACCTGGCCCTTTATCGGGTCCGGGGCATTCGTCCCTCCCTTCCCGGCGCGCGGGGGGAAATCCCAGGAGTGATCAGCTTGCCTCTGTTGTTGTTGTAATAACAGTCATTTCTGTTTCCTTCTTCGAGTGGCTTTCTGGGAGTGGTGTTTTTGTTTGTAGAGGAGGGTTGCTGTGTTGTGGAGATTGACGAGGCTGTTGAGATGCTGTTGTGGTGGTGGAGGTGGCATGGTTGTAGTAGTGTCATTGAAGAGATGCTGTTTGTTTGAAATTAAAGATAGAAAAAGAATAATGGCTAACTCAAAGATGTACAGCCCGGCACACGAACAATTTCCATTATACATCGGTGGGAAATTCTAACCTGGAACACACACTTACCAAAATAACTGACATCTGGGGAACCTGACTGGTGGTCTGTGAATTTCCACAACCATAACATTTTCATTTATAGTTTGTTGATTTCAATTTGTGGCCAGTTTATTATTCTGCAGCTGTATTGGAATACTGGTATTGCTAGTTTGTTGATGGCTTTGATTTTGTTTCTTGAGGTGAGATACATTTTGAGGATTTGCCTCGTTCGATGTAATTTATTCTTCAGCAATTGTTTTGTGCATTTGTTTGCGACATATTTGATGACCCTCTTCAACTCAGAAGTATTTTCATAATGCTTTGTGGTCTAGATCCTGTACAGTTTTGTCTAGGTCGATTTTTATGTTGGCCGCTTTTGTTGGTTTACCTTGTACGAATGTGCACTCGGCACACTTGAGGCCAAATTCCATTTGAATATCTTCAAGTACCCTTTCACCAATTTCAGTTGTTCTTCTAATTTTTGGTCGTTTGGTGCAAAGATTTTAGATCATCCATGTACAGCACACAGATGCGTCACCTTTTCTGTCTCTTTGGACGTTTTCTTATTGGACATTAGGGTGTATCCATGTCCTTGCTCATCCAGGGTCAGCCAATACAGGAGGGGCGAAAGGCTATCACCCTGGAAGATCCCACAACGTATCTTCACTCCTACTGTTTCAATCTTTCCTTCCGAGTACTGCAATATCGATATGGTGTTCCATAGCTATGGTTGAGTGTCGGCGACTAAACCGGCTCCCCTACCAGATCCCCCTGGTATGGAGGGTGTGTGGACATGGACACCCAACAGGATTAAATACAAAACCTGCCAAAGGTTTAATGTAACCTTTTCAAAATGAGATTTCCACCTATATATTCTTACGATATCACCAACTTTGAACTTAGGTTTTCTGACATTAATCTCTTTTTCATATTTTAATTTTGTAAATGTTTCTGATGGTTTCATATTCGTTGACGTGTGAATCGTGTCATTATACTTATCCACAATATCCTGAATAAAAGATGACCATTGTTGTGAACCGAGTTGGGTGAATTTTTTATATAGTCTCTCTTTTAAGGTATGATTAAAACGTTCAACAACAACGGCCTTTCCTTCATTAAAGGTACTGTACAATGTAATACTTATTTTTTACAAAATTCATAAATGACTTGTTATAAAACTCTTCCCTCATCAGTCCACAATTTTTTAGGTTTTCTCTTACTTTTATTAAATATCTGTTGAAAGGCTATCATAAGAGTATTACCTGTTTTGTTTTTTAAAGGGACAACCCATGCATATCGACTCCTCAAATCAATAACGGTTAAAGCATACTTGTACTCCTTATCATTATTGAGTTCAATCAAATCAGCGGGCCAGATATAATCAACTTTCTTGGAATAAACATTCCTTCTCTGAAACTTTGTGAAAATTGGTTTATGTAATTCATCAGCAAATTGCTCTTCAACCTTAATGATATCATTAGAGCCTATAAGTTTTTTGAATTTCCAAGTCCAAGTTTCAATTTAGCACTGATCATCTTCTTCACGATGAACCGATCAACTTTTTCTCTGAGCGTTGGATTTCGTATCAGAGACAAATTATACAACATTTCTCTATCGGCTTCATGTTTTTCTTCCAAAGTTGTGGTATTGCCATAATCAATATCGTGCCTCATGCACACTTCATCAACCCTATTGATGGGCTTACTCCATGATTTAGGATTGTCTGCCTCATCTAATCTTTTATCCAAGTTTGTGCCTGGACCACAGAAAGAATACCCTGGTAGATGTAATTCCCATGGTATTCTAGTAGTTGTAAATTTGCTTCCTAATAAAAACTTTCACATATCTCCTCCGAGTTTGTGTTTGGAGATAAATTGATTTTTTTTTTGAACCACACACCGAACATATACCTTTTTGTATAACCCTGTTATTTTTACTTTTAAAATATGAAATCTTTTTAGTATTAGTTTTCTTTTTACATTTGAGACAATAACTCATTTATTTATGAGAAAAATTCCTACAGAGTGCGAAAACCTTTTTAGTTTCCAACATGTACATTTGAATCTTAATTTTTAAAACATAAAAAATCCTTAGAAATGCCTTCACTCTCTCCTCCATTTATTTAAGAAAAAAATGAAAAACTCGAATTAAAATCAATATCTTGCCAATGACAATAGTCTTATCGAAAATATTGCAAATGGACTTGTCAATTCTTTGTTTTCCTCTTCGGTGGGTTGAGTTATTTTCTGTAATACCTCCAATCTTTTTTTAATCTCACTGGTTTCCATATTTTGATATTTATTCATTCTCGCTCTTTCCTCCCTCTCCTCCCTCTCCTTCCTCCTTCTCTCTCTTCTCCCTTTCCTCCTTCTCTTTCTTCAACTCCTTCCTCGTCCCTTACTATCCTTGAATCACTTACACCCCATAGAATATCATACATATATTCATCAGGATTTCTTGTTATTCCTGTATACAAAATATTTTTTTTTACAATAGGAAACCAATAAAATTTATTTTGAATTTCTAAAAGAGCCTAACGTTTTCTTAAGTTTATAATTTTTTCATTATTTAACATTCTAATTAAATCTAAAGTTGTCGGTTTATCAACATCAGCATAATGCCAATCTATTATTGAAAATACCTCATTCTTATGTTGTAGAACATATTTATTAAAATACCAAATACCCTTTTCTTGAAGGTATGCTTGGACACAGAAATGATAATTTTCTTGAAGCCTTCTTGCCGTCATTTATGTATTAGAAATAATATTATGACACGAAACACCTCCCCATCTTCCCATAGTTAAATAATTTTGTATTTCCCTACTTAGTATATATAATCCTGTTTTTTCTGTTTTCATGATATAAACTAGGGCAAAACCATTATTATATTTACCCGTATTAAATTATTTTATTTGTTGTTTACTAATCATGGCTCCACAAAACTCATTCTCTATACCAAGTGGATAATATTCTTCCTTACGAGACCAATTTAATTGTTCCAGGTCTTTTAGGTCAATTTTAAATGACCAGTTATACCCTAAATCATTCATATCATATCCCCATTGTTCTATTCTCATACAAACGATATGCCCTTCTTTATAAAAATTTGTATTAATTCGAACTGTGAATTCTGTATGACCTGGAGATAAAATCAACACTTCTGCATCTTTGGAATACACGGCCGTTTTATTTAAGGATATATATATATATATATATATATATATATATATATATATATATATATATATATATATATATATATATATATATATATATATATATATATAGATATATATATATATATAGATATATATATATATTGTGATAAATCACTTAATCTCACCAAGTCATTCGCGTCAGTCGGGCTTGGATAATTTTTTAATTTATAAGCATTTTTCATATTAATATTTTTGGTTATATTATATTTATGTCGTTCAGCCTGTGCCTTTGTGTAATAATTTGATAAATCAATATCCAGTTCGTGGGATACACCAAAGATAGAACCATCTTTACCAAAATGTCATTTATATTAGATTAAAAATGTCATAAAAAATTTATTTTTGTTGAGTTGAAATAACATATATAGACATAATTGACCACAACACTTGGAATTTAATTATTGGACTTGAAATGTTTGATAAACACCATTCTGTAAGAATTTTATGACTTCAACAGGTGGTGGAAGACCAAAACTATCAAAATAATATTTGTCTTGACTACTAAAAACACAAACCCAATGAGTACCGTTCCCATTATTATCTTCTAAGTTCATAAGAATATTCTTTGTATGTTTAGGCACGTTTGTTAATTCATCTCTCATACAAATAACCACATTATGAATTTTTAATTTCTTACAATATGTCATATTTTGTTTTGACAACTTGTACAAGTACAAGTTGTAAATTTGATGTTGTATTCTTTCCAAATTCTTTAAACCACTCATCAATGCTCATATATTTATTAGAAAGATATAATCCATTTCCCCTTTTAGTTAATTTTACACCTGCTTGTGCGATAGAAGAAAGCATATCTCCAACTAACAATCTCGCTTTATCAGGCAGACCTTCAAGTTTTTCAGCAAAATCTACAATTACACCACTTCCACTAATTTGGTTCTCAAACTCTTTGTTATGTCTTTCCAATTCTTTTTGAGCCTGGAGTTGAGCCTTCCTTTCATTGGCAGTTTTCACCGCTGTTGGAATACCACCCGTCAATGCCCCAACCGCACTAAAACCAGCAAATAAAGGAATTAGAAATGGGAGAAATCCCCCACTCGTCTCATTGAATATTTTTTCAACATTGGTTTTGTCATTTTAATTTTAAGTGAGCCCGTATCGTTCAAGATTTTAACCTGTTCTCTTGTGAGCAAAACATCAATTCTTACTGCTCCTTTTCTTTGAATTGTATCAACATTAATCGTACAAGGCTTTTGATTTTGAACACAAGATGGTAGTTTATGAAGATTGATTTGATTAACATATACCCCAGTTGGTACTTTGCCACTCATTTATTTAACAAAAAATTATGTGAGACTAATCATAACACCATTATCTGTATTAATCTGTAATTCTGTTTCTTCCAACAGCAAACAATATGTATTAACTTCTTCACCCTCTGCTCTTTCAATGTATAGGGATGTATCCACTTGATTAGACTTTATAGTTTCCTTTTGAGCACTCAGGTCAAACGCATAGATTGTGTACAAACTGTTAAATGCTGTCACATCCAAAATAGGTTCTTTATTTCCATTACTTTCACACACCATTTGGTAAGACTTGTATGCTTCAGCAAAATCTTTTTTTTCCCAATTAATTTCCAATCTATCTCGTGGATAAAATGTTCCATCTAGAGAAACACGAAGTTGTTTCACCTCAGCATTATCACTCAATGCATTATTCTTATCAGTCGCAGTATCGCCATCTGGTTTTTAAAAAATGATCCACAGATATTGTGGCTTTCCTTCCAGAACACCCAAATTCCACGTGTAAGTGGTTTGGTTTAGTTTATCGTGTTGATATCTTCTTTTGAGGTATGATACACTGAGTGGTTTCTTTGAGTTAAGTCTTGTATTCAACATCTCTTCTGTTTTAAGATTAGGAGTATATTCGCTAATATACCAACTCATTTCATCAATTACAAATTTATTCTGATCACCAAAAGCACGAGCAACTCCAAAAAGTAATCTATTTTCATTATCATTCCTTTGTAGTTGATATTTAATTTTAAGACCATACAGAACTTTATCATGATCACAAAATCCAAATATACCTTTAAGAGGAACTGCCACAGTAAAACTATTAACTGCTTTTGTATCATCAGTATACGTTCCTTTCCTTTGAGTATATCCAGGGTCTGTGCTTGTTCCCGTTGACATATCAGGAACCAGTGTTGGTGTCAAAGCCACCCAATGCTCGCCTGTTTATACATTTATCGTTTTTAAAAGACGAGTCTAATAATTAATATTTTTTATAATTCTCTAACAAATTTTTTTTGGAGGGGGGGGCGTTGTAAATCACTTAAAACATGTAGAAATGCAAAAAAAAAAAAATTCTCAAACAATTTTTTTTTTTTGGGGGGGGGGGGGGGACCAAGTCCAAAATCTAATGGAATGATCCTTGGACCATACCTAAACCCCCGACCAAGTTTCATCGAAATCAGTAGAGGAGTTTTTCCGTAATACAAAAAATTGAACATTTTCACGCTCACGCTCACGCTCACGCTCACGCCGGTGGTATCGCTATAGCTCTTTGTTCTTCGAACGGGCGAGCTAATAGAACCTTCGACAGCCCCCTTTCCCATTCTATCACTGAATGTATATAGTGTAAATTTCATCATTTCAGATACAGCAGGGCCATAATCAACCGCTTCAACTTCTTGTGTTCCAATGTACAAACGAACACTATCAAACGTTTTCCAGAAGAAATCATTTACGAGTGCAGCGTTTGTGTTATTCCCAGCCTTCGTGAATGTAAATTTACACAACAAGAAACTTTTGGATAGTTTCAAATGAGTTTGTTGAATATTTATTTCAAAACTTTTTGTGCCATTTGTGTTCCAGTCTGTTCCAGTTATTGTATTTACCTTGAAGTAATCTTCTTTTTTAGTGGGGTTTGAGATGATAATAGTGTGACGTCCACGGGACTTGAACAGTCCCGCTAACGTAGAATGAGCCGAAACGATGGAGGCGGTTTATCCTCTACAACCCAAAGACGGCAGTTCTAATCGCTCTACCACAAACGGGACGAGGAAGGTGGCACGAGTCGCTTTTCACTGAGTTGATAACGTTTATTCCTCTAACCAGAAATAACAAGACTCGGCAAGAGGAGGGATCCGGGGCGATTCGACGGGATGGTGGTGTGGGTTCGGGCATGGGGAAAACACAGACAATTCCAATGAATATACAAATCTCAAACCCTCTAAGGCGCCAGGTACACACACACACAAAACGTAGCTGGTCCTGGTGGTCAGGCTGGCCCGTGGTGTGGACGCAACAGTCCCTGGATTGGCGTTGGACGAGCTGGCCTTGCTCTTGTCAGAGGGGCAGGAGAAACCGTGGTGCTGTCGACCTCCTGGTCTTGGCCCAAGTCCGCTCACAGCCGCCAGGAAACCAGTTCTGGCACCAAATTGCGAGCAGGAGAGGGAGGCAGGTCCGCCCGCCGTTCAACCCCGTACTCCGAGCCAGCAGAACCCCAGAGCCAACCGAGGTGAGGCACGAGGCTCAGCAAGGCTACAAGACATGATGAAACCAGGATCGAAAACAGCCCAACAAAAAGCACGCTCCCAGCACAACAACCTCCACCAGAACAGTTTTTCTGTCCCGATCTTCTTCTTCTTCCTTTTCGACCCCAAACAGAACCTTTTTATCCTCCCGTCCTCGTCACTTCCAATCGAGCCGTTTTATTGGCCCTGCGCCGTCGCCTTCCACCAATCGTGATCACGGGGCGGAGCCATCCGCAGCACTGTCCTGTGACATCACGGCAAGCCTCCAGGGACTACTAAAAGGGGTTTACGCAGACACACTTACCCTATCCTGTGTCCCTATCTAATTACGTGACAATTATCATTTCCCCCTTGAAGAAATGGACATTTACTAGACAACTTATCACCACTGAATTGCAACTTATTACATCGAGATCCTGGTACACTCGAACAGCATGGCATACCTAATTAAACATCCTAATTACCCTTTGAATGCATACCCCCCCTCAAACGTAACAATAGTATCATCCAAATCATAGATACTATCAATTGCTTCCATACTTGTATTTATTTAGGAAAAAAGATGTTAAAACTTTTGAAACCCTGACCCAAGTATTTGAATTATTTTCTGTCGTTCTTGGGGGGACAACTGAGTTTTGCCTTTCTTAATTTCTTTAATTGCTTGTAATTTCTGAGATTCCTTTTGGGCATCTTTTATGCTCTTTCCAGCACCTGCTACATTTCCCACAGCAGAAGCAGTTGAACCAATTAGGTCTTTATGTTTAAGAATAGTTGAACCGATACCCATTAGAGTATCAATTATCCCATCTCCTCTAAATTATTGTCTGACACCCCTTTGTCTCTTAGGTTTATAGTATCCTCTACCAAGAAACATACCTTCACCCTTGTAGTATGGGAAAAGGAACATCCCATCCCCTGTAATTATTTGATATTTTCCCAACTCGTGTTTCCTCACAATAACCATCGTATTTATTTATTGGAAAAGTTCACGTAGGTGAATTCTGATGGATATAACTTCCCCATTAAAATAAATCATACGATTATCTTGGTCGGTTATCCTAAAATTTACTCTGTGTATGGTTTTTCCTGACACGGAGATAAACCAAATTTTTGGGTTCCATATTGAATTTATAACTAATTGGGGTTGAGTATGCGCTGAATGAAAATATTGTATTTGTTTTTTTTCCATCATTATAAGCACCATCAATCAAATCACAGTGAATTAACACCGAATTTATTCCTGAGGATATTTGAATGACATTATCACTGTAAAACGTCGCATTAGTTTCAATCTTTTTTGAGGAGAAACCCAATAACTCTCTAAATGAATTATCTATTGTGAAATCAACCTTGTAGTTATTTTTAAGTTTAATCGTTGATTTTGAAGTATGTTTTTGAATGTCTATAACAATATTTTTTGGTTCATCACCCTGTTCTTTCATAAGACGAGCAATTTCGGAAGATATTTGAGAAATTTCATATGCTCCGTGTGAGACTGTTATCGTTTTGTGTCCACTTCCCGGATTATAACTAAACTTGTCATTTTTATCAGTTCTATTAAATAAGGTATTATAAGTTTCCATGGACAATAAAGATGCCTCATATTCTTTTGTTGGGTCAAGTTGTAGTGGGTATGGGAATGAAGATGTGTGGTCGCTTGTTGTGAAATTAAAACTCAGGATTGTGCTTCTCATCTTATTTAATGAGATAAAATGTCTTTATATTGAGATTTATTAATTATTATCTTGCCAAAACGAAGTTTTTGCAAGATATGTTAGTCACCTTGTATGTTTTTTTATTTTTATTTTTGTCTGTAATCACGTATAAAAAATTCTGCAGAGCACAGTTATCATTGGAAATTTTTGTAACTTTGCATATCAGAGGCCTATAGAGGTCCCTTTCAGCACACAAAATTTTGAAGGTCAAGGTCAAAGGTCAAGGTCACTGTCGCAAATCAGGGGAGTCCACGAAACCCTTATTTTTTGAGTAATTTTGATCGGATCGTCTTCAAACTTCATGGGAATATAGTTTATGGTCTGGCGCTCAGCTGATTATTTTTTGGTGGCGATTGGCCTTGACCTTCATATGTTTTTTTTTTGTTGTTTTTTTTTTGTGTGTAATCATGTATAAATCACTCTGCATTGCACAGTTATCATTGGAAATTTTTGTAACTTCCCATATCAGAAGCCTATAGAGGTCCCTTTCAGCGCATAAAATTTTGAAGGTCAAGGTCAAACGTCAAGGTCACTTTGTCGCAAATCAGGGGAGTCGACGAAACCCTTATTTTTTGAGTAATTTTAATTTAATCGTCTCCAAACTTTATGGGAATGTAGTATATGGTCTGGCGCTCAGCTGATTAGTTTTTGGTGGCAATTGGCCTTGACCTTCATGGTTAGCGCCTGAGGTCAAACATATTTGACCCCAAGGTCAAATTTTCAAGTTTTAGGAACCATACCGTGTAGTACGTCAAATTGAACACCTCGATGAGTGCTTTCTAGATATGTCAAGCTTGATACATTATGACGTCATTTGGTGACGTTATGAGGCAAACATATTTTTCATGGTTACTCTGTAGAACGATTCTCATCGGAATCTCTCGTAGGCAGATATTCCTCAAGGAGTCACTCCTGGTGGATAGCAGCTCTGTTCCCTCAGTGTGACCTTAAAGAAGTCACACGTGGTCACCTTTTGGCAAGATACGGGTTACCCTGCGGGTGACATTGGTTTATTTTCATGTTCATCAACTGGTCTAAAATGGCTGATGCTTCATTAAAACAATTATTATTTCCAGCCTTCTTACTACCTAACAACAATAACAGTCAATAAATTAATTGTGATGGGTCATTTGGAAGAAAACTAACACCTGAACCAAGGATACTTAAAGCCTGAATAATGCGTTTCTCCTTCTCATTCTTGCTACGTTTACCAGAAAGACTAACCCTATAATCAACAGAGTTCAGCAGATCAATATATTGTCTATTTTCATTATTTTCCTAATCCAATGCTTTATCAAAATACTTTGATTCATTCCTCACAGTTGAAGCTTATCTTCCATCTTGTGTGAGAACAAACATTAATCTGGGGGTTAGTTTAACAGGTGGTTGAGCAGACCTCAAGAACCTTAATTCATCATTAAATATAAATACTTTTTCTTGAACAAGATGAAATATTGCTGGTTATTCTGTTGGAATGAGTCCTGCTTTGGTTTTTGATTCCACTGAATATTCATTGTTTTGAAGAGTATTCACAATATAATCAGGGGGTCGATTAATCTCTTCCAGTTGTTGAAATAAACCTTCATCATCATATTCTTATTCCCCTATATGCTCAAATTCTTCCTCCGTCATTTGATCAAAATCTTTTAACATTTGAAGTTTTTTAGGAGTATATTCTACTGTGGGAACTGTGGAAACATCTACAATTTTTTCTTTGGAAGTTTTTAAAAGTGGTATAAAAAATTTCTCTTGTTTTCTTTCAAATGCTTCTTCACCCGTTAGTTTCTGTCTGCGTTTTCTTTATGTCTTCCTGTTGTTTTACAACTTTTGAAACCAACTCTTGATAAACCTTAAATCTTCTTGCTCTTTCTTTCGCATCCATTTATTTATTGGAAAATATCATTTCATAGCTCATCTTGTTTCACAACAATATATATTTATATTTTTCAGTCGTGTGCTTCATGTAATCCGCAAATTCTTTTTTACTGCATAATCTAGAGCAATTGTCTCTCCAAAAATTGTTTATATCTATTGAATTTAACTTGAATAAAATAAAACTATTAGCATGGTTTCTGATGGAACGACGAGGAAGTTGAAAGTATGATTGACTAAGACAAATACAATTACAAGACGAATGTCTCCCTCTTGTGTAGTAGCTGTCCATTACCGTTTGGTTTCTCTCATTAACACAATCATCAAAGATAACGAGGTTCTTTTTTGATTTATCCAAATCTTGGGGAGACGGTATATCATACGTATTATCACTAAGAATACAAGTTATCGGTTTTGATTTCTTTTTACATCTCTGTGTATCACAAAATAGTTGTATTATATCTTCAATGTTATAATCATTTAGGTTTTTTTGAAGTTTAAATAAACCGATTATATCTTTTTTTTGAAGACCAGTATTAAAACCTTGTGAGAGTAGTTGATACTCTGGTTGAAAACTTGACTTTGTGAAAATTATTAAATTGTCATCATCTAAAAAGTTGGGAATCAGGAGCATCTTCAAAAGTAAGCAGGTTTTTCCGCATCCGCTTGAACCAACTATGAGACATCTTAATGAATTTGGGAGATTTTTATGGTTGTTAAATTTTATCTCATTTTCCCAAATGGGTAAAAAATCATTCATTTATAAATTTGGAAAACAGGTTATTTAATTTATTATTGGCTTTTTTAGAAACTCTATATTTTATCCTAAGTTCAGGTTTAATTTCAAGATAATCCATTATTTTATTTATGTAATATCTTGTGTTGATATTTCCCTGAAAATCACATCCATGAATAAAATATAACAATCCTTTGAACATTTCTCTAATACGTTCAGTTTCTTCCCTTGTAAGGAAAGGTGTGTTATCACCCTCATACTCTACATTCATTTCTCTAATCAATCTTGTAAAGTAATTCATTTTTGGTGTAAATCTAAAAGAATTATTTTCCTTTTTATATTTTTTATTATCATTAATTAGAAGATAATCACAGAATATACATTGTTTATCGGCTTTTGACTGTGTTTAATCCCCGTCTTTCACACGCAGGACAATTCTCAAATTTGTCATATGGAGAATCAGGGAAGGCTTGCATATTTATAAAGTAAAACTTTACTTAAACTAAAATTAATCTCTACTTTCAGTTGCATATTGACTCAAATTTAATAATATTACCATCGATTATATATATATATATATATATATATATATATATATATATATATATATATATATATATATATATACATATATATATACATATATATATATATATATATATACATATATATACATATATATATATATATATATATACATATATATACATATATATACATATATATATATATATATATATACATATATATACATATATATACATATATATATATATATATATATACATATATATATATATATATATATATATATATATATATATATATACATATATATACATATATATATATATATATATATACATATATATACATATATATATATACATATATATACATATATATATATATATATATATATATATATATATATATATATATACATATATATATATACATATATATATATATATATATATATACATATATATATATACATATATATACATATATATACATATATATATATACACACACACACACACACACACACACACACACACACACACACACACACATACACACACACACACACACACACACACACACACACTTTTTTTTCATTACCAGATTCAACTACAACATTTTTTATATTAAAGGTAATTTTAAAATGATCCCGAACTACGATTGAACGAAATGTCATTTCACCTGATATATTAACATCCTTTATTTCATCAGGATTTACATCTTTCGGGTTGTTGAAAAAAATACAAATTTCTCCTTGCATATTACAGATGGTTTTATCTTTTCTTTCTAAAGCTTCATCCATAAGGTTTTTATTTTTCGATACTTTTTCTTGTTTCATTGCTTTTTCTAGTTTTGAATATATTGCCAGAAGGAGAGGAGAAACTTTTGTTAGAGATACTTTGATGTTCTTCCAGGTATACGAAAAGCCCTTCCACTGAAGGAAATTGAAGAACTCATCTTATCCACCATAATTGTTTTTATCCAATAGTTGTTATATTTATCCCGGTGTATGCCCCGGTTAGAATAGGTGTACCATATCCCTGTGTGTTGTAAGAGGCGACCAGGGTTGGCGTGAGGAAGGGCATCCGGCCATAAAACATTGCCTCAAGAAAAAGCCCAACCCCTGCACAGCAGGGAAAAATGGCTGTAAAAACGGTCTTTTTTTTTTTTTTTAGTTGTTATATTTATCTTTGTTCAATTTTACATCCTTGACATATTTCTCAGTGTCTTTTACAAATGAAGAGATTGATTGAAACTTGTCTTTTGTGTCTTGAAACATTGTATTTATTAAGTGAAAAAAGGTTGGAGGATAAAATGGTTTTAAGCACAGACTTCTACTTCTTCTTTTGGCTGCTCCCGTTAGGGGTTGCCACAGCGGATCATCCGTATGATCCGCATAGTGATTTGGCACATGTTTTATGCCGGATGCCCTTCCTGACGCAACCCTGGTCGCCTCTTACGACACAGGGATATGGTACACCTATTTTAACCGGGGTATACACCGGCCCAGTACACTGGTACTCACTTCGCCGACCTCGGAAGGATGACAGGCTGAATCAACCCCCTGGTGTATTAATTCAGTGGCCCAACGGGGCTTGAACTCAGGACCTTTTGGATCCCAAGCTGCTGCCCTAACCACTGCGCCAACACCAGGCTATGGTTTTAAGCACAGAGTCGCCTATAAATTAAACGAAATTTTCATCAAGAAAATTTTAGTTTAAGCAAAGTTTTATTATATAAATATGGTGAATACAACGTACTGCGATGTTTGTAATCATGAATATAAATATTATAAAAAAAACACCTTCAAACCAACAAACATACATTTAATCTATTTCATCAAATATCTCCTCTTGAGTTGGAAAGAAGACTGTGATATCTGCTCAAAGGATGTTTTGAAGAGTAGTTATAATAGACATCTTCAATCACAAAAACACAAGAAAAATGAGTTTAAAGTAAAGGGAGACTATTATATTGAAAACACTGATGGGGCATTTAAAGGGCATATAAAAATAAGGATTTTTCAATTTGGAGAACCCGGTCCATCATCAATAGCTGAATCAATTGAAATAGTGAAACCTGATGTTGAAAAAGTTATTAAAAAGACATTAAAAGAAATGAAAACTTTAAAGTTTTATATGGGAGTGAAAATGAATATGAAAAGACAAGATGAAGAACAAACTCCTTATATGAGAACAGATCTTCATTTTATAACATCATTTCAAGATTTTTTGAATTGTGGGGTTTATGAAGAACTATCAAGACAAGAGGAGGATGTTGATAATACAGTGGTAGGAAGTGGATTTAATATTTAAAAAATTATCTTTTTGGATATACACATTCTAAAATCAAACCCTCTTAAAGCTTCTTCTTATATTGAATTACCAAAACAAATAAAACTAAAGAAGGCAGTTGTTAATATTAAGAGCAATGATAATAAATGTTTTCTCTGGTCTGTTCTTGCTCACTTCCATCCACCAAATTGTAATTCAGAAAGAGTAAAACAATATATGAAAAAGGAGAATAACTTGGACATTAAAGATTTTAAATTCCCAATGCCACCAACAGATATTCCTAAATTTGAGAAAAAGAATAATCTTTCTATTAATGTATACTAGCATAACCCGCGCTCTGCGCGACATGTTGAGGTGGGTGTGTTTGAGAAAGGAACTGATGCAGGGTATCAGTAGTAATTTTACTTTAATGCAGTAAGTGGAATACAATGTTCAAAGTACTTCTTGATACACAATGTTTTGGGTTATAGCATTGTCATTGTGGAACCCTGGTTTTGTAGTTGGTATAATTTGCACCGTAATGTCCGAGAACCGACGTGATCGTGAGAAAAGGCAACATATAGCTGACCGTGGCTGAACACCGGCTGTGGAAGATATAACCCAACTTTATCAAAGGTTTGGCCTTGCGCTTTGTTTTTTGTCATGCAGTAGCTCACTCTTACTGGAAACTGTGTTCTTTCAAGAATGAATGGCAAGTTCACATCTGATGGGGCCAGTTTGATTCATGGTATCAACACATAGTCACCTTTGTTTGCCCCAGTTAGGATCTCGGCATCTAGAACATGGGTGTGGAGATTCCTAACAATCAGTCGTGTTCCATTACATAACCCTCTTTTTATATCTAGGTTAGGTAAGAGCATGATAATGACACCAGGCTTCAAGAGTAGTCTGTGCAGAGGCATGCCAGTTGGGGTAATGGAGTTAAGAAATTCTAAAGGATATTTCTCAGCCTCTCGTAGATCTTCACAAATGACTTGGTCTGCACTTAAGTATACTTTGATAGTGCCTGGTAATTTGTGTGTGATGTCATCATTCATTCTAAGGACATACTGATTTGTGGGTGTCAGGATGACAGTGTTTGACAGGAGTCGAGGGTTTTGTAGGTTGATGAACACTTCAGCTTCCAAATGTTCCTTGACGACTTCACAATCAGGTGGAATCTGAATGTAATGGGGAATATCGGGATGGTTGTAGCGCAATTGCCCATTGCCTAAGCGAAGTAACCACTGTGCGAAGTCCTGTAGGACACAAAGCCAAATGCAGCAACCGTTTTTGGCACGATTTCAGTTTCAGAACCATTTTATTAACTTTTTTTGTACCATGCTCCTCATATGGTCTTTGAGATAATGTAAGCCGAATATCACGTTACTCGAGCACAGAACAAAGTCGAAGATAGCGCGACACGAAACCACAAACTCGGAAATAATATACAAGATGGATTAATGGATACAAACAAAGTTCAAATATTAAAAATTTCAAACAACTATAAAAATGAAGAAACACACATTGATCCTTTATATTTTAGTGTTGGAAAGAATTCACATTATACGTACATCAATAATTTATCTAGATTAATCTCTTCTCAGGTATTCAGAACATCAAACAAAATATATCCTTGTAAGCGATGTCTTAATTCATTTCATACAAAAGAACGATTAGAACATTCAAAATATTGTAGTAATCATAAATCAGCTGTAATTACAATGCTTAAACCTGGTGAAAAGATTTCTTTTGAAGATTATAATAAATCCATCATGCACCCATTTGTGATATACGCTGATTTTGAATGTATCCTAAAAAAGATAAATACTGCTTCTCCTAATCCAAAAGAATCACATGCAAATAAATATCAAAAACATATTCCTTGTGGTTTCTGTTATTATATCAAATCATCTGTTGGAGAAAAGTAGAATAAACTTGAACATTATAGTGGAAAAAAAGCTTCACAAGAGTTTGTAAAACTATTAGAAAAGGATTGTACAAGACTAACTAAATTAATGAAAGAAACAAATGAACCGATGAAATTAACCGAAGAAGAAAAATTAGAATTTAGAAAGAACAATATCTGTCATATTTGTGAGGAGGAAATTGAGGAGTCTAAATTTAGGGATCATCGTCATCTTACTGGTAAATATAGAGGTCCCGCTCATTCCTGTTGTAATCTTAATTATAAATTTCCTTCTTTTATTCCAGTCTTTCTTCACAACAGCGCCAACTATGACACATCTATTTATAAATGAACTTTCAAAAACACCAGGGAATATTTCTGCCATAACAAACACAAGTCAAAAGTATATTTCATTTACAAAAATGATATTCACAAAACCATTAACTCGTATTTGGTTTCTAGATTCTTACAAGTTCATGGGAACACCAGTAGCCTACCTAGCATCAAATCTAAGCTCCATAGGGTCTTTTCCAAATCTTAATTCATTCTTTCCAAAAGAGGAAATTCTAACTAAAGAGGAAATTCAGATTAAAGAGAGAATTCAAAGTAAAGAGGAAATCCTAATTAATGAAGAAATTCTAACTGAAGATGAAATTCTAATTATAAAGAAAATTCAAACAATGAATGAAATTCTAACTAAAGAGGAAATTCTGATTAAAGAGGGAATTCTAACTGGAGAGGAAATTCAAACAAGGAATGAAATTCAAAGTGAGGAGAAAATTCTTACAAATAAGGGAATTTATCCATGATTATATGGATTTATTTATGAGATTTAAAGAAACACAACTTCCTTCAAAAGATAGTTTCTATAATAACCTTTATGAAGAAGTGATAAGTGATAAGGAATATAAACACGCACAAGAAATTTGGAAAATATTCAAGATAAAGAACCTTGGAGAATATCATGATTTGTATCTAAAAACAGATGTTTTATTGTAAGCTGATGTGTTTGAAGCTTTTAGATCACTCTGTCAAAATAAAAATTGTTATGGATTAGATCCTGCACACTATTTCACAGCTCCTGGTTTAGCTTGGAGTGCAATGTTGAAAATGACAAAACAAGATATAGATTTAATCAGTGATGTGGATTTGCTTTTGATGATTGAGAAGTCTCAGAGAGGTGGAATATCACAAGTATGTTCAAAAAGATATGCTAAAGCAAATAATAAATATCTCCCAAATTATGATAGTGAAAAAGATAGCAATTATTTGATGTATTTTGATGCTAATAATTTGTATGGATGGGCAATGTCTCAATCTCTGCCTTATGGTAAATTAGAGTGGGTGGAAGAAAAGGATTATGAAAAGGCTTTGATGAATATTGTTATTTCTTTTCAAGAGGAATTGAACGAGGAAGAAGAAGGTTATTATTTTGAAGTTGATTTGAGGTACCCGAGTGATCTTCATAATAAGCATAAAGACCTTCCTTTTGCATGTGAGAAAGAAACCCCAAAGAAAGAATGGTTAAGTGATTATCATAAAAGTTTTAATATTAAAGGCAAATCAACAGAAAAGTTATTAACAACATTCTATGATAAAGAGGGATATGTTTTGCATCAGAGAAGCTTGAAACAGTTTTTGAGAGAAGGATTGAGAGTAGCTAAAATTCATAGAGTTTTAAAATTTAAACAAAGTCCTTGGATGAAAAAGTATATTAAATTCAACACAGATATGAGAACAAATACAAAAGTAAAATTTGAAGGGGAATTCTATAAATTGATGAATAATGCTGTCTTTAGAAAGACAATGGAAAATGTTAGAAACAGGCAAAACATTAGATTTGCAACATCTTGGAAAGAAGCTTCGAGATTGATAAATAAACCAAGTTTTAAGAGAGAAGAGGTTTTTTCAGAGAACTTTTCTGCTATTCATATGGAAAAGGAAAGTATTGTAATGGATAAACCTATTTATATTGCAACAGCAGTTCTTGATTTATCAAAGATATTGATGTATGATTATTCGTATAATGGGTTAAAGAAAGAGTCTGGTGAAAATGTTTCATTGTTTTATATGGACACTGATAGTTTTATCCTAGATATAAAAACTGATGATGTTTTTAAAGATATGAAGAAAAATATTGGATTATATGATACAAGTAATTTTAGTAAGAAGAGAAAGTTATTTTCCAAAAAGAATGAAAAGGTTATTGGTAAGTTTAAGGATGAGTTGGGTGGAAAAGTAATGAGTGAGTTTATTGGATTGAGAGCAAAGGCATATGCTTATAAGTACGGTGATCAGATTGATAAGAGGTTAAAGGGAATAAAGAAATATGTAATAAAGAAATCAATAACTTTTAGAAATTATCATAATTGTTTGATGAATAAGAAAGAAGAATATAGGAAAATGAATACAATAAGAAGTTATAAACATAAGATATATAGTGAAGAAGTAAATAAAAAGGCATTAGGAGCCTTTGATGATGAGATTTATTTTAGATAATGGAATAGATTGTGTTCCATATGGATATTGTATGATAGAGTGTATCTAGAATAGATTGTGTTTTAACGATGGGAAGATGGGTTAGGGTTTTTAAGAGCTACCGCCGTGTTTTTTTCACAATATATAAATGGTCAAACCAAGTATTAATCAAACCAAAGAGTGGAGAAAATCTCAGTCTTGGTATATAAATGGAAAACATAATGAATGTGAAAAATATCAAATAAGTCTTATTGAAAAAATATCTAAAACAAAGGTAAATAAAACAAATAAGCGAATCAATTAAAAAAACTAGTAGGTTAGAGGATGTAAAGAAAAAAATTAATATCCTTGAATGGACTGAAAACTTTGATGGTTATCAATTGAACAATGAAAAAACAATTTACTATAATCTCAAAATGATATGTGGCTCAGGAGGTGGTCAAACAAGAGCATTAAGAGAAGTTTATCATTTCATAATGGCACAAAAGGGGTATCTTAAAAATATAAAGATTCAAATGTTTTATTTTAAAATATTTTAGATGGGGATTATTGTGCAAAGAAAATTAAACTATTGAAGGAATTTGAGAATGAACAAATCTTTTTAGGTTCAATGAGTGAACAAAACAATATGCATTGGTTATTTGAAAAAGAGTGTCCCAAGGCTTACATGTTTCAGATATTTCTTTAGAATCACGTTTAACAAATCACATTACTACTTGAACAAATCTTTATCTTATTGCATTGGTTATTTTAAAAAAGTGCCCCTAGGTTAAAAGGGGAGACAAATAAATATACCTTGGGATAAAAAGGGGGTTTACTTTTTAGGGGAAAAAAAAAATGAATCGCTGAAAACCCCCATTCACTTACATGGGGAAAAGTGAGCCAGAATCAGTATATTCACCCTTCTGACATGTCTCAAAGGCAAAGTGTTTATCGCTTAATTTATTATCATATACACTGGCGTATAATTAAAATTACTAATATGTGGTTATACTGAAAAATAAAAGTCATAATTAAATTAGTTTGAATAAGGATATTGCATTGCTGTGTTGACTCACTGTCTGGGCACAAATTTGAGGTAGTGGGTCGATTTATGTTGAGTAATCTACTGATGTGGACTGGTGACCGGTGTTGTGGATGTGCTGTTTGGAGAGGTTCTGGGCTGAAAGGATCGAAACCTCGATGAAAAATGGTGCTGAGCTGATGATCCGGGCAGTTAGAAAATCAGTAAATTGCTTACAAGTTAAGTTTATAACTTCAAATAAAATAGCTTTTGGAAGTACTTACCAGTACATAATATACACTACATGGACAAAAGTATGCGGACACCCCTTCTAATTAGTGGATTCGGCAATTTCAGCCACACCCATTGCTGAAAGGTGTATAAAATCAAGCACACAGCCATGCAATCTCCATAGACAAAAATTGGCAGTAGAATGGGCCGCACTGAAGAGCTCAGTGATTATCAACGTGGCACCGTCAGAGGATGGATGCCACCTTTCCAACAAGACAGTTTGTCAAATTTCTGCCCTGCTCGAGCTACCCCGGTCAACTGTAAGTGTTGTTATTGTGAAGTGGAAACGTTTAGGAGCAACAATAGCTCAGCCACGGAGTGGTAGGCCACACTAGCTCACAAAATGGGACCACCGAGTGCTGAAACACGTAGCACGGAAAAATCGTCTGCCATCGGTTGCAACACTCACTACCGAGTTCCAAACTGCTTCTGGAAGCAACGTCAACACAAACACTGTTCGTCGAGAGCTTCATGAAATGGGTTTCCATGACCGAGCAGCTGCACAAAAGTCTAACATCACTATGCACAATGCCAAGCATTGGTTGGAGTGGTGTAAAGCTCACCGCCATTGAACTCTGAAGCAGTGGAAACGCGTTATCTGGAGTGATGAATCATGCTTCAAAGTCTGGCTGCACAAAGTCCTGACCTTAACCATATTGAACACCTTTGGGATGAATTGGAATGCTGACTGTGAGCCACACCGAATCACCCAACATCAGCGCCAACATCAACATTTTATTTTGACTACACTTCAACAACATGGCCCAGGAATCATTTCACACAGTAATGTTCCTGGTCACAAGGCCAAACAAGAAACGTTGTCAATGCCAAAGTTTATAAAGTCATCACATCTCATCACATCACAAATAAAAATGAGCATCTCTGGGATATCATTGATTGTCACATTTGAACTTTTTAAAGACAACCACAGACCCTCAACGAGAATGGCACTCGGAAGAGCGCAAACATCCACCAGGCTGAACAGTTTACGTTTGTACCCCACTGATGGGCCAGATTTACTTTTGGCCCTTAACCAAAATCTAATCGGCTTGTTCTTGTCACCTAACCAACTCATTTACCAAGTTCAAGCCGAATCCGTCCACAACTTTTTGAAATATCATGCTGTATATCATTTTTGGCCCCATCTCTCAATGGTGAAGAATCACTGAAAAATTAATAAATACTTGTGTCTGGACCTTCACCAAA
>NC_140973.1:37496112-37513612 GCF_056783735.1 Eptatretus burgeri | reverse complement strand
AGACAGAGACAGAGACAGAGACAGAGAGAGAGAGAGAGAGAGAGAGAGAGAGAGAGAGAGAGAGAGAGAGAGAGACAGAGAGAGAGTCAGAGAGAGAGAGAGAGAAAGAGAGACTATAAAGGGAGAGAGAGAGAGAGAGAGAGAGAGAGAGAGAGAGAGAGAGAGAGAGAGACAGAGAGAGTGAGACAGAGACAGAGACAGAGATAGAGATAGAGATAGAGAGAGAGAGACAGAGACAGAGAAAAGTTGACATTTACCAACATGACAGGAGTACTGGTAGGACATGCCAACAAATTACCTTCGGTGTGCAACATAGGAAAGACGGCCCATTGATGCACCAATAGGCCAGCGATGATTGCAACTGCAAGCAGCGTATAAGGACGTAAGGAGGTAACAGAAAACAACCTGCAAACAAAAAGAGTGCACTTTATCCATCGCACTTCAAGTCCGACTACACTGTAAACCTCCTCAGCAGGAAAAATATTAGTGTTGCCCTCAATCCTGAAATGTGACCATGAGAAGAATTTCACTAAATTAAACAAGCATCATCTGCACATTATGTAACATTTGCATGAATAGTTAAAAAAATTATTTTGAACAAGAATTTGCATCCTGAAAATGACATGACAACATCTTCAAAAAAAACAGAAAGTAAGATGAAAGAAATATTATGAAAAATATATTTCAAAGAAATGAGTAAAGGGATATGACACATTGTAAAATGTCATTAAAATTTTAAGATTAAAGCCAAGTGTGTGAGAGAAAGGCAAAAATGGGAGATCAGAGGAATGAAGACTTAATTTAGGACTGAATGAATAATGGAGTGAGCAAAAAAAGAATTAGGAATGAGTGACTGATTTACTCTTTTTTTTTTTTTTCTTTTTTATTGAGTACAATCTCCATTAAAAAAAGAATAAATACAGTCATGAGCCACTTAACGACGGGGATACATTCTGAGAAATGAGTCATCAAGCGATTTCGTCATTGTGCGATTATAGAGTGTACTTGCACAGGCCGAGATGGTATAGCCTACTACACACCTCGGCTATGTGGTATAGCCTATTGCTCCAAGCATGTTACTGTCCTGAATACTGTCCGCAATTGTAACACAATGGTAAGTATTTGTGAATTTAAAAACATATTGTGACGTCCACGGGACTTGAACAGTCCCGCCAACGTAGAATGAGCCGAAACGATGGAGGCGGTTCATTTTTTTACAACCCAAGGATGGTGGTTTTAATCGCTCTCCAGCAAACGGGACGAGGAAGGTGGCACGAGTCGCTTTCCACTGAGTTAATAATGTTTATTTCTCTAACCAGAACGATAATAAGACTCAGCAAGAGGAGGGATCCGGGGGCGATTCTACGGGAGGTGGTGTGGGTTCGGGCGTGGGGGAAACACAAACAATTCCAATGGATATACAAATCTCAAACCCTCTTAAGGCGCCAGGTGCGCACACGCACACACGCACACACACGCACACACGCACACACACACACAGTAGCTGGTGGTCAGGCTCGTCAGGGGCAGGAGACACGGCGGTGCCGAGGTTCTGTCAGCCCTTCCGCGCAGAACTGCGGTTTCCGGCCTGTGAGCTCCAACCAGCCACCGTGGGGCGGTTCCTGGTGGTGTCGACCTCTTGGTGTAGGCCCAAGACCGCTCACAGCCACCAGGGAGCCAGTTCTAGCGCCAATATGCGAGCAGGAGAGGGAGGCAGGTCTGCCCGCAGTTCGGTCCCGTACTCCGAGCCAGCAGAACCTGAGAGCCAACCGAGGTGAGGCACGAGGTACAGCAAGGCCACGAGACACGACGAATCGAGGAACGAACAAGCCGAGAGGGAGAGGGAGAGGGAGAGGGAGAGGGAGAGGGAGAGGGAGAGGGAGAGAGAGAGAGAGAGGGAGAGGGAGAGGGAGAGGGAGAGGGAGAGGGAGAGGGAGAGGGAGAGGGAGAGGGAGAGGGAGAGGGAGAGGGAGAGGAAGAGGGAGAGGGAGAGGGAGAGCGAGAGGGAGAGGGAGAGGGAGAGGGAGAGGGAGAGGGAGAGGGAGAGGGAGAGAGAGAGAGAGAGAGAGAGAGCTCTGTGGTGCCACCTCGACGAGAGCTTTTCCTTTTTCTCACTCCTCCTTTCTTCCTCTCCCAACCAGATCGCTTTTTTTTACTCGAGTCCTCGTCACTTCCAATGGAGTCCTTTTATTGGCCCTCTGCCTGTCGCCTTCCGTCAATCGTGATCAAGGGGCGGAGCCATCCGCAGCACCGTCCTGTTACGTCACGGCAAGCCTACAGGAAATACTAAAAGGGGATACGCATAAACACTTACCCTAACCCATCTCCCTATCTAATTATGTGACAATTATCATTTCCCCCTTAAAAAAAATGGACATTTACTGGACAATTTATCACCACTGAATTGCTACTTATTACATCGAGATCCTGGTACAACTCGAACAGCATGGCATACCTAATTAAACATCCTAATTACCCTTTGAATGCATATCCCCCCCCCAGACGTAACACTGCCCCCTCCTCTGGTACCATAGCTCCTGCAAGGTATATCACAGGCGCTACTGTACCAGCCTTAACACTTACTGACTCACACCTATTTAACCTAACGAAATAAAGTAGGAGGGGCAATGGGCAGTGAGCCACAGCTAACTTACCTATCCTGCTTAACGTACTACCCCTTATGGGCTTATCCTCACCTAAACAATCATTCATCTTTCTTAAGTTGTCGAAGACAACTTCTGTCACTTTGTACAGTTAAGAGTTTGTGTGTGTGTGTGTGTGTGTGTGTGTGTGTGTGTGTGTGTGTGTGTGTGTGTGTGTGTGTGTGTGTGTGTGTGTGTGTGTGTCTGTGTGTCTGTGTGTGTGTGTGTGTGTGTGTGTGTGTGTGTGTGTGTGTGTGTGTGTGTGCATCGATTTTCTCAGCGGTCCTTGTGTATATGTCCACGAAACATTTTGACATGAAAGATAATCACCCAAGGACTGAACCTATAAATTTGGGTGAACCTGGATCAAATGATGACGTCACGAAAAATTCACAAAGTTTCAAAAAATCCCAATCATTACATGGAACGAAATTTCAAAAAATCATTTCTCTGCCATTTCTTGTTCAATTGCTTAGATATTTAATGTGCTTCTGTAGGGTCATAATATCGTTCACCCTGCCATGTTTCAACTGGATCGGATCCAGATTGTGACGTCCCAAAATGTTTGAAATTTGCATTGAAAAGCCCATTTACATGACAAAAAAATTCTTAAAATTCGAAAGATATATTTTTCGCTCAAACATTTAGGGGATTTGTAAAACATACGATTGGCCATTAGCTGACGTAATTTGATCAACTTCCGGTTTGTATTCTGGATCCCATCAGCAAAAATGTGTCATAATTTGGCCATTTTTGAAAGCGTGTATCTCCATCAATTTTTGTGATATGTGGCTCAAACTAGGTGAGAATGTAGTTCAGATATTACTCTTTCATGAGATGTCCAGGCCTTCGTTGTGATTGTTCCAGTTCAACAGTTCGCCTGACACCGAAAATTCGTCTATCGCGCTCAGGCGCCAATGGCACTATTCTGCAAACGTGATGTATTATTTTGCAGTGCAGGCCAGTTTTATGAACAATGAAAGGCCCTCCACATCGTACCAATCAATTATGACATTACCATCACGCAGGTGTGTCAATTTTCCGTTTTCAGTAAGAATTTTGCTTGTTTTTATGCGGAGGAGGTGGAGGTGATGATGGAGTTTTTGACTTAAACCATTGACATCACATTGCACATTCGAATGTTGTTCATGATGGCAACTGACTGAACTGTAAATGCTGTTTCTTGTGCTGTATCCGTGTGACTGCAATGAAGTTATAATAAATTTTCAAACAAATTCGACAACTTCCTCACTCCATGAGTGATTCATTTTTTTTAAAATTTAATCACATGAGAGCACTGAGCGAAGTTGCACTCCATCCTCTGGATCATCGCTCCTGTCCAACACTCTTCCAGTGATCTGGGGAGGGGAAACAAAACGTTCCACAAAAACACAACACTTATACTTTACATTCCTACTCTAAGCCTGAACGACACTATTCCCAGGATATTTACACGCGACCGCGTCCCCCAGTGGATGCTAATAGACTCAGCGTTACCTGGGGAGCCAATTTTCAAATTTGCTTCACCCCAAAATTATGCGGACATCATGCCTTTGCTGCACATGTCAAGTTGTGCGGGATCAAGTAGGACTCACACATCTTCACAACACTCACACCATGGTCATCATCACATTTCTAGGTCATGGTCCCCATTTCAATGATTGCAGGCTGAATCCCGTCATGGCCGTGGGGTGGGTTACCACAAGATGATGGGGGCATCTCAGGTTCAACCATGCCCACAGGTAAGCTTTAGTCCAACCCGGACGTTTCTCCGCCCCGCTCCCTTTGATTCCCACCCCCCTGGTAGCCATCAGCTCTAACCCCGTACAACACACTGGAAGGGGTCTCATTGGCTGGCTCCTCTGGCCTTCCTGGGTCGCCAAGGTCCTACCCGCCTTGGTCGCCCAACCAGACCCTCTCACAGTTGCCTCCAGACACTGTCACCATCAGCCACCAGGGGTGAGTCTCCTTGAAGGGGGTCGCAATTCCCGCTCACCGTGAGCCTCAGCAATCCCTGTGGACAAGCACATCATCCCCGCCCACAAAACCCACATGACTCCCCCCACCCCATCGACCTTACATGTGACACCTGCATTTCTAACACTTCACCGACCATGACCTTCCCAGTTACCACACCATGTCTAATAAAATCAGTGTGTGCACCATACAGTTCACTTCTTAACTTGAAACAACTCACACAGCACTTCTCCTCGCCCGATCCACGCACCAGCCATTGGACAGCCACTCATGCCCGCTTTGTTACCAATTACCCACTGTCCCTATTGTCACTCTAAAACCCAGCAGAACTTACAAATCCATGCCAATTTTCCCGCAATTCACTATTTTCACCAAAGGAGGACACTTCGCCACAATCTCACCAGCTGAGCATGGCCCTATATGCTCAGCCTGATCTAGTCTCCCCGACCCCCGACAGTGATCTCCGGACTCGACCTATGTAAGGGCACCTCGGATAGACCTGGTGGTTCAGCAGGAGGATTCATCCTCTCAGAGTCTAAAAGTCTATTGGAGGGTCCTTCCATCGCCGGGTACCGGCAATATCGTTGCACGGTCCTCTTCACCCGCACCGGAAACAACTCCCCATAAAAGACCCCCGTAGGTATCGATGTAATGTCTCTTCTGGTTCCGGACCCCCTCGGCCAAAATCGAATTGCTCTATTGGCTGGGCTGGACACCGCCGCTGTGGCGCACCTACTGCCGAATTACCCCTTATCAAACTTGACAGTTTCTGGCAAATTTCCTGAAACATTTGGGTAATGCCAATTTCTCCCAGCCCCCCTCCATGATCCCGAATCTCCGTCTGTCGGATCGTCACCGATGGCCTTTCGGCAACCCGACCCGGCCGACTCCAGGAGGCCAGCCTGGCTGCGCACTTGGCCGCTCGGTAAACGGTGGGTGGATCCTGTAACTCCACCAGCGCTCGGACCTCAGGGTCTGGAAGAGCAGCTAAAAATTTCTCGAGTGCCAGTCTGTCCCACGCCTCCACTGTTAGGTCCCGATGCGCAATCCTAACTGATTGGTAAATATCCTGTGCCAGCTCCTGCACTGTCTCGCCCGACTTTAATCTGCGGTGCTGGAGCTGGGCCCGCACCAGATCACAGTTTGCTGCGAACCCAAACCGACGGCTCAACGCCTCACAAATGTGGGAGCTGGTCAACATCCCTCCGCGATCACGTTTAACACATCTGCGGCTGGTCCCCGCAACGTTGCCACCAAATTCCCTGTACGTTCCCGCTCATTCCACCCGTTTAGTCGGGAAATACACTCAAATTGCGTCAGAAAAGCTTCAAGGCTCCCTGACCCGTCAAAATTTACCAGGGGGATCACTTTCCCGGTGGCCCGCTTCCCAGTTTCTCCCTTGTCCGAATCCAGCCCAGGGATCAAACACCCTTGTGGCTGCGTATCCAATTTCGGAGCCCCCTGTGGCCAAAGATGTTTTGTGGTGAGGGTCTCATGGGTCAATTTTGCCTCCTGTTCCAAACGTTGAATGGACCGATTCACCTCTTTCCGCAGGATCTTCTGGGCCAGCACAACCTGCTCCAAGGCTCCGTCGCGAGTTTGGCGCTGCTCCTCAACCAACCCGGACACTCTACTTACAAAACACGGCTCTACCAGGCCTGTATCTCAGTCTCCCTCTTGGCTCATAATTTTATCTTGTTCGTCCAAACGAGCCTCCAATCCTTTTACCTCCTCCGCTAAATTCATCCCATGCTTCCTCAGCTCTCCCCACTCTTCTACTTGCAGCTGCATACGGGCATCCACACAGGCACAATTACGTTCCAGGCCTTCATCCACTTTATCAACCTGAATTTTGTTGCATCAATTTAATCTGCCTATATTTTCCGTTTATTTTCCCCCTCCAATGTAATTTCTACCTTTGTTTCCTCCAATCTATCCTCGAATTTACTTTGTATTTCCCCCAATTTAACATACACACATTCCTGCATCTCAGTTTTCATTTTCTCCATCTTTTCCCCTAATTCATCCCTCATTAAATCCATCCGTGCACCCAACTGTTCCCCCATTACCCCCAATTGATCTGTCATTGCTGCCCCCTGTGCCATCATTTTTGCCATTTCTGCTGCCATTTCTGCTGTCATTTCTGCCCTCTGTGTCATGAATTGATTTTCCATTTGTGCAGTCATGTCCCCTATTAAACTTTCCAACATTGTCTGGATCGACATCGCGCCAGTTTCTGGCGCCGCCGGCTCCGTTACGGGCGATGAAGCATGGTCCACGCTCGGAATGGGGGAGGTTCCAATCCTACCCCCGTCTCGCTGCCAGACACGTGGCCTTCCTCCTCAAACATCTGCACTTCCGCCATGGTGCAGAAGTCCCGTTTGCCGCCAATTAAATTTAATTTGAAAAATCCCGCCAAAATTTTCCCGCGCTCGCGCGATTTTCTAGAGTAATTTTGTATTTCAATTCGTGGCGAGATTTTAATCTTGGTATATTCTCCCGATACCAAATATAATTTAGAGGGATTCGAAAATCCGACACCCTGACACCAATGTGACGTCCACGGCACTTGAACAGTCGCGCCAACGCAGAATGAGCCGAAACGATGGAGGCGGTTTATTTTTTTTATAACCCAAGGATGGCGGTTTTAATCGCTCTCCAGCAAACGGGACGAGGAAGGTGGCACGAGTCAATAATGTTTATTTCTCTAACCAGAACGATAATAAGACTCGGCAAGAGGAGAGATCCAGGGGCGATTCGATGGGAGGTGTTGTGGGTTCGGGCGTGGGGGAAAACACAAACAATTCCAATGGATATACAAATCTCAAACCCTCTAAGGCGCCAGGTACACACACACACACACACACACACACACACACACACACACACACACACACACACACACACACACACACACACACACACACACACACACACACACACACACACACACACACACACACACACAACGTGGCTAGGGGTCAGGCTTGCCCGTGGTGTCGACGTAAAAGTCACTGGATTGGTGCCGGACGAGCTGGCGTTGCGCCCGTCAGGGGCAGGAGACACGGTGGTGCCGAGGTTCCGTCAGCCCTTCCGCGCAGAACCGCGGTTTCCGGCCTGTGAGCTCCAACCAGCCACCGTGGTGCGGTTCTTGATGGTGTCGACCTCCTGATGTAGGCCCAAGACCGCTCACAGCCGCCAGGGAGCCAGTTCTAGCGCCAAGATGCGAGCAGGAGAGGGAGGCAGATCCGTCTGCCGTTCGGTCCCGTACCGAGCCAGCAGAACCCGAGAGCCATCCGAGGTGAGGCATGAGGTACAGCAAGTCCACGAGACACGACGAATCAAGGAACGAACAAGTGCAACCAGAGAGAGAGCTCTGTGGTGCCACCTCGACGAGAGCTTTTCCTTTTTCTCACTCCTCTTTTCTTCCTCTCCCAACCAGATCGCTTTTTCTACTCGAGTCCTCGTCACTTCCAATGGAGCCCTTTTATTGGCCCTCTGCCTGTCGCCTTCCGCCAATCGTGATCAAGGGGCGGAGCCATCCGCAGCACCGTCCTGTTACATCACGGCAAGCCTACAGGAAATACTAAAAGGGGATACGCATAAACACTTACCCTAACCCATCTCCCTATCTAATTACGTGACAATTATCATTTCCCCCTTAAAGAAATGGACATTTACTGGACAATTTATCACCACTGGAATGCTAGTTATTACATCGAGATCCTGGTACAACTCGAACAGCATGGCATACCTAATTAAACATCCTAATTACCCTTTGAATGCATACCCCCCCCCCAGACGTAACAATATCTAAACATAGAAAAGGTACATTAAAAATATGGAATAAAAGATTTTTTTTAAATGGTACACCTGTATGGGGCACTAACCATGAATGGAGCTTGCAGGACTGGAATTTGCTCTTGGTGAGTCAGTGAGTGAGTGGTGAGTGAATGTGAATGCCTCGGACAGTACTGTACACTACTGTAGATTTTATAAACCCTGTACACTTAGGCTACACGACATTTATATTAAAAAAAAAAAACTTTCTTCAAAAATAAATTAACCTTAGCTTACTGTAACTTTTTTACTTTATAAGCTTTTTAACTTTTAAAACTTTTTGATGAACGCTTAGGGGCCATGATGAACAAAACAACACGAGATTAAATCAAGCACACAGAAAAATGATACAATCAAGAGATGCGGTGAACACGAGATGTATGAGGCTGTTGTGGAAGATAGCACATTGTTTTACAGTAAACTTTTTTTTATAAATAGAAAGAGTACACTCTAAAATAACGATAAAAAGTACAGTATAGTAAATACATAAACCAGGAACATAGTTGTCTATTATCATTATTAAGTATATACTGTACATAATTGTATGTGCTATACTGTACCTTTATACAATTGGCAGAGCTACGACGTCACTACGCGAGAGGAATTTTTCAGCTCCATTATAATCTTATGGGAACACCGTCGTATTGTTGCGGACCGGGTATCAGCTGCGAGCACGATCGCTAAGTGGGGCGGAAGGGTCGACTAACGAACACCAGGAATCTAGATCGTACCTTTCGGAAAACTCCGACAGGTACGGGTCCGTTACCGGACCGTGAATCGTCAATAATTACACCACGTGGTACAAGGTTATTCGCCAATCTTCAAAATACCTGGAGCTCCACGTGGCGAGTTACCGAGTATTCACACCCTTGACGCCCCTCGTACAAGTCGAGCCGTTAGCATGCCCGACCCGTGCGCAACCCGAGCGGAAGGTTGCCGAAGTTCCTTGGCCCAAATGTACATTTACCACGGCAACAGCCTTTATAATTCACCAACACGCCCCATGCTAAGCCAATGGAAGAAACACAGCAACGAACTGATACATTTAAGAAATGTATTTATTTATAATGGGGAAAAGGGGGGGGGGGCAGCACGCAAGAATCAGAGTTATCATGACTAATGAGATGCAAGTATGTACAAGGCACTCAACAGTTGCTACTTAAAGACGCGCGCGCGCGCGCGCACGCACGCACGCACGCACGCACGCACGCACGCACGCACGCACGCACGCACGCACGCACGCACGCACGCACGCACGCACACACACACACACACCTCAATGGTCTTTATTGAAGGTCTCCAGCTCGTGGACAGATGAGCTAGCAACCAGAGACTGTGCTTGGACCTGTCCACCTCGTGTGGTCTTCGACGATCCGGCTCGATGGGACTCGAACCCGCAACACGACGCCGCTCCAAGCACCGCACTCTCCAACCGGCCACGCACCAACCGACCAAGGCCAAGGATCAGAGGCGACGATGATCCAGCTCGGCGGGACTCAAACCCGCAACACAATAATGATGACCACCACGACCCCAAGACGACCGACCAACCAACCTGGCATTCCTTTACATCTTCTTCTTCCCCGAGGTCAGACAATCGCCTTCTGAGGCGGCCTCCACGTCGTGGGAAGACCGAACTCTGTGGCCTGATTGGACAAGGGGCACGCCCCTGCCTTCCTGGGCGGAGTCTCAATCTGACTTGATGGAAATCTCCGCCCATGTACGTGGTCGAACGCCCATAGGCAATGGCGTCGGTGTGAGGAAGCGAGGTGAAGGTGAGGGTGATGCAAACAAATCTCCGCAGCGTACACACATAGTTCCCGTTAGACACAGGTAGGGGGCCCTAACTATAAACACACACACTTACCGATATAACTGTCCTGTAGGGACCCTGGCTGTTGCGTGCGATGGGTTCCAGATTCGTAACAGTATATGCGGTCCGTCGTTGACCGAAACGTCGTTATGCGGCACGTCACTGTATTGTGTTGAGCATGGGGGGGGGGAGTTGAGGGTTCTGGTTCTGGTGGTATCGAAGGGGACTGTGTAGAAAAGTTGAAAATACTGTTACGGATCCGGGGTTCGAGTTCAACCATGAGGGGAAGCACTCCAGTTCCTCCCGAACACCCATTCCTGAGGCCGCTGGGCACAGATAACTTCGCACACACCGGCAGGTTGCCAAGCAACCATGAGCACCGATTGGTACCGCCAATTCTGGCAGGATTCACACTACTTCAGGTGTTACCATTTCTGGTGGTTTTGTCAGCATCAATGGGGGAGTCTCATGCCCTTGATACGGTAAGTTAACTCGAGTACGCATCAGGTGCAGCCAAGTGGAGCTGCCAAGTACGCACCAGCTAATAACAAATTAGTGGGGCAGAACTTCCCCGCTAACCTGTTTGCAGACTATGCTGGACCAATGGAGGAAAAGAGAGAACGAGCGGGGTACATATATATAATACAAGCGATTTATTATACAACAAATGAAATGCAAGTATTTACAAAAAAGGACAATAGAAGACAGTGCAGAGCTAACCAGATACAAGGAACTTCTACAATCTGGTCGACACGAACACGACAGGCGCCATCAGACACACACACACACCTGAGGAAATTATAGAGCAACGAAAGATACAGAAAGTATGTGTTGCCGATCTCTATAGTACCTGGCATGGTTGACGGGCCCACACTTCCCAGTCGCTTAGGAGGGGAGAGGGGAAGAAAACTGTGGGTGTCTTAGGTGCGTGAGTGAGGAGGGTGCAAATGGGGAGCAATGAAATGCATGTGGGGTGCAATAAAATGCAGGTGGGGTGCAGAGAAGGAAAAATGAGAGTGCATGAAGGTGCATATCTGTAGGGTTGCTCTTTTAGCTCTTGTGCGTCCAACAGCAGACAAGACAAAAGATAAGAGACAATGTGTGAGAGGAAAGTCTTTTTTTTTTGTTTACCTTGTCGAGGTTCGTGTGAGAGCTAACACACAACGCACAGCAAGGGGGTGGGGGGGGATGAGACAAGAGGGGCAGGAGTGGGAAGGACAAAACAGTGGGGAACAGAGACATTAGGAGATCTGTGGAAGCGAGAGGGATGGGGTGGGGAACGTGGGGAATACAAGATGGACATTACAGGGACTTTCAGGAAGGAAAGCAGGGAATTTGAAGGAGGTGGGCTTGGGTGGATAATCAGGGTAGAAAAAAAAAAAATCGAGGATTTGGATGGGGGATGATAAGAGGTGGTGGTGAACAGCTGTTTTGAAGGCCTGGAGGGAAGAATGGGATTGAATACAGTGAGGGAGTTTATTCCAAAGGCAGGAAAAAAAAAAAGAGGAATGAAAGAGTGAAGGTGAGCAGTGATTCATGATTTTGGTAGTTTTACCAGAAGGGTGTTGTTGTTGTTGGCGGACCTTGAGCACCCTACCGAAATACGGTGGGGACAAATCAAAGACAGAGGAAAGGGGGGGGCGAGACTGGAGAGAGGATAGAGGACAGAAAGACCACCGACCAGCCTGCGGTGAGAGAGTGAGAGGCCCAAAGACTCAGCCTCATTGTGAGATACAAATTATCCAAAATGCCTTGGTTTCCACTGCGTGAAGCCGAGAAAGGTGAGAGGCAGGAGCACCAGCCCTTGGGGAGAGCAGCACTCCAACAGGCTGCGGATGAAAGCTTTGTATATGCTCATGAGCTCAGGTGGGCTGAGGAAGGACTTTGTACGACAGAGGATTCCCAGTCGGCGACTGGCTTTGGAGGTCAGGTTGGAAATGTGGTTTTCCCAGAAAAGATCATGGCATATAGTGAGACCCAGAAGCTGGAATGAAAGGACTTCTTCCAGAGGATTGTTGAGAAAGTTGATGGGGGTGGTTTTCCAAACGGTTCTTTCGGAGAGACAGTGAGAGTGTGAGGCTGTCAACTGAACTAGTGTTAAACAGTAGGTGTTGGGAGGCGGGAGGTGGTTGGAGGCGGGACACTCGGCGAGGGGAGGGGCCGGAGGCGGGACTCTCGGCGAGGGGAGGGGCCGGAGGCGGGACTCTCGGCGAGGGGAGGGGCCGGAGGCGGGACTCTCGGCGAGGGGAGGGGCCGGAGGCGGGACTCTCGGCGAGGGGAGGGGCCGGAGGCGGGACTCTCGGCGAGGGAGGGGCCGGAGGCGGGACTCTCGGCGAGGGGAGGGGCCGGAGGCGGGACTCTCGGCGAGGGGAGGGGCCGGAGGCGGGACTCTCGGCGAGGGGAGGGGCCGGAGGCGGGACTCTCGGCGAGGGGAGGGGCCGGAGGCGGGACTCTCGGCGAGGGGAGGGGCCGGAGGCGGGACTCTCGGCGAGGGGAGGGGCCGGAGGTGGAATTGATGGTGGAGAACCCCTTTTTCTGGTCCCATTGAAAGGTTAACAACCAAAACGTCACCTTGTCCTTACTTCGCAAGGTGGTTAGTGTACCTTAAATCAACGTTCTGTCGATTACATGCATTGTTTTAGTTGTCTGCCAATGCAACACCCACCTTCACAATCAGCAAGGACACACCGACAGTGAGGCATGAGGCAGACATAGTCGGCAATTGGATGAAAACAGAAAGGAGTTCATTACAAACATGGGAGCCTGAAAGTAACGTGGAAGGGTCTTGGAGAGATTATGCGAAAGAATTCGTCAAGGAATATCGCCGTCGTTCAAGATGTAAAAAGTATGTCCCGTCAAATGTCTCAGTCATTGAATGGTCCATCGACATGTTGCGTGGGAAACGGGGAAGGGTGGCCCAAACTCCCATTGTTTTACCCAAACAAGAGGTTCAACACCTGTTCGTGTAATGCTACATTTCATCAGGACACCGCACAGCACAAGCCACCATTCTCAAAGCTCGACTTGTACAGAAAAAACAAATTAAATAATAATCAGATTTCCTGGAGTCACATTGCGTCGAATCCACTAACGATGAGCGACGATGTGCAGTGAGGTTTAAAGGAAGGCGGCGGGGGGTTCCTTGTACGATCCGTGCCTCGACATCGCCTCACCAAAAGGCGCCGTTGACGCCAAGCAGCATGAGGGCGCTGCGGCTCGGAGTCTCCCACACCAGCAGAGCTTGTACCCCACGGAGTCGAGCTTCGTGCGGGTGCAAGAGCCGCATCAATCGCGTCGCCGCGCCACATCGTTCCTCTGCGTCAGCACACACGCTCCCCATGGAGCCTTTCCTCGGAACACCTCGGTGTGGACGATGCTGCGCCCCGTTACTTGTTCCCGGTTTTTGTTTCGTTGATCAGCGCTTTATGTTCTCCAGATCGATCGCACTTTCCTTCCTCATGCGATCGACAGCATGAAGGGAGGTCAGGCCTTGAGTCACGTGACATTTGTTGTTGCTGTTTTTCCGGCGAACATGGAAAACGCGATTTCGTCACGACGTAACGTCTTCTTGTTTTTTTTTCTTTAATAATAATAAAGAATTAAAAATTTCACTTTACGTTATAATTGGATGTCTACTTGTGTCAACCAACCATTTCCTTCCCAACTGCGATTATGGAATTGTACTTGGGAGTAACGTAGCTAATGAGAATAAAGGAATAACGAGAAAAAGGAACCACAGCCCCGCTGAACGATGTACATACCACGTGGTCCAAGATATTAGGTATTCCAAAATAGGGCAAAGTTTCCCCGGGGTACGGCGACGGAGATAAGGAAATTAACATATTTTAACTACAAGGGTACTCGGTAGAGCACATACCTACGTCATGCAATGCCTGATCCACGAGAACATATCAGGCCCATTACATTTTTGAAACATCATGCTGTCCAGTACTCTATCATTTTGGCTCCGATCTCTCAAATGGTGAAGAATCACTTTAAAAATTAAATAATTATCGAATCCAGATCCGGATTCGGATCTTCACCAAAATCTAATCAATTCGTCCTTGTCAAACACCCAAGGTGTCCACAAAATTTCATCCGGATCCGTCCACAACTTTTCGATATATCGTGCACACAAATTATTATCATTTCTGTACACACCTCATCATGGTGTGGTGATTGGGTCATTCTCTGAAAAGTGACCAATTTCTTGTAACTACATTATAATAGACTAGTACGGGCCCAGAGGTGCGGGCACGTAGGTGCGTAAACGACGACTGGATTGGGGCATTTTTTCACCCCCCCCCACCTCTCTCGCCCCCTCCTCTCTCCCCTCTCTCGTGCTAGTACCCTCTCTTGTGGGTGAGGTGTGCCAGTATGTGCAGCTTCGTTCCTTCGCTCTCGTAAACGAAGACTGGATTGGGGTATTGTTTCAATTATATCAGACCAACCATATCATAAATGGCCATAACTTGGTAAACACCTGGGAAACTTACTCCGGTCCCCAGCGTCAATTGAGATGTCATATCAAACGAAGAAGAAGAAGAATTGTGACGCCCCTCTCTCTCTCTCTCTCGCTCCCCTCGAGTCTCGCTCCTCCTCTCTCCCCCACTCCTCTCTCGCCCCCACTTTCACCCCCCCCTCTCTCCCCTCTCTTAAATTGTGACACATCCTCTCTCTCACTCCCCTCTCTTCCCCCTCTCTCGCCCTCCTCTCTTCCCCCTCCTCTCTCGCTCCTCTCTCTCGCCCCTCTCTCTCGCCCCTCTCTCTCGCCCCTCTCTCTCGCCCCCACTCTCAAACCTTAATATTGTTACGGCTGTGGAAATTCGCAATACACCATAAAGGGTCCTCACATCAGTTATGACGCAAAGTTTATTTGCAGATAGGTCCCCACCGTTGTATAAAGGGGATTCTTCATGTTCACCGGGCTGCGACCCTTTGAGATAGCCGTTTTTCTTTATCTATCGTTATTTTGAGCCACCATTGCAACAAACCTCCACACAAACAACCGCCACCTCCAACCAAGCCACAACGCCAACCACGCTCACACCACCCCCACAACAATCAGCACCATCTTCGCCACTACACCCGCTTACGAATGCCATCCTTCACGGAACATGGTAGGACGGTTTCCGCGTCGGAAACCGTCCGAGAAGGATTGGCAGAACAAAAGCACTTGTGAAGCCTGTGGGGTTTTTTTCCCACCATTTTTCCCCACGCTTGGTGTGAAGAAAAGGGGGAGGGCAGCTCGCCGCCGATTGGTGGATGAACAGCGTGAGGCGGTCGGCGTGAGGGAACAACCCTTTTCGGGAACCTTCTCGGGGAGGAGAGAAGGGCGGAACCCCGTGCTATATAAGGCGGACCGCACACGGGGCTCACTCTCTCTGTTGTGGTCGTGTTAGATTCTACTCGCTCTCTTGGTGGACGTCATCCCCACGCTTCATCTTCGAGCTCTCTCTCTTGGTGGTCGAGGTCGGGCTCTCTCGTCTTGGCGTTGGGCGACCTGTCGGTGAAGGCGCGGGCCGGTGGCGAGTCCGGGCGACGCCTCGGAGACGCAGACGGGAAGTGCAGCCCTGCCGGCTGTGTGGTGCGAATCTGCGCGTCTGGCGAGGGACGCCGGAGAGAACTCACCGACCACATCATCACAAAGCGCCGAGAGCAGGCACGGCTCCGCTAGCTGCCGTGGGAACAAGGCGTCGCAACCTGCCCACCGTCACACCTCGAGGGGGGGGGGGCAGGTTACCAGCACGGACTCGCGGGCCTTTTCGGTCATCCACGGCCCACGACCATAAAAGTTTACGAACCCCGTCTACCTCCCTGCCTATGGGGAGGGTTTTCCTGTTGTTTTTGTATGCTTGCTGTGGCGCCTTGTCCTGTTATTTAACAACTGTGTAAGTGACTGGAGATAATAATCGTAGTCTGTGGTATTGCTTGGCCTTCTATTTGTCGCTTGTATATTGCATGACTGTATACGTGTTGCTGGAATAAATATCCTTGTGTGCAATGTATCCCGTTCGTCGCGTCCTCCTTTCACCCCATTGAAATGCCATCTTGCATCGTGGAATGAGTAGTGGGTTTTAAACACCCGATAAATAATCTGAACCGTCAAGGTTGGCGATAACACCGCTCACTTATCCCTGTAGCACGGAACGAACCGCTTAAGCAGCTCGTGTCCTAAGCCGACCTGCGGCGTGATGCAACCCCTCGGTAGGTTACCCGCGCGGGTATTTAGGTATATCGACATTCGGCGATTCACCCTATTTCGCGCGGGTAGAATGCGGACTGGGTTGTGGTGAGGTTAAACCCCCACCATTGACTGGCTCCTGGCGGTAGTTCCAGGAGGGTCACGACTGAATTGTCTGTCCGGTGGGCGACGCGGCTGCCATTAGAGGTACGCGGCCGATCGCACGCCAGGCGGGCCAGAATTCGTAACAGTGTTGTCAGGAGTGGGATTCAAATCCATCCCGCCTCTAACTAAATTCACGGAACCGGATCAGGGGTGAGTGAAGCGACCCTCCGTGTTCTCCAAATTCGAGCGATTTAAAAATTATTTCCACGGGATAAGATGGCATTTCAAGGCGAACGGGAGCCGGGGGTATGAGAAATGAGGGAAGAAATGGTAGAATCCATGGCTCAGGATGAAATCCCCGAGCAGGACATGTCCGTGCAGGATGAATTTCCCCAACCGAACGCAGAACTCGAAATGGGCGCGGCAGCGGCAGAGGCCGCGGTGTATGCCACCCCCCCCTCCCCACCCCATCAAATTCCTTCCCCAGCCCCCAGCGGAACCACGCCTGATGGGGGCGAAGCGGCTGCCACAGACCCACCTGACATGGGTCAGCTCGTGATGATTTTGCTGGCAAAAATGGACGGCATGAATGCGAATATGAAAACAAATGCGGAAAAAATAGATGGAAACACCAACGGAATGAAAGAAGAAATGAAAGCAATGTGGGGTGAGATGCAGCAAATAGGCCGAGGCCTGCGGGCGGGCATCATGGCATTGGTGTGCAGCGAAACGCAGACCGCGGGCGAAAAAATGGCGACGCCACGTGCTGGGGCGAACGAGCTGAGAGGGAGTGCAATGGCTGTCAGGCCCGCAATGGAGGCGGGTGAGGACAAACTAATACGGGGGACGTGTAGGACGAGACACGTGGAGGTAACAACGACGGAAACATTAACGGTGACACAGAGGGAAAAATTAAAAGGGGTGACTGAGACATGTGTA
>NC_140973.1:37437112-37488112 GCF_056783735.1 Eptatretus burgeri | reverse complement strand
ATTATTGAGCAGGGCAACAATTTTGCGTAAGATGAGCTGTGCAATATCCCTGAAAGTGTTTAACTGCGTTTCATGTATCCCTTGGAGAAGTGCCATCCCATCATATATGTAAATCCCTTGACCATCAAATGGTGGAAGCTCAAGGATTTCCTCTGTTGTTGACTCCAGTTTACTGGCTACATCTGCTTTAACACACTTCTTCATGTTGCCATCATCATAGAACAAGGCAGGTGGTATGACTGCAAGCTCATGCTGTAAGACTGTTTCCTTGTTCACATTTCACTGTTTTGACACAGCCAGAAACCTTCTAAATAACACTTCTGAATCAATCATCAACTTCTTGGTGTCCTTATCGATGTTAATGGACTTCTTCATGTTTGCAAAGGTCACAATCTTCTTTCGTGTTGCTGGATCCCAGAATAAAACAGACTTAGATACTGGTGCCAGCCTCTTTTCCATGAACTCTGTGAGCTTTTGACAACCCTCGTCAAGAAATCCAGTGAGACTCTTGGCTACTTCTGGGGACACAACCTGACCTGTGATGATGTTTACCAATTCTGAAGGCACAGTCTCTATCAAATGGGTTCTGACTGTTGGTAATCACATTAACCACATTCTGTACATCAGATTCATCCCTTGCTTTCTGGCTCTTTCCCAGTTCTTCCTGTGTTCTCTTTCTCTCCATCTTGTCATGGCATCACACTTGAAAGGCATTGGCATATTCACTTGTGATATGTCTGGTCATCAACCAGCAGGTCATCGCTCCCTTCCGAAGTGTAAGGCCAATAATGCCAACTTCACTTTTGCCTTCTCGGTTAATTGTCTGCTCTAGTGCTTGGTCGGTGCTGACAGCATTAAATCGGTACTTGTCAGACCTTCTGACGACAAGGCCACCTTCACACATATGCTGATAGACGTCTGGATGTTTCACCTCAAGACGTTTCATATCTGCCACATACGTCAGGACATACTTTGCATAATTGTGCCTGCCTGTAGCCCAAAACCAACAATTGCATTTATATGAAGTTCCATCAATCCTTCCTTCTCTGCTCTGAGTGGACGCAACAAGATTGAGCACCCTCCATAAAATCAGCCCAATATGTGAATGTAGCTGATTCTTCTCTACCATCAGCTAAGAATTCTGCAATAACTTCTGCAACCTCTGGCAACTAACTGTTCATCAGTTCTCTGGCAATATCAATTGCAACTGCATTGTCTTTGACACCACATGCATGTTGTAGATCAAATAACTTCTCTTCAGTGTCAGCATTGCGAAGCGATCGACCAGATTGTTCTAACCACATAACCATTGAACTCAAGAAAGTTCGGAAGACTGCCTCATACACAATTTTGATGCCCCGTATGCCACGTGATACTTGTGTACCCTGCAACATTTGTCTTGCTGTTGCCTCAGCATACACAGATGACTCAGTTGGTAAAGCCATAAGACCACCATCACCAAACAGTTTGCCGAAACTAGCAAGTAAAGCCATTGTTGTATGCATCCCATCAACACGCATTGTCACCTTTCCATCTAAATATGCTGGTTTGTTCCATAGAATCTCCTGTGCCTTGCTATATATAGCCATATCAGCAGTTACCAAGATGTGATTTTGTCCAATATGTTCAGATACATCAATGAGTTTGCATAAGATAGTGTAAATGGTTGAGAGGTGTGATGGAGGAGCTCTTAGGAAGGGCATGTATCTAACAGTAGTCACTGGCATGGTCTTCTCACAGATGATGGAGTTAAATCCAGTATAGGCTGGTATTGACTGTTCTGCATCTCGTTCCTGTAGATGAGCGAGTTGCCATAGGAGGTCTTTCTGATTTGCTTCTCTGTAACTGTCCACATTCTGGCGAACATCGGTAACTGTTACATGGGCCTCTGATGGCTCAGGTCTGCGTGCAGGTTTTACATAGCTAAAAACAGTAAAGACAAGCATGCAACCCACCACCATATTCTACAATTCTACCACCATATTCTACCACCATACAATTCTACCACCATACCACACCACCATATTCTACCACCATATTCTACCACCATACAGATCACTAGATGTTAGGAAAGCATTACATTCATTACTACATGAAATGATAAATACATTGGTAGAGCAAACCAACACCTTATGCTACTAGGTTAAATAGCATTAAGAAAAGCATTGCACTAACACATTCTAAGATTATGTCACTCTATTGTTATAATAACCAAGCAAAATTATGTAAATTTAGCACCCCTAGCAACACACTGCTGGATGCTTATGGATGAAATACATATTGTTACCTTCGCATCGGCAGAAGAGAGTGACTTTTCCTTGACTCGTTTTACTTGACATTTTGAAGCATCTATCGGGCAGCACTTGTACAGGACTGCAGCCATAGTATGGGTTGTGGATTTGCCATCAAGGGTCTCTTCATTTTGGTCAAAATTATCAATGGCAGCATCCACCATAACAAGGTCATTCACACTTTGAAGTCCACTAGGAATGTACACGTCTGTCCCTTTTTGGTCAAGTGCAACTGATGTAAGAAACCTCCGTACTTCATCGTAGGACACAGAGTAGCCAAAGTCATGAATTGATCAACCAGTTTCTTACTTCGAAAAACAAATGATGCACAGAGATTCCTAAACCAAGACTTATTGGTGTCCGTATTCGCCGACTCTGAGCAATGATATTCTGGCATATAGCAATGATCTTCAGCTCCCAAGTTTGAGAGTCACCATTAGCAAAGCAAGATACCGAGTCAAATGCTTGTTTGCTGACACACCAAGATAAAAAAAAAATCATTCAGACAATCTGGCGCAAATTTTCCACACTCCTCTAGCTCCAGATCAAAACTAGATATGTAGTTGTCACTGTCAGTTATATTACTCATATGGCTTCTCAGGATTGCTGCTGCCATATACAAGATCTGATATTCATCAAGCTGATCTTTTGCTGAATGTAAATCAGAAAACTCAATGTCTTCATCAGTTTCCATGTGTGATGCTTGTTGGAATGCATCACCAATTGTCATGTTGCCTGAACAGACCAAGTCTGATTGTCCACGGCATTGCACGAAGATTAGTCTGTTTCCATAATCATTTTTTAGCTTTGTCTTTAACTTCCAGGACGAATATTGTTGTGCATCAGTCACCCCTATGTCAACCAATGCTTGGACATACTTTTCTTTCAGGAAAGAGAAGCTTTTCACAGTCAATTTTTGGGATAGCACTGATTTCTCAAGCTCATTCTGAACAACGTGGAATGCTTTCTCGTGACAAGTCTGTTCTTTGTCAGATGTGGCTGCCTTCGAACATGCTGCTTCAATGTTGCGATCACTGATATAGTGTCCATAACAACTCCGATGATACATTGCATCAAAGGTAAAGAGGTCTGAATGTGTAAGCTTTCGAGTATGAATCTCTTCATCATTTCATTTGGCGGCTGCTTCCAGAACTCTCTGTCTGGTGGATTTACCACTTCCGGTTGTAATTGGAGTCAATTTTTCTGATTTCATGTCTCCTTTGCCACAAACAAAACATCGAGTACGGATATTGAAATTGGAGGAATGTGATCTACTGCTTTGCCGCAATGAGGGACTACTTACTGTAGATGGACCTGCGGTATCATCATACATGTAATTGTTTGAGGAACTTGTATATTTTGCGCGGCAAAGTTGGTGGAAGCTCACATGAATCTCGCTGGAGAGAATGTGGTCTTCTAAGGGTGAAAATAATTCATAGACATCATCTTTGCATTTCTTACATACATTCATGATAGTCCTAAGGCCATCATGGGTTGGATTCTTGACAACAGCACCTCCTTTTGTAAGGGATTTGAAGCACAATATACATTGTTTAGTGTTCAAATGAGGTCTCTTATCAGGAGGTTCACCATCCATTATGCTCTTCTTGTACTGCATTCATTGATGAAAGTTTCTCTGCCCTACAAAGACAAAGACGGAATGGTAAAATAATAGGGACTAAAAACATGTTCCTCGGAATTGGATTTGACACATACACACTGTTATATATATTTTTTAAGGCAAAACAATACTGTCACAACCTAATTATGTACTGCCCTTTCAGATTTCCGACAAAATGACACCTTATTTGTGCAAATCGGTTGAAAATTGCAGGTTTAACAGTCATTTTTGTGATTTCGCAACATTCGCCAAATTATTGGAGACTACTAACACAAATCATGGCCAAAATACATGCTATCCCCAATATATATTTTTCACAACCATCCATTTCCTACTTCAGACATCCCAATAAACCAAAACATTATGGTTGTGGTTTGTTCTACCTTGGGGAGGGGTTACCCTGCTTTTTAGGGCCCTTATGGGGAATGGCCACAGCACCAATAACCTTGCTGATGATTGGGAGAAGGGTGATTGGTCTGTAGTTGCAGGGATCTGTTTTTTCATCTTTTTATGCAGGGCAGTGATGTTTGCTGATTTCCAAGCAGATGGCAGATGAGCTTGAGAAAATGATAGGGTGAATAGAACAGAGAGAGGGTGAGCAAGAGCAGAAGAGCAGGCTTTGAGGACATGTGGGCTGATGCCGTCTGGACCGGTTGCAGAATCTGAGTCGTGGTTTGACAGCAAGCTCTCCACCTTGTCAGGAGAAAAGGACACAGAGTCCAGGGACAGTTGGGTGCGACTGGGTAAGGTGGGTAGAGAAAGTGATGGGTTTTGGACACAAGATTTAGCTGCAAACACCGAGTTTAGACATTCAGCTTTTTCACGTGCGGTATCAGCAGTGCGCCTTTTGAGGTAAGGGAGGGGATGGAGGGGGAACATACACCAGAAACAGATTTGATTAGACACCACCAGGATTTCGAGGAGGGAGAGAGGTTTGAGATTTCACACTTGAGATTGGAAAGATGTTGTTTTCTGGCTCTCCTGAGGATAGATACACACTTGTTCCTGGCTTTATAGAAGGAACTGATATTGCCCTCAGTTGGGTTTGCTTTCCATGAGGCAAAGGCAAGTTGTTTCAGGACAACTGCTTCACCACAAGCTTCAGTGAACCAAGGGCGGGAGGAAGGGTAGGACAACTGAAGACAAGAGGGGATAAATCTCTGCCTGAGGGAGAGCAAGTTTCTTTGAAAGAATTCCCAGGATGAGTTGATGTTGGAGAAAGTAGAGATAGGAGACCAGTCTATAAGTTTGATGGCTGCTTGGAGACCCTGCCCTTTGGCTGGAGTGAAATGCCAGACTCGACGGCGGTGAGGTGGTTCTCTGATAACAGCCAGAGAGATGTCCACTTTGACAAGGACTTGTTCAGAAGAACCAATCGGAGCAGAGGAAGAGCAGTATATATTGTCAGGGAAATTTGTCAAAATCAGATCCAGAAGATATGGAGTACCATTGGTTCAGATCCGGGTCGGGAAGTTGACCGATTGTGTCAGTCCCAATGAGTCGCAGAAAGCTTTTGTTGAGGTGCCATGACAGGTGAGAGAGGAACCCACCTAGCCAACTGGCGTGATGACAATTGAAGTCACCACATAAGAGGAAGAGAGAGTTTGGATGGGAAGATAGAAGTTGGTCCATGTTTTCGGATAGTGAGGTATAGATGGACTCATCACTGTTAGGTGGACGGTACAGTACATACGACACATATAAACATGAGGTGGGAGTGGAGCGGAAGCCGTAGCCAGAGGTATTCCTGGGGTGTGGGGGAGTGAGGGCAGTGCATGGAGAGTGAGGAATAGAGTCTTTGATGAAGAGAGCATCTCCTCCACCAGGACGAGGCTCAGGTCTGTCATACCAGAGGAGGGAGTAACCAGGTTGAGATACTTTGGAGTCAGACACGACTCGGGGGAGGAAAGTTTGTTAGGCAGATTATGTCTGGTTTGTCAGTAGAAACCTGTATGGAAAGATCTGAAAGGTTTGAGCGAAGGCCCCGGATAGTCGAGGTCCACACTTTTAATGAAGAGGGAGGGGAGGAGGCTGTGGGTGCAGGGGGTGGGGGAGGGGAGGGTAGAACAAGGGACGAGGGGGGAGGTAAGGAGGGTTGTTGAAAGAGTGTGGGGGATTACAGAATAGCTAGGGGAGGGGCCGGATGAGGAGGAGAAAAGGCTCTGTGGTGCTGGGGGAGAGGGGGTACAAGAGAGGGGGAAGAAGGCAGTTGAGGATTTGAGGAGGTGGAGTGAAGAGATGGATGTGAGGGCAGTGGAAGGAGGCAGCTTTGTGGATGAGAGGGAAGGCAACTTTTAGAAGGATGAGTGAGGTGGGATGATGAATGGTTGGAGTTTTTGAGAGAGGTGAGAGGGAGGCTTGGAGGGAGAAGAGTGGGAGGGGTGAGAGGGGTGAGTTGGCACTGAAGTTGGAAAAAAAGAATGGTGATGGAAAGCGATCATTCATAGCAAACTGGGGTTTTAAAAAGTTTTAGGTCAGAGATGCGATTTAACACAATTCTTTTTGGATGCAATAAAGGCGAATTCAGAGAATGGAGAGAAGAAACGCTGTAACAGTTGGATTTTTTGGGAAGGTATGAAGGAGAGGTCGAAATGAGAGCAGTCTGTTAAAATAGCAGAAGAGTAGTGCATTATGATGCAGTAAAGGAGTACCACACGTGTGAAAGAGGAAGATGAAGCATTATAAGAGATAGTTTTTATTATTATTATTAATGTTTGAGAGAGTTTTCAACAGATTAGGTCATGGAAGTGTTGCAGAAAAAAAATCGAGGAAGAAGAAAAGGAGGAAGAAGCAGAAGCAGAAGCAGAAGCAGAAGCAGAAGAAGAAGAAGCAGAAGAAGCAGAAGAAGCAGAAGAAGCAGAAGAAGCAGAAGAAGCAGAAGAAGCAGAAGAAGCAGAAGAAGCAGAAGAAGCAGAAGAAGAAGAAGAAGAAGAAGAAGAAGAAGAAGAATCAAGACTCACGAGTGTGCAAGGAGAAAGGTAACGGGTTTTTTATTTTTTTTTTTTTTTTTTGATTTAAGATACGAAATAGAGTGATTATTTGGGAGGGATGTGGGACATTAGGAAAGTTGGGAACATAGAAATTGAAGGTAATGGGGAGAAAAAACAAATAAACACGATTGTACACCGAGGAAACCGGTAGGCCTCAAGCCTCAAGGGAAGGCCTCAAGCACCCGGTAAGACAAAAGTTTTGTTTTTTGAAACAAAACCGAACTAGGAACACACAGTAACATGTAGGTGAGAAAAAAAGTTAAAACGGGACAGATAACAACCGGAAACTTAACTTTGAGATCGTCAGCAGGGAGCCGTGAAGGAGATCTGCCGACGCTCCAAACGTAGAACCGGAAGTCAAATTGTTGATGGAATTGATTGACTTGTTTGTGGTTATATATATATATATATATATATATATATATATATATATATATATATATATATATATATATATATATATATATATATATATATATATATATATATATATATATATATACATGTTGTTCATCTTTCGGCTGCTTCCGTTAGGGGTCACCACAGCGGATCATCCGTTATGAACCGCATACTGATTTGGCATAGGTTTTACGCCGGATGCTCTTCCTGACGCAACCCTGGTCACCTCTTATGACAGGGATAAGGATTGGGTTTCGCCAGGATTCCGGGCTGCCCTACACCCTCTCATAGCACGGCCCAGTGCAGAGCTCCCGTCCTCAAGCGATCCTCCAACCCAAGCCTCCGAGTAGCCAGATTACAGGCGCATGCCACTACGCCCGGTCACACATATATATATATATATATATATATATATATATATATATATATATATATATATATATATATATATATATATATATATATATATATATATATATATATATATATATATATATATATATATATATATATATATATATATATATATAGTTCTGGTCAGTGTGTGGACCAGTGACTGAGCCAATAAACCACCATAGTGTGTGTTTGTGTGTGTGTTTGACAAAAACGCACACAACTCGAAATTGCATGAATAGCGATATTTTTGGACCTCTTCATGCAATGTCCGGACCCATGAGCTCTCAAATGAAGCTTCATTCAGCATTATATGTGCTGTGGTTACGACATTTATCCCTGTGTGTGCTGTGCTGTGGTTCATACACAATCGTACAACTTGCATGTTTTGTATCGATAGATAGATTTATTTATTTTGGGGGATGGGGAATAGGGTAGGCCGGCAAGGAACGAACAAACACCGACAGCATATTCACTTTTTGACGAGATCCTCTCACAGACATCACGATCACTATGTATGTATGTATGTATGTATGTATGTATGTATGTATGTATGTATGTATGTATATATATATGCAATCGAACAACTACAGCCAAGCTTCTAATCCTGCCTAATTATGACCACCGTAACTCTCATCTTTACTTGCAAGCTGTGGCCCCTGGTCTTGTTAGTGTCCATTTTAATTTTTTTTTTCCAGGAGCTATGGCTCGTAGTGGAGCTCACACACACAACACAAGACTGTTAGATGAGACAGCCACTGAACTTGGGGGAAGTGCCGTCACTTCATGGGGCACCCTGGGAACCAGCAATGCCACAACAATGGCCCCTGTTTTCTCACACTCAGCGGGGCATTTCCCCAGAAGGACTTCTCTCCTCCCCATAGATTCCAACTTATCGAATTGCCCACACTCTATCCTTTTAAATGCTGAACGTCACGCAAGGAATAAGCACGTACCACTTTTTAAGTCTCAGAGCGGACGGTGCACACCATTACACACCACTGAATCTAGTCAACTCTTTTCTGCTGAAAAAAAAATTTCTGCTTTTTCTGCACTTATTTCATCTCCACTTTTCATAACGTTAAACACCTCATTCAAATCCTCTCATAATCACATGTTTTCTCATGTATACAGTCCTGTCTCCTTCAGCCACTCCCATGGCTTAGTCAAGTCAGGCTCGCAATCAATCCGGTTTCCCAAAACGGATCCCTCTCGGTGGCAGTGATGTGTCCCCTAACAAAGCAGAGTACGTACTAAACAGGTTTGGAATCCTGTTTCATTAAAGACTTTTTCTTTGAAAGGAATTTAATTATTTATTATATTCAGTTAGTTAAAAGTGAATCTCGACCAAATGAACAAAACCTTTCATTACAAATTCATAACAACCTCACACATTCTGTAAAATGTTGGAACTGTAACAAATAGCATTAAAAATTAAACACATGGAGTGCCAATTACACTTCACTTCACACTAATATAAGTTTTTTCCCAATCCACCCACTAACCCTCCACAACCCACTAACCCCCCACAACTTATCTTCCGACCACCTCACCAGTGCCTTCAATACAAAGAGTTTGGCCAACCGGGGTTGGCAGCAGTTAACAAAATGGCACGTATTGTTTAATTTTGGGTCAATGACCTGAACCTGGGTACCCCCAGCACGTGCGCAAATTGCCTGGCCGTTTTTACCTCCACCACCGAAGGTGGAAGGAGGTTATGTTTTCACCAGTCTGTCTGTCTGTCTGTTTGTTTGTTTGTTTGTCTGTAGGATATCTCAAAAAGTTGTGGATGGATCCGGATGAAATTTTGTGGACAGGTTCGTTGTGTGACAAGGACGAACTGATTAGATTTTGGTGAATCATTAGGTGCCCATTCCGCGATAGAGCGAGGTACCCATTCTGCGATATAGTGAGGTACCCGTTCTGCGGTAGAGCAAGGTACCCATTCTGTGATAGAGCAAGGTACCCATTCGGCGATAGAGCAAGGTACCCATTCAGCGATAAAGCGAGGTACCCATTCCGCAATATAGTGTGGTACCCATTCGGTGATAGAGCGAGGAACCCATTCCACGATATAGTGTGGTACCCATTCGGTGATAGAGCGAGGTACCCATTCCACAATAGAGCGAGGCACCCATTCCGCGATAGAGCGGCGTACCTATTCCGTGATATAGCAAGGCACCCATTCCGCGATATAACAAGGTACCCATTCCGTGATATAGCGAAGTACCCATTCCGCGATATAGCGAGGTACCCATTCGGGGATAGAGCGAGGTACCCATTTCGTGATATAGCGAGGTACCGATTCCACGATATAGTGTGGTACCCATTTGGTGATAGAGCGAGGAACCCATTCCATGATATAGTGTGGTACCCATTCGGCGATAGAGCGAGGAACCCATTCCATGATATAGTGTGGTACCCATTCGGCGATAGAACGAAGAACCCATTCCATGATATAGTGTGGTACCCATTCGGCAATAGAGTGAGGTATCTATTCCGTGATATAGTGTGGTACCCATTCCGCGATAGAGCGGGGTACCCATTCCGCGATATAGCAAGGTACCCATTCCGCGATATAGCAAGGTACCCATTCCGTGATATAGCGAGGTACCCATTCCGCGATATAGCGAGGTACCCATTCGGTGATAGAGCGAGGTACCCATTCCGCGATATAGCGAGGTACCCATTCGGTGATAGAGCGAGGTACCCATTCCACGATATAGTGTGGTACCCATTCCGTGATATAGCGAGGTACCCATTCTGTGATATAGCGAGGTACCCATTCAGTGATAGAGCGAGGTACCCATTCCGCGATATAGCGAGGTACCCATTCAGTGATAGAGCGAGGTACCCATTCCGCGATATAGTGTGGCACCCATTTGCCGAGAGAGCGAGGTATCTATTCCATGATTGGCACATTTTACAACAATAATTCAACCGCGATGCAGTTCAATGTCCAACCATTTTCAATGCATGAAATGTGCTCTTGCAAAATCAAGGGACGTAGACAATATATTTATTACGTATGCAAATATAACCATTTTTTTTATTAATTACCCTCCCTCAAACCTTCCCAAACCCTTTCCAAACTGGAGACTTCCTGTTTTAAGGACATAAAGGACACAAACAACAGGCAGGAAGAACTAAGGTGATGTCTGAGATCAGGTGGTGTAAAAGATGCTGCATCCAATGGCGGTAAACTTCAGAAATATATATATATATATATATATATATATATATATATATATATATATATATATATATATATATATATATATATATATATATATACACGTTTTCTTCGACCTTTAATATGTTTATTTTATTTCAATTGAATTATATACTTGAACATTGCAGAACACAAATCGCCTTCTTGGCACTTTCATCAACCTTCCGTTTAGTAGTACTCTGATGAAATATTACGGCATTTTACGTCATCTCGACCAATCAAATTTGCCGCTTACAGACCCTCCCCATGTCCTTTTTTTCTCAAGACTCTATGGTGTAAGGTATTCGATAAACTCTCTAGTTGCCTGCAGTTATTGTTCAAAACCATCATTCACTCTCTGTTCACTATCCTCAGTTAGTACGGGGCATTGGAGGACTGTCATCTTTGCATCGTTTGTTTTAAATTTTGCTGTCATCAACCTTTCACCGATAGGTTTCCATCCTACCAGTGTCTTGTTTGCTTTTCTGGACAGGTATACTATATTCCCACACCTTGATCGTGGAACTCGTATTTCCTTCCAGAATATATTACAGTTGTCTTGTTGATGGAAATCTTTCTAGATCTTGTCCATCTTCATTCAATAACTCCAAATATATTTCAGTCATATTGTTCCATTTAATTAACTAATTGTCAGGATTTAGATGATCTAACATTCCACCAGCTCATTCCATTAAAGTTGTGTGTAGACGTAAAGAAAGTTATTCAAACTAGATTATACCGGAGGGCTTTCACTCTTCCTCGTCATCGGACATCACCCACATTATATCGATCACTTCCAAGTTCTCGTCTGCCTTGTTGTCCAACAAGAATGAAGACCAAGATGTCAGTACCTTGTGATTGTTTACGGCAGATAACTCCAATCATTTTTAGCTTTGCCACCTGAGGTGGATGGAGGTTATGTTTCACCCCTGTCTGTATGTCTATCTGTGAGCAGGATATCTAAAAAGGTTTTGGATGGATACAGACAAAATTTGGTGGACCGGTTGGCATGTCGGACAAGGCCGAATTGATTAGATTTTGGTGAAGATCTGGATATGATAATTTTAAGTCACCATTGAGAGATGGGGCCAAAAATGATATATCGCACAGTATTTCATAAATTTGTGGATGAGCTCTGACAAAACCTGGTGGATGAGTTGGGTCGATGACAAGAACAAGCCAATTAGATTTTGGTTAAAGTCTGAATCCAAATCTGGCCTGTCAGTGTGATACAAAACGTAAACGGTTCACCCTGGTATACGCTCGACCAAGCGCTGTTCCAGTTTTCTTATGTTTTCAAGTCATACCAAAGATTTTTTCAATGTAACATACTCCCTTGTTGCTTGATGCTCACCATTTAGAGAGCCTGGTGTTGGCTTAGCGGTTAGAGAGGTGACTTGGAATCCTAGGGTCCTGAGTTTGAGCCCTGTTGGACACTGAATTAACACCAGGGGGTTGACTCAGCCTGTCATCCTTCTGAGGTCGGCGAAACGAGTACCAGTTCCAGTGTGTGTACTGGTAGAGGGGCACTGCATCAGAGACATCAGAGACATCGCGCTTCATGAAATGATAGCTACCCCGGCAGCTAAGCTGCCATACGACCACCACCACCACCAGGAAGTAGACAGGAAGCATTGTCAGATAGTTCTTCCAGAGAGAGAGAGAGAGAGAGAGATAGAGAGAGAGAGAGAGAGAGAGAGAGAGAGAGAGAGAGAGAGAGAGAGAGAGAGAGAGAGAGAGAGAGAGAGAGAGAGAGAGAGAGAGAGAGAGAGAGAGAGAGAGAGAGAGAGAGCGAGAGAGCGAGAGAGCGAGAGATAGAGAGAGAGAGAGAGAGAGAGAGAGAGAGAGAGAGAGAGAGAGAGAGAGAGAGAGAGAGAGAGAGAGAGAGAGAGATCGAGAGATCGAGAGATCGAGAGATCGAGAGATCGAGAGATCTGTCAGAGTTCAAAGACATTTTCCAATTGTTGGACCGGCTCATGATTTTATTGATGTCTGCAATGAGGGAAGAGATTACTGCCTGCCTATCTGAGGGATGAGGAATGCTATATCAGAGGGTGGAGTTATCAGCAAAATGATAAGCAGGATTCTTCAGACAGCCAGAAAAAAACGTTCATAAACATCTTGAGAACAGGACTGGACACAAAACATTGCCTTGGGACACTCTGTCCTTCCCAGGGAGAGAAGATGAGAAGAGCCCTTTGAGAGCCACACATTGTCTACAAGAGTGGAGGAAGTCAGTAACTGATGAGAGCAGGTGGCTTTGGATGCGAGAGGCAGAGTTTGGAGAGCAAGGTGGGGTGCCAGACTGTATAAAATGCTCATGTCTGAGATTGTGGGCCTCCATCCATTGTTGGAAGAGCAGAAACAGCATGTCCATGGTAGAGCTTTGTGGTCTGAATCCAAACTGATGGTCTGATATCAAGCTGGTAGAGAAAAGGATGGATTTGATGTCAACTGTCATAGATGGATTCCATGACCTTGCCAATTATTGAAAGTAAGCTAAGAGGTCTACAGTTTTGAGGATCCGTTTATGCACCATGTTTGTGTGATGGAGTGATGTTGGCTGACTTCCAAGCCCTGGTGACTAAAGAGGGAAAATTGACATCACAACATGGTGCCACGAACACCCAGCTAAGTCACTTCCCCAAAGGTCACAAGATGTTTATTGCAAGTCAAGTGCAGTGTTGTCTAATGTCTATCTGCATGTAGCAGCTCCTCCATCCACCTTATCAATTCTTCCCTTCACGCACTGTGTATACACTCGCACTTTTCACTCCATACCTGTACGTACGTAATAAGTTTATGTCCCCAAAATATTTTGCATTTTCATCTTTCAATAAACCTTGATTTTGGGGAGGGGGGGGGAATATGATATTACAATCCCATCACAAACCAATACCATTTTATCTATTCCCAGATTATCTGTTCTGTTTCACAACTCACAATTCTTATTTCACTGCAAGGTATGTATGTACCAACCAGGGTAAGATAAAGGAATAAATTCCTTGCTGCAGTCAAGTAGTTGCTTGATCCCCACAATAACCAATAAAAAAATACTTGCAACGTCCAAAAAATATGAATTGTTGCAATTAGTTACGATCAATAATTGCTGCATAATCAAATGTATGACCAAGTACTATACCTTTCACAAAGTTTCAAAACATCTGAGTATGGCACATGCAAGGAATACAGCGGAGTGTGCAAATGAATTCCAGATCTCCTAAAAAAACATCTTTATAACCATCTGAAAATGCTTTTTTTTATTTTTAAAATCTATTTCTGTCATGCAATGTGGTCACGGGAAAACAAGGACATCATTAGAAGGAATCTTAATCACAAGAAGAGGAGATAGATACAGGATGGAAATATGCGTCTGAGAGTATTTAATGCATGGAATAGTCTCCTTGGCAATGGAGGAGCAGAGGGTAGTCGTAGCAGCAGTAACAGTAGATAAATTTAAAACTGGAATTAGAATGGAAAAGTTGTAAACTATAGAAGATTCTTTTGCTCCGGTGAAGGGTGAATGCTCGAAAAGTCGACTCTTTTCTTTGCTTACTTTGATAAATGTGGTTAGCATACCTTGATCAAAGTTCTCTTCGATCGATCCACTAAGCTGGAATTAGATGGGTACCGAGAGGAATTGGGGATAGAGGTGTATATGGATATTGGCAGGACTGGTAGGTGTAGCTTGGGAAGGGATGGGTGTATATATATATATATATATATATATATATATATATATATATATATATATATATATATATATATATATATATATATATATATATATTGTTGTGGTTACCAAATTCGCAAACCACCATTCAGGTCCCTTAGGTGAGGTATCTCGGTAAGTACATGTGTAGTTAGGCCCAAACCCGTTGTCTAGTGGGAATACATGTCATTTATGCGTGCTGCGACTCTTCAGGATAGCCGTTTTTCTTTTACTATCTTTATTTTGGACCAACCGCCATTGTTACCACCACCAGTCACAACATCAACCACCAACCACAACGCCGCTTCACCACAACCGCCACGACCTTCACGTCACACCTCGCAACCGTCGCATCGCCACCGCTCTTGCGCCGCTTGTGGGTACCGGTGTTGGACTCGTGCAGGGCGCGCGCCGAACAGCGTGTACAAAACCACGGATTTTCCACTTCAAAAACGGATCAAAAACGACACACGCCCACTTTTGCCGTCCAATCGGTGAGCGAGGGGCGATTTGGCCCCGCCTCCAGGGCGTTGGAGGGCGATCGATATATGCAAATTTATGGATCAAAAAGCATTCACGCCCACTTTTTCTCGGGCCAATGGGGAGCGAGGTGAAAGGTCGAAGGGAGGGGGTCAAAGATGAGAAGGCGAAGCCACGGGGCTTATATAAGCGACTGCGTTCGTCAGTCAAGTAGAACAGAGAGTTAAGACTTCGCGGGCGGTGGAGTTGGCAAGAAGGAGCTGGTCGTCGTCGTGTGCGTTGGAGTCGGAGCGGAGGGGACGGAGCTGTGGAGAGGCGGCGAGGGCAGACGAGGGGGTGCTCGCGTCGTGCAGGGAGCTGCACCCCAGGGAGGCCGACAGCGCGACAGCGCTCGCACGCCGACGGGCGCGAATTCGCGACAACATATAACTGAATATACTATAACTATAATATATAATATGGAATAGGCAAAACGTAGAAGCGAACATAGAATTCTTCTTACATTCGCTTCTGACTTTACATAAAACTTGTTCACAACTGTATACTTGCCAACGATACCATGGTACGTGTAAGCGCCGCACAGCTGATGATTTTGACGCAATTTCCGGTTACTTCGGCCTGGATTCGGGATCAGCGATCAAATAATGGAAATCACGATTAAAAATTATTTTTTGATGATGCGGGAGATATCTTTATTAAAATTAACTTTGCGAAAAAAATAATTGAATCAATAAACGATCACTTCTGGTCAAGAATAAAGGTGATTAAAAGTTCCAGAAAGAGTTTCAAAATCACTCCCGATAATGTTAAATACAAAATAAACACTTCCTGTCATGAAAAAATCACTTTCGGAAGTATAAAATTAACTTTGGGAAAAAAAAAATGAATAAATAAATAAACACTTCCGGTCATGATCTCCCGGCATGCATCATTCCCCATGACAAAACCGGAAACAAAAAAAACCCAGAAACAAAACAAAAACGGAAGCAAAATGGTCATAGGCAATGACACGGATTCACAATTGCCAGGGTATTGTGTTGTTTTGTTGTTTCCTGTTCTCTCATGTGCACGCGTTAAGTACTATTCACAAGATAGAAATAAAACCCAATCGTGTTTATACACCGCATCGCGTTTAACAACAACTGGTATCAAAAGGTCATAGCTAACGACACGGATTCCAAATAGCCAGGGGTATTGTGTTGTTGTTGTTTCCTATTCTCTCACGTGCATGCGTTAAGTATGAAGCTCACTGCGTTCGCTATAACTGAATATACCAGTTCGGAGTACGTATAAGCAAACACCTATACTCCGATCTCTAGCGGTAGCGCAAGGTGGACGCACGGTCGACGCAGACTGCCATGGAGGCCATACGTAGGACGCACGGCGGGCATAGGGGAACGTTGTTGCGTTGCCCGCAGGTAGTCACACAGACCGCAAGGCCACCGCACGTTGAACTCAGGGACGCCTTAGGACTACCCTACGGCGACCGTGGAAATAGTGCGGCCGCCGTAATTTTTAGGGGGTTGGCAAAAATCATTTTTCATTGATAAGAGCCTACGGTAAGCCGCACGAAAAACGCAAGCCCATCGTACGCCCTATGTACGGTCGACGTGGAACACATCTACGTCACAGCTTGACTTCTCGAATTGCTACGGCCAACGTAGAAATGAAAAAAGTTATAACTCCGTGTTATAATTCCACGGCGACCCCTACGGCCTGCAAAACATAGCCATACAGCGTAGGGCCACCCTGAGGCCACCTCAGCAACTCTGTGGCCGCCGCACGTTTCTGTCAATTGAAGGGGGGGGGGGTACGGCCACCATATCCTAGCCATAGAGCAAATGTGACTTAGGCCGAACACGCAACATACAGCAAGGGGGGGCATGAGACAAGAGAGGAGGGAGTGGGAAGGACAAAACAGTGGGGAACAGAGACATTAGGAGATCTGTGGAAGGGAGAAGGATGGGACGGGGAACTGAAAATGAACATTACAGGGACTTTTCAGGAAGAAAATCAGGGAATTCGAAGGAGGTGGGCTTGGGTGGATTATCGGGGGTAGAAAAGATTGAGGATTTGGATGGGGGATGATAAGAGGTGGTGGTGAACAGCTGTTTTGAAGGCCTGGAGGGAAGAATGGGAATGAATAGAGTGAGGGAGTTTATTCCAAAGGCGGGATAAAAGAGGAATGAAAGAGTGAAGGTGAGCAGTGATTTTGGTAGTTTTACCAGAAGGGGGTTGTTGGCGGACCTTGAGTCCCTGTAGAAATGTGGTGGGGACAAAACGCAGAGAGAGCAGGGGGGGGGGGGCGAAGCTGGAGAGGAGACAGTGAAAGACAGAAAGACCACTGACCAACCTGCGGTGATTGAGTGAGAGGCCCAAAGACTCAGCGTCATTGCGGGAGATGCCAATGATCCGCAATGCCTTGGTTTCTACAGCGTGAAGCCGAGAAAGGTGGGAAGCAGGAACACCAGCCCAGAGGGGAGAGCAATACTCCATCAGGCTGCGGACAAAAGCTTTGTAAGTGGTCAGGAGCTCAGGTGGGCCAAGGAAGGACTTTGCACAACAGAGAATTCCCAGTCGGCGACTGGCTTTGGAGGCGAGGTTTGAAATGTGGCTTTCCCAGGAAAGGTCATGGCAGATAGTGAGACCAGAAGCTTGAAAGAAAGGACTTCTTCCAGAGGATTGTTGAAAAAGTGGATGGAGGAGGGGGGGGTTCTAAATGGTCCTTTCGAAGAGACATAGTGAGAGTGTGAGATTTGTCTGGATTGAAAGACATGTTCCATGTGTTGGACCAGTTAGTGATTTTATCCAGATCTGCAGTGAGCGAAGAAGCTGCTTCTTGCCAGTCTGAGGGATGACCGATGGTACAGCAGAGGGTGGAGTCATCAGCAAAGAGATATAGAGGATTTTTCAGAGAGTCAGAGAGATCATTGATGAAAACCAGAAAAATAACAGGGTCCAGAACGCTACCTTGAGGAACTCCAGCCTGGACAGGAAGAGGGGATGAAAGAACTCCATTTAGGGCCACACGTTGACTGCGACAGGAGAGGAAGTCTGCAAGCCATGAGTGGAGATGGCCTTGGATACCATAGGAAGAGAGTTTGGTGAGTAGTGCAGGGTGCCAGACTGTGTCAAAAGCACGTGATATGTCGAGGGATATGGCTCTGATTTCATGTCTGGCATTGAGGACCTCCATCCATTGTTGGGAAAGCAGAAGCAGCATATCCAGGGTAGAGTGACCTGGTCTGAAACCAACTTGATGATCAGAAATCAAGCCATTGGAGAAGAGGAAGGATTTGATGTCTGAAGCAATGATGGATTCCATATCGTGCTGTGGCATGGCTGGAAAAAAATAGTTAACCCCTCCCCAGGGTATAACAAAGCACAACCATATTTTTTGGGGGTTTATTTGGATGTCTGAAGTTGGAAATGGATGGTTGTGAAAAAATATATTGGGGATAGCATGTGTTTTTGGTGGAATTTGTAATTATAGTGCCTGAAATTTTTGTGCATTTCTGAAAATCATAAAAATCATAAAAATGACTGTTAAATCTTCAATTATCAACCAATTTTCATAATTAAAATGTCATTTTGTACAGAATCAAGAGTATGTTGCTTTCAGATCATCGCAGTAGCTAAATATGAATGATTACTTTTTCAAAACTGAAAAACTGTGATTTTACCAACTAATTTTATTTCGAAATGCTATCTTACATTTTGTTGTATACTAATATTTTTTGCTTTAACACTGAAACTAGGAAATATATTGAACAAAACATTCTGCATAAAATGGTCCTGAATATGAAATTCACAAAGAGATTTAATCAAAATCATCACTGTCCAAGTCACTCTCATCTTCAGCAACAGGGGCTTCACGTTTGTTGTCACATTCCATACTGAGACATGAACAGAAGTCAGTGCAAGGCAATCCTAATGCCAAACAGTGGCATTTCTGTGAAGTCTTTCATTCAGCATCCATAAAGTACATGTGAGTTAGGTCTCAGACTTCAATGGGTGCAGCCTCTTTCACATAGTAAACAGGTTGCATGGAAGATGTGTCCTCATCCCATCTCCAGCCATTACCAATTGGGCTCAACTGTTGTGGTTTCGAAACTTCACATTGCATCCATATAGTTAACTGGTACTTGGCATGCAACACATGTTGAAGGAAAGCATCCTCAGTTGGAGGAAATGCTGATGCAGGTTTGTCACTCTTGCAAGCAAATTCATACCATAACTCATCTAAGGTTGTACATAAGTTGCGATTGGATTTATTTTTGTTTCCATACAATGCGAATGTGTACCGATGAGCATCCTGCAGTTTTTCTGTCAAATCAGGAGTTGTGCTCGGAGCAGGAAGATCCTCTGCATATTGAACTAGCTTACTGAAGGCTGTTTTCTTGCCAATCTTGTAGAGACTACTGGTGTTATCACACCCAGTAAGGGCGTGTGCAGATGGTAAGGCACGTGCTACATTTTCTCTTACATTTTGACAGATACTATGAACCGGTATAAATCTTTCCCTATTTATTCTTTGTCCAGTGTGTCCAGAATGCATGTATGTTAACTTTGGCAGATTGCCTTCATTTAGACTAGCATAACCCGCGCTCTGCGCGACGTGTTGGGGTGGGTGTGTTTGAGAAAGGAACTGATGCAGAGTATCAGTAGTAATTTTACTTTAATGCTGTAAGTGGAATACGATTTCACTGTTTCAGAACCATTTTATTTACTTTTTTTGTACCATGCACCTCATATGGTCTTTGAGATAATGTAAGCTGAATATTACGTTACTCGAGCACAGAACAAAGTCGAAGATAGCGCGACACGAAACCACAAACTCGGAAATAATATATAAGTTAGTAAACCAGCAAGACAAGGACATCTGTATCATCTGACTTCATTATCAGCCTTTCATGAGATGATGCTAGGTCAATGGCATGAAGAAGCATCCGAGTTTCTGCTTCTTCTTGTGTGCTGAAGAGCCGGAGAAGATTTCTTTTTCCATTTGAGTCAATGGTTACAACTCTCTCAGCTTCTGGAAATCCACCTGCAAGAGTTATACTCTGGCCATTGATCATTCCAGGTGGGTCATCTAGTAATGACTGTGATATGAATGCTGCAAGGTTTGCCTTGTTAGCAGAATTCTTTAGGAAATTCCTGTAATGTGGCACAACTCTGTCTGGAGCAATTACATGACTTGCAACTGCAGAAGTGCCACCTCTGCGTTGTCTTTCTTGATATTTGACAGAATGGGGGACATCATAACGATCAAACACAAGGACTACAGACTTGATGTTCCATGAATTATTGAGCAGGGCAACAATTTTGCGTAAGATGAGCTGTGCAATATCCCTGAAAGTGTTTAACTGCGTTTCATGTATCCCTTGGAGAAGTGCCATCCCATCATATATGTAAATCCCTTGACCATCAAATGGTGGAAGCTCAAGGATTTCCTCTGTTGTTGACTCCAGTTTACTGGCTACATCTGCTTTAACACACTTCTTCATGTTGCCATCATCATAGAACAAGGCAGGTGGTATGACTGCAAGCTCATGCTGTAAGACTGTTTCCTTGTTCACATTTCACTGTTTTGACACAGCCAGAAACCTTCTAAATAACACTTCTGAATCAATCATCAACTTCTTGGTGTCCTTATCGATGTTAATGGACTTCTTCATGTTTGCAAAGGTCACAATCTTCTTTCGTGTTGCTGGATCCCAGAATAAAACAGACTTAGATACTGGTGCCAGCCTCTTTTCCATGAACTCTGTGAGCTTTTGACAACCCTCGTCAAGAAATCCAGTGAGACTCTTGGCTACTTCTGGGGACACAACCTGACCTGTGATGATGTTTACCAATTCTGAAGGCACAGTCTCTATCAAATGGGTTCTGACTGTTGGTAATCACATTAACCACATTCTGTACATCAGATTCATCCCTTGCTTTCTGGCTCTTTCCCAGTTCTTCCTGTGTTCTCTTTCTCTCCATCTTGTCATGGCATCACACTTGAAAGGCATTGGCATATTCACTTGTGATATGTCTGGTCATCAACCAGCAGGTCATCGCTCCCTTCCGAAGTGTAAGGCCAATAATGCCAACTTCACTTTTGCCTTCTCGGTTAATTGTCTGCTCTAGTGCTTGGTCGGTGCTGACAGCATTAAATCGGTACTTGTCAGACCTTCTGACGACAAGGCCACCTTCACACATATGCTGATAGACGTCTGGATGTTTCACCTCAAGACGTTTCATATCTGCCACATACGTCAGGACATACTTTGCATAATTGTGCCTGCCTGTAGCCCAAAACCAACAATTGCATTTATATGAAGTTCCATCAATCCTTCCTTCTCTGCTCTGAGTGGACGCAACAAGATTGAGCACCCTCCATAAAATCAGCCCAATATGTGAATGTAGCTGATTCTTCTCTACCATCAGCTAAGAATTCTGCAATAACTTCTGCAACCTCTGGCAACTAACTGTTCATCAGTTCTCTGGCAATATCAATTGCAACTGCATTGTCTTTGACACCACATGCATGTTGTAGATCAAATAACTTCTCTTCAGTGTCAGCATTGCGAAGCGATCGACCAGATTGTTCTAACCACATAACCATTGAACTCAAGAAAGTTCGGAAGACTGCCTCATACACAATTTTGATGCCCCGTATGCCACGTGATACTTGTGTACCCTGCAACATTTGTCTTGCTGTTGCCTCAGCATACACAGATGACTCAGTTGGTAAAGCCATAAGACCACCATCACCAAACAGTTTGCCGAAACTAGCAAGTAAAGCCATTGTTGTATGCATCCCATCAACACGCATTGTCACCTTTCCATCTAAATATGCTGGTTTGTTCCATAGAATCTCCTGTGCCTTGCTATATATAGCCATATCAGCAGTTACCAAGATGTGATTTTGTCCAATATGTTCAGATACATCAATGAGTTTGCATAAGATAGTGTAAATGGTTGAGAGGTGTGATGGAGGAGCTCTTAGGAAGGGCATGTATCTAACAGTAGTCACTGGCATGGTCTTCTCACAGATGATGGAGTTAAATCCAGTATAGGCTGGTATTGACTGTTCTGCATCTCGTTCCTGTAGATGAGCGAGTTGCCATAGGAGGTCTTTCTGATTTGCTTCTCTGTAACTGTCCACATTCTGGCGAACATCGGTAACTGTTACATGGGCCTCTGATGGCTCAGGTCTGCGTGCAGGTTTTACATAGCTAAAAACAGTAAAGACAAGCATGCAACCCACCACCATATTCTACAATTCTACCACCATATTCTACCACCATACAATTCTACCACCATACCACACCACCATATTCTACCACCATATTCTACCACCATACAGATCACTAGATGTTAGGAAAGCATTACATTCATTACTACATGAAATGATAAATACATTGGTAGAGCAAACCAACACCTTATGCTACTAGGTTAAATAGCATTAAGAAAAGCATTGCACTAACACATTCTAAGATTATGTCACTCTATTGTTATAATAACCAAGCAAAATTATGTAAATTTAGCACCCCTAGCAACACACTGCTGGATGCTTATGGATGAAATACATATTGTTACCTTCGCATCGGCAGAAGAGAGTGACTTTTCCTTGACTCGTTTTACTTGACATTTTGAAGCATCTATCGGGCAGCACTTGTACAGGACTGCAGCCATAGTATGGGTTGTGGATTTGCCATCAAGGGTCTCTTCATTTTGGTCAAAATTATCAATGGCAGCATCCACCATAACAAGGTCATTCACACTTTGAAGTCCACTAGGAATGTACACGTCTGTCCCTTTTTGGTCAAGTGCAACTGATGTAAGAAACCTCCGTACTTCATCGTAGGACACAGAGTAGCCAAAGTCATGAATTGATCAACCAGTTTCTTACTTCGAAAAACAAATGATGCACAGAGATTCCTAAACCAAGACTTATTGGTGTCCGTATTCGCCGACTCTGAGCAATGATATTCTGGCATATAGCAATGATCTTCAGCTCCCAAGTTTGAGAGTCACCATTAGCAAAGCAAGATACCGAGTCAAATGCTTGTTTGCTGACACACCAAGATAAAAAAATCATTCAGACAATCTGGCGCAAATTTTCCACACTCCTCTAGCTCCAGATCAAAACTAGATATGTAGTTGTCACTGTCAGTTATATTACTCATATGGCTTCTCAGGATTGCTGCTGCCATATACAAGATCTGATATTCATCAAGCTGATCTTTTGCTGAATGTAAATCAGAAAACTCAATGTCTTCATCAGTTTCCATGTGTGATGCTTGTTGGAATGCATCACCAATTGTCATGTTGCCTGAACAGACCAAGTCTGATTGTCCACGGCATTGCACGAAGATTAGTCTGTTTCCATAATCATTTTTTAGCTTTGTCTTTAACTTCCAGGACGAATATTGTTGTGCATCAGTCACCCCTATGTCAACCAATGCTTGGACATACTTTTCTTTCAGGAAAGAGAAGCTTTTCACAGTCAATTTTTGGGATAGCACTGATTTCTCAAGCTCATTCTGAACAACGTGGAATGCTTTCTCGTGACAAGTCTGTTCTTTGTCAGATGTGGCTGCCTTCGAACATGCTGCTTCAATGTTGCGATCACTGATATAGTGTCCATAACAACTCCGATGATACATTGCATCAAAGGTAAAGAGGTCTGAATGTGTAAGCTTTCGAGTATGAATCTCTTCATCATTTCATTTGGCGGCTGCTTCCAGAACTCTCTGTCTGGTGGATTTACCACTTCCGGTTGTAATTGGAGTCAATTTTTCTGATTTCATGTCTCCTTTGCCACAAACAAAACATCGAGTACGGATATTGAAATTGGAGGAATGTGATCTACTGCTTTGCCGCAATGAGGGACTACTTACTGTAGATGGACCTGCGGTATCATCATACATGTAATTGTTTGAGGAACTTGTATATTTTGCGCGGCAAAGTTGGTGGAAGCTCACATGAATCTCGCTGGAGAGAATGTGGTCTTCTAAGGGTGAAAATAATTCATAGACATCATCTTTGCATTTCTTACATACATTCATGATAGTCCTAAGGCCATCATGGGTTGGATTCTTGACAACAGCACCTCCTTTTGTAAGGGATTTGAAGCACAATATACATTGTTTAGTGTTCAAATGAGGTCTCTTATCAGGAGGTTCACCATCCATTATGCTCTTCTTGTACTGCATTCATTGATGAAAGTTTCTCTGCCCTACAAAGACAAAGACGGAATGGTAAAATAATAGGGACTAAAAACATGTTCCTCGGAATTGGATTTGACACATACACACTGTTATATATATTTTTTAAGGCAAAACAATACTGTCACAACCTAATTATGTACTGCCCTTTCAGATTTCCGACAAAATGACACCTTATTTGTGCAAATCGGTTGAAAATTGCAGGTTTAACAGTCATTTTTGTGATTTCGCAACATTCGCCAAATTATTGGAGACTACTAACACAAATCATGGCCAAAATACATGCTATCCCCAATATATATTTTTCACAACCATCCATTTCCTACTTCAGACATCCCAATAAACCAAAACATTATGGTTGTGGTTTGTTCTACCTTGGGGAGGGGTTACCCTGCTTTTTAGGGCCCTTATGGGGAATGGCCACAGCACCAATAACCTTGCTGATGATTGGGAGAAGGGTGATTGGTCTGTAGTTGCAGGGATCTGTTTTTTCATCTTTTTATGCAGGGCAGTGATGTTTGCTGATTTCCAAGCAGATGGCAGATGAGCTTGAGAAAATGATAGGGTGAATAGAACAGAGAGAGGGTGAGCAAGAGCAGAAGAGCAGGCTTTGAGGACATGTGGGCTGATGCCGTCTGGACCGGTTGCAGAATCTGAGTCGTGGTTTGACAGCAAGCTCTCCACCTTGTCAGGAGAAAAGGACACAGAGTCCAGGGACAGTTGGGTGCGACTGGGTAAGGTGGGTAGAGAAAGTGATGGGTTTTGGACACAAGATTTAGCTGCAAACACCGAGTTTAGACATTCAGCTTTTTCACGTGCGGTATCAGCAGTGCGCCTTTTGAGGTAAGGGAGGGGATGGAGGGGGAACATACACCAGAAACAGATTTGATTAGACACCACCAGGATTTCGAGGAGGGAGAGAGGTTTGAGATTTCACACTTGAGATTGGAAAGATGTTGTTTTCTGGCTCTCCTGAGGATAGATACACACTTGTTCCTGGCTTTATAGAAGGAACTGATATTGCCCTCAGTTGGGTTTGCTTTCCATGAGGCAAAGGCAAGTTGTTTCAGGACAACTGCTTCACCACAAGCTTCAGTGAACCAAGGGCGGGAGGAAGGGTAGGACAACTGAAGACAAGAGGGGATAAATCTCTGCCTGAGGGAGAGCAAGTTTCTTTGAAAGAATTCCCAGGATGAGTTGATGTTGGAGAAAGTAGAGATAGGAGACCAGTCTATAAGTTTGATGGCTGCTTGGAGACCCTGCCCTTTGGCTGGAGTGAAATGCCAGACTCGACGGCGGTGAGGTGGTTCTCTGATAACAGCCAGAGAGATGTCCACTTTGACAAGGACTTGTTCAGAAGAACCAATCGGAGCAGAGGAAGAGCAGTATATATTGTCAGGGAAATTTGTCAAAATCAGATCCAGAAGATATGGAGTACCATTGGTTCAGATCCGGGTCGGGAAGTTGACCGATAGTGTCAGTCCCAATGAGTCGCAGAAAGCTTTTGTTGAGGTGCCATGACAGGTGAGAGAGGAACCCACCTAGCCAACTGGCGTGATGACAATTGAAGTCACCACATAAGAGGAAGAGAGAGTTTGGATGGGAAGATAGAAGTTGGTCCATGTTTTCGGATAGTGAGGTATAGATGGACTCATCACTGTTAGGTGGACGGTACAGTACATACGACACATATAAACATGAGGTGGGAGTGGAGCGGAAGCCGTAGCCAGAGGTATTCCTGGGGTGTGGGGGAGTGAGGGCAGTGCATGGAGAGTGAGGAATAGAGTCTTTGATGAAGAGAGCATCTCCTCCACCAGGACGAGGCTCAGGTCTGTCATACCAGAGGAGGGAGTAACCAGGTTGAGATACTTTGGAGTCAGACACGACTCGGGGGAGGAAAGTTTGTTAGGCAGATTATGTCTGGTTTGTCAGTAGAAACCTGTATGGAAAGATCTGAAAGGTTTGAGCGAAGGCCCCGGATAGTCGAGGTCCACACTTTTAATGAAGAGGGAGGGGAGGAGGCTGTGGGTGCAGGGGGTGGGGGGAGGGGAGGGTAGAACAAGGGACGAGGGGGGGAGGTAAGGAGGGTTGTTGAAAGAGTGTGGGGGATTACAGAATAGCTAGGGGAGGGGCCGGATGAGGAGGAGAAAAGGCTCTGTGGTGCTGGGGGAGAGGGGGTACAAGAGAGGGGGAAGAAGGCAGTTGAGGATTTGAGGAGGTGGAGTGAAGAGATGGATGTGAGGGCAGTGGAAGGAGGCAGCTTTGTGGATGAGAGGGAAGGCAACTTTTAGAAGGATGAGTGAGGTGGGATGATGAATGGTTGGAGTTTTTGAGAAAGGTGAGAGGGAGGCTTGGAGGGAGAAGAGTGGGAGAGGTGAGAGGGGTGAGTTGGCACTGAAGTTGGAAAAAAAGAATGGTGATGGAAAGCGATCATTCATAGCAAACTGGGGTTTTAAAAAGTTTTAGGTCAGAGATGCGATTTAACACAATTCTTTTTGGATGCAATAAAGGCGAATTCAGAGAATGGAGAGAAGAAACGCTGTAACAGTTGGATTTTTTGGGAAGGTATGAAGGAGAGGTCGAAATGAGAGCAGTCTGTTAAAATAGCAGAAGAGTAGTGCATTATGATACAGTAAAGGAGTACCACACGTGTGAAAGAGGAAGATGAAGCATTATAAGAGATAGTTTTTATTATTATTGTTAATGTTTGAGAGAGTTTTCAACAGATTAGGTCATGGAAGTGTTGCAGAAAAAAAATCGAGGAAGAAGAAAAGGAGGAAGAAGCAGAAGAAGCAGAAGCAGAAGCAGAAGCAGAAGCAGAAGCAGAAGCAGAAGCAGAAGCAGAAGCAGAAGGAGAAGGAGAAGGAGAAGGAGAAGGAGAAGGAGAAGGAGAAGGAGAAGGAGAAGGAGAAGGAGAAGGAGAAGAAGAATCAAGACTCACGAGTGTGCAAGGAGAAAGGTAACGGGTTTTTTTTTTTTTTTTTGATTTAAGATACGAAATCGAGTGATTATTTGGGAGGGATGTGGGACATTAGGAAAGTTGGGAACATAGAAATTGAAGGTAATGGGGAGAAAAAACAAATAAACACGATTGTACACCGAGGAAACCGGTAGGCCTCAAGCCTCAAGGGAAGGCCTCAAGCACCCGGTAAGACAAAAGTTTTGTTTTTTGAAACAAAACCGAACTAGGAACACACAGTAACATGTAGGTGAGAAAAAAAGTTAAAACGGGACAGATAACAACCGGAAACTTAACTTTGAGATCGTCAGCAGAGAGCCGTGAAGGAGACCTGCCGACGCTCCAAACGTAGAACCGGAAGTCAAATTGTTGATGGAATTGATTGACTTGTTTGTGGTTATATATATATATATATATATATATATATATATATATATATATATATATATATATATATATATATATATATATATATATATATATATATATATATATATATATATATATATATACATGTTGTTCATCTTTCGGCTGCTTCCGTTAGGGGTCACCACAGCGGATCATCCGTTATGAACCGCATACTGATTTGGCATAGGTTTTACGCCGGATGCTCTTCCTGACGCAACCCTGGTCACCTCTTATGACAGGGATAAGGATTGGGTTTCGCCAGGATTCCGGGCTGCCCTACACCCTCTCATAGCACGGCCCAGTGCAGAGCTCCCGTCCTCAAGCGATCCTCCAACCCAAGCCTCCGAGTAGCCAGATTACAGGCGCATGCCACTACGCCCGGTCACATATATATATATATATATATATATATATATATATATATATATATATATATATATATATATATATATATATATATATATATATATATATATATATATATATATATATATAGTTCTGGTCAGTGTGTGGACCAGTGACTGAGCCAATAAACCACCATAGTGTGTGTTTGTGTGTGTGTTTGACAAAAACGCACACAACTCGAGATTGCATGAATAGCGATATTTTTGGACCTCTTCATGAAATGTCCGGACCCATGAGCTCTCAAATGAAGCATCATTCAGCATTATATGTGCTGTGGTTACGACATTTATCCCTGTGTGTGCTGTGCTGTGGTTCATACACAATCGTACAACTTGCATGTTTTGTATCGATAGATAGATTTATTTATTTTGGGGGATGGGGAATAGGGTAGGCCGGCAAGGAACGAACAAACACCGACAGCATATTCACTTTTTGACGAGATCCTCTCACAGACATCACGATCACTATGTATGTATGTATGTATGTATGTATGTATGTATGTATGTATGTATGTATGTATGCATGTATGTATGTATATATGCAATCGTACAACTACAGCCAAGCTTCTAATCCTGCCTAATTATGACCACCGTAACTCTCATCTTTACTTGCAAGCTGTGGCCCCTGGTCTTGTTAGTGTCCATTTTAATTTTTTTTTCCAGGAGCTATGGCTCGTAGTGGAGCTCACACACAACACAAGACTGTTAGATGAGACAGCCACTGAACTTGGGGGAAGTGCCGTCACTTCATGGGGCACTCTGGGAACCAGCAATGCCACAACAATGGCCCCTGTTTTCTCACACTCAGCGGGGCATTTCCCCAGAAGGACTTCTCTCCTCCCCATAGATTCCAACTTATCGAATTGCCCACACTCTATCCTTTTAAATGCTGAACGTCACGCAAGGAATAAGCACGTACCACTTTTTAAGTCTCAGAGCGGACGGTGCACACCATTACACACCACTGAATCTAGTCAACTCTTTTCTGCTGAAAAAAAAATTTCTGCTTTTTCTGCACTTATTTCATCTCCACTTTTCATAACGTTAAACACCTCATTCAAATCCTCTCATAATCACATGTTTTCTCATGTATACAGTCCTGTCTCCTTCAGCCACTCCCATGGCTTAGTCAAGTCAGGCTCGCAATCAATCCGGTTTCCCAAAACGGATCCCTCTCGGTGGCAGTGATGTGTCCCCTAACAAAGCAGAGTACGTACTAAACAGGTTTGGAATCCTGTTTCATTAAAGACTTTTTCTTTGAAAGGAATTTAATTATTTATTATATTCAGTTAGTTAAAAGTGAATCTCGACCAAATGAACAAAACCTTTCATTACAAATTCATAACAACCTCACACATTCTGTAAAATGTTGGAACTGTAACAAATAGCATTAAAAATTAAACACATGGAGTGCCAATTACACTTCACTTCACACTAATATAAGTTTTTCCCAATCCACCCACTAACCCTCCACAACCCACTAACCCCCCACAACTTATCTTCCGACCACCTCACCAGTGCCTTCAATACAAAGAGTTTGGCCAACCGGGGTTGGCAGCAGTTAACAAAATGGCACGTATTGTTTAATTTTGGGTCAATGACCTGAACCTGGGTACCCCCAGCACGTGCGCAAATTGCCTGGCCGTTTTTACCTCCACCACCGAAGGTGGAAGGAGGTTATGTTTTCACCAGTCTGTCTGTCTGTCTGTTTGTTTGTTTGTTTGTCTATAGGATATCTCAAAAAGTTGTGGATGGATCCGGATGAAATTTTGTGGACAGGTTCGTTGTGTGACAAGGACGAACTGATTAGATTTTGGTGAATCATTAGGTGCCCATTCCGCGATAGAGCGAGGTACCCATTCTGCGATATAGTGAGGTACCCGTTCTGCGGTAGAGCAAGGTACCCATTCTGTGATAGAGCAAGGTACCCATTCGGCGATAGAGCAAGGTACCCATTCAGCGATAGAGCGAGGTACCCATTCCGCAATATAGTGTGGTACCCATTCGGTGATAGAGCGAGGAACCCATTCCACGATATAGTGTGGTACCCATTCGGTGATAGAGCGAGGTACCCATTCCACAATAGAGCGAGGCACCCATTCCGCGATAGAGTGGCGTACCTATTCCGTGATATAGCAAGGCACCCATTCCGCGATATAACAAGGTACCCATTCCGTGATATAGCGAAGTACCCATTCCGCGATATAGCGAGGTACCCATTCGGGGATAGAGCGAGGTACCCATTTCGTGATATAGCGAGGTACCGATTCCACGATATAGTGTGGTACCCATTTGGTGATAGAGCGAGGAACCCATTCCATGATATAGTGTGGTACCCATTCGGCGATAGAGCGAGGAACCCATTCCATGATATAGTGTGGTACCCATTCGGCGATAGAACGAAGAACCCATTCCATGATATAGTGTGGTACCCATTCGGCAATAGAGTGAGGTATCTATTCCGTGATATAGTGTGGTACCCATTCCGCGATAGAGCGGGGTACCCATTCCGCGATATAGCAAGGTACCCATTCCGCGATATAGCAAGGTACCCATTCCGTGATATAGCGAGGTACCCATTCCGCGATATAGCGAGGTACCCATTCGGTGATAGAGCGAGGTACCCATTCCGCGATATAGCGAGGTACCCATTCGGTGATAGAGCGAGGTACCCATTCCACGATATAGTGTGGTACCCATTCCGTGATATAGCGAGGTACCCATTCTGTGATATAGCGAGGTACCTATTCAGTGATAGAGCGAGGTACCCATTCCGCGGTATAGCGAGGTACCCATTCGGTGATAGAGCGAGGTACCCATTCCGCAATATAGTGTGGCACCCATTTGCCGAGAGAGCGAGGTATCTATTCCATGATTGGCACATTTTACAACAATAATTCAACCGCGATGCAGTTCAATGTCCAACCATTTTCAATGCATGAAATGTGCTCTTGCAAAATCAAGGGACGTAGACAATATATTTATTACGTATGCAAATATAACCATTTTTTATTAATTACCCTCCCTCAAACCTTCCCAAACCCTTTCCAAACTGGAGACTTCCTGTTTTAAGGACATAAAGGACACAAACAACAGGCAGGAAGAACTAAGGTGATGTGTGAGATCAGGTGGTGTAAAAGACGCTGCATCCAATGGCGGTAAACTTCAGAAATATATATATATATATATATATATATATATATATATATATATATATATATATATATATATATATATATATATATATATATATATATATATATATATACGTTTTCTTCGACCTTTAATATGTTTATTTTATTTCAATTGAATTATATACTTGAACATTGCAGAACACAAATCGCCTTCTTGGCACTTTCATCAACCTTCCGTTTAGTAGTACTCTGATGAAATATTACGGCATTTTACGTCATCTCGACCAATCAAATTTGCCGCTTCAGACCCTCCCCATGTCCTTTTTTTCTCAAGACTCTATGGTGTAAGGTATTCGATAAACTCTCTAGTTGCCTGCAGTTATTGTTCAAAACCATCATTCACTCTCTGTTCACTATCCTCAGTTAGTACGGGGCATTGGAGGACTGTCATCTTTGCATCGTTTGTTTTAAATTTTGCTGTCATCAACCTTTCACCGATAGGTTTCCATCCTACCAGTGTCTTGTTTGCTTTTCTGGACAGGTATACTATATTCCCACACCTTGATCGTGGAACTCATATTTCCTTCCAGAATATAGTACAGTTGTCTTGTTGATGGAAATCTTTCTAGATCTTGTCCATCTTCATTCAATAACTCCAAATATATTTCAGTCATATTGTTCCATTTAATTAACTAATTGTCAGGATTTAGATGATCTAACATTCCACCAGCTCATTCCATTAAAGTTGTGTGTAGACGTAAAGAAAGTTATTCAAACTAGATTATACCGGAGGGCTTTCACTCTTCCTCGTCATCGGACATCACCCACATTATATCGATCACTTCCAAGTTCTCGTCTGCCTTGTTGTCCAACAAGAATGAAGACCAAGATGTCAGTACCTTGTGATTGTTTACGGCAGATAACTCCAATCATTTTTAGCTTTGCCACCTGAGGTGGATGGAGGTTATGTTTCACCCCTGTCTGTATGTCTATCTGTGAGCAGGATATCTAAAAAGGTTTTGGATGGATACAGACAAAATTTGGTGGACCGCTTAGCGTGTAGGACAAGGCCGAATTGATTAGATTTTGGTGAAGATCTGGATATGATAATTTTAAGTCACCATTGAGAGATGGGGCCAAAAATGATATATCGCACAGTATTTCATAAATTTGTGGATGAGCTCTGACAAAACCTGGTGGATGAGTTGGGTCGATGACAAGAACAAGCCAATTAGATTTTGGTTAAAGTCTGAATCCAAATCTGGCCTGTCAGTGTGATACAAAACGTAAACGGTTCACCCTGGTATACGCTCGACCAAGCGCTGTTCCAGTTTTCTTATGTTTTCAAGTCATACCAAAGATTTTTTCAATGTAACATACTCCCTTGTTGCTTGATGCTCACCATTTAGAGAGCCTGGTGTTGGCTTAGCGGTTAGAGAGGTGACTTGGAATCCTAGGGTCCTGAGTTTGAGCCCTGTTGGACACTGAATTAACACCAGGGGGTTGACTCAGCCTGTCATCCTTCTGAGGTCGGCGAAACGAGTACCAGTTCCAGTGTGTGTACTGGTAGAGGGGCACTGCATCAGAGACATCAGAGACATCGCGCTTCATGAAATGATAGCTACCCCGGCAGCTAAGCTGCCATACGACCACCACCACCACCAGGAAGTAGACAGGAAGCATTGTCAGATAGTTCTTCCAGAGAGAGAGAGAGAGAGAGAGAGAGAGAGAGAGAGAGAGAGAGAGAGAGAGAGAGAGAGAGAGAGAGAGAGAGAGAGAGAGAGAGAGAGAGAGAGAGAGAGAGAGAGAGAGAGAGAGAGAGAGAGAGAGAGAGAGAGAGAGAGAGAGAGAGAGAGAGAGAGAGAGAGAGAGAGAGAGAGAGAGAGAGAGAGAGAGAGAGAGAGAGAGAGAGAGAGAGAGAGAGAGAGAGAGAGAGAGAGAGAGAGAGAGAGAGAGAGAGAGAGAGAGAGATATCTGTCAGAGTTCAAAGACATTTTCCAATTGTTGGACCGGCTCATGATTTTATTGATGTCTGCAATGAGGGAAGAGATTACTGCCTGCCTATCTGAGGGATGAGGAATGCTATATCAGAGGGTGGAGTTATCAGCAAAATGATAAGCAGGATTCTTCAGACAGCCAGAAAAAAACGTTCATAAACATCTTGAGAACAGGACTGGACACAAAACATTGCCTTGGGACACTCTGTCCTTCCCAGGGAGAGAAGATGAGAAGAGCCCTTTGAGAGCCACACATTGTCTACAAGAGTGGAGGAAGTCAGTAACTGATGAGAGCAGGTGGCTTTGGATGCGAGAGGCAGAGTTTGGAGAGCAAGGTGGGGTGCCAGACTGTATAAAATGCTCATGTCTGAGATTGTGGGCCTCCATCCATTGTTGGAAGAGCAGAAACAGCATGTCCATGGTAGAGCTTTGTGGTCTGAATCCAAACTGATGGTCTGATATCAAGCTGGTAGAGAAAAGGATGGATTTGATGTCAACTGTCATAGATGGATTCCATGACCTTGCCAATTATTGAAAGTAAGCTAAGAGGTCTACAGTTTTGAGGATCCGTTTATGCACCATGTTTGTGTGATGGAGTGATGTTGGCTGACTTCCAAGCCCTGGTGACTAAAGAGGGAAAATTGACATCACAACATGGTGCCACGAACACCCAGCTAAGTCACTTCCCCAAAGGTCACAAGATGTTTATTGCAAGTCAAGTGCAGTGTTGTCTAATGTCTATCTGCATGTAGCAGCTCCTCCATCCACCTTATCAATTCTTCCCTTCACGCACTGTGTATACACTCGCACTTTTCACTCCATACCTGTACGTACGTAATAAGTTTATGTCCCCAAAATATTTTGCATTTTCATCTTTCAATAAACCTTGATTTTGGGGAGGGGGGGGGAATATGATATTACAATCCCATCACAAACCAATACCATTTTATCTATTCCCAGATTATCTGTTCTGTTTCACAACTCACAATTCTTATTTCACTGCAAGGTATGTATGTACCAACCAGGGTAAGATAAAGGAATAAATTCCTTGCTGCAGTCAAGTAGTTGCTTGATCCCCACAATAACCAATAACAAAATACTTGCAACGTCCAAAAAATATGAATTGTTGCAATTAGTTACGATCAATAATTGCTGCATAATCAAATGTATGACCAAGTACTATACCTTTCACAAAGTTTCAAAACATCTGAGTATGGCACATGCAAGGAATACAGCGGAGTGTGCAAATGAATTCCAGATCTCCTAAAAAAACATCTTTATAACCATCTGAAAATGCTTTTTTTTATTTTTAAAATCTATTTCTGTCATGCAATGTGGTCACGGGAAAACAAGGACATCATTAGAAGGAATCTTAATCACAAGAAGAGGAGATAGATACAGGATGGAAATATGCGTCTGAGAGTATTTAATGCATGGAATAGTCTCCTTGGCAATGGAGGAGCAGAGGGTAGTCGTAGCAGCAGTAACAGTAGATAAATTTAAAACTGGAATTAGAATGGAAAAGTTGTAAACTATAGAAGATTCTTTTGCTCCGGTGAAGGGTGAATGCTCGAAAAGTCGACTCTTTTCTTTGCTTACTTTGATAAATGTGGTTAGCATACCTTGATCAAAGTTCTCTTCGATCGATCCACTAAGCTGGAATTAGATGGGTACCGAGAGGAATTGGGGATAGAGGTGTATATGGATATTAGCAGGACTGGTAGGTGTAGCTTGGGAAGGGATGGGTGTATATATATATATATATATATATATATATATATATATATATATATATATATATATATATATATATATATATATATATATATATATATATATATATATATATATATATATATATATTGTTGTGGTTACCAAATTCGCAAACCACCATTCAGGTCCCTTAGGTGAGGTATCTCGGTAAGTACATGTGTAGTTAGGCCCAAACCCGTTGTCTAGTGGGAATACATGTCATTTATGCGTGCTGCGACTCTTCAGGATAGCCGTTTTTCTTTACTATCTTTAGTATGAACCAACCGCTATTGTTACCACCAGCAGGCACAACATCAACCACCATCCACAACGCCGCTTCACCACAACCGCCACGACCTTCACGTCACACCTCGCAACCGTCGCATCGCCACCGCTCTTGCGCCGCTTGTGGGTACCGGTGTTGGACTCGTGCAGGGCGCGCGCGCCGAACAGCGTGTACAAAACCACGGATTTTCCACTTCAAAACGGATCAAAAACGACACACGCCCACTTTTGCCGTCCAATCGGTGAGCGAGGGGCGATTTGGCCCCGCCTCCAGGGCGTTGGAGGGCGATCGATATATGCAAATTTATGGATCAAAAAGCATTCACGCCCACTTTTTCTCGGGCCAATGGGGAGCGAGGTGAAAGGTCGAAGGGAGGGTCAAAGATGAGAAGGCGAAGCCACGGGGCTTATATAGCGACTGCGTTCGTCAGTCAAGTAGAACAGAGAGTTAAGACTTCGCGGGCGGTGGAGTTGGCAAAGAAGGAGCTGGTCGTCGTCGTGTGCGTTGGAGTCGGAGCGGAGGGGACGGAGCTGTGGAGAGGCGGCGAGGGCAGACGAGGGGGTGCTCGCGTCGTGCAGGGGAGCTGCACCCCAGGGAGGCCGACAGCGCGACCTGGCCGAGGTGAGACGCTCGTCGCGGGACAATAAAAATCTTCTATACCCCGGAGCATCAGCAACCCCCTCCTGTTTCCCCCCGCGCTGAGATAGTGCGACCAAGGGGGCCCCTTTCCCACCCCCTACCAGACACTGCCCGCGAGGCCCGTGGAGTTGAGGCACCATCGCCGCTCCGCGTCTCATCACCAGACGGGTAGGCCCGACCCGGTCTCGGCCTCAGGCCCGCCTCATCCTTGAGGGTATTCTTTTCCTTGGTTTTGGGTATGTGTTGTCGGCGCCGTCTGTGAAGTAAAATTGTATAAGTGTTGCCGTGTGCTCGTGTAATCGGTATTAGATCTGCATTGTCGCATTTGCTTTTTGTGTAAAATTTGCATTGTGTTTCTTTTCCTTTTCTATGTGCTTTTGGTGGAATTGAATATGTGTGCTTTCCGTTCATCGCGAATAAATGTGCTTTGTGTTGAACTGTTTCCGCAACCGTCATTTCCTTCATTGAATCCTCATCTTGCTTCACGTAAAGGGTTGGTAGTGGGCTGAATACGCCCGATAATTAATCGAACCGTCGAGGTCGACGATAACACCGCTCGGTTATCCCGATAGTACGGAACGGGTCGCTTAAGTGGCCCGTGTCCGAAGTCGACCTGTGGCGAGTGCGACGCCCGGTCTACCCTCCGCGTGGGTACTTAGGTAGGTCGAATTTGGCGAGCAACCCTATCCCACGCGGGGCTGATTGGCTCGATCGCGGTGAGACGAAAGGTCCACCCGTGACTGGTTCCCGGCGTTAGTCCGAGAGGGTCACGACTGGATTGTCCGTCCGGTGGGCGACGTGCCGCGATTCGAGTTACGTGGCCGTCAGCACGCCGGCGGGCGCGAATCCGCAACACTGGTGTCAGGTCGTGCGATACAAAGCCATCGCCCTCCTCGCGGCACTGGTATCGGAGAACAGGAAAACGGGCTCTCCTGTCTCCAGCTAAATTCACGGGAATCGGTCCAGGGGTGAGAGAAGCGACCCCCGATTCCCTCCAAATTACGAGCGAGCTAAATTAACCCTTCACGAGAAGCAAGATGGCGTCTCAAGGCGAGCGGGAGCCGGGGGTATTAGAAATGGATGTAGAATGTGTAGGATCCATGGTCCAGGATGGAATCCCCGAGCAGGAAATGTTGATTGTGCAGGAACACGGACTCGCCCAACTGAACCCAGAGCCCGAAATAGGTGCGGCAGCAGCCGCGGTGTATGACACCTCCCCCCCCCCACTCCACCAAAACCCTTCCCCAACCCTTGCCGAAACGGCTCAGCTGAATGCACCCGACATGGCCCAGCTATACGCCATGCTGGCGGCAATGAACAAGCAAATGGAAACGAATGCGCATGAAATGAAAAACGAAATGAAAGGCATGAACGAAAAGATGGATACAAACACAAATGAAATGAAAAACGAAATGAACAAGCAAATAAACGGAATGGAAGCAAACATGAGGGAAGAAATGAAAGAGCTACGGGGTGAGACGCAGAACATGGGCTGATGCCTGCAGGCGGGCATGAAGGCCGTGACCAGGGAGCTGGGAATGGCGACTCCACGTGTGGGAGCAAACGAGCTGGAAGGGGGTGCAACGGCTGACAGGCCCGCGGTGGAGGCGGGTAAAAAAATAATTCGGGGTCGTGTTGGGCGAGGGTCGTGACAGAGGAATCGACGGTGACCAAGAGGGAAAAATTAAATGGGGAGACCAAAACGTGTGAGACGAGACACGAGGTGACGACGACAGAAACTTATAAATGTATAGAGACACGGGAGACAGAAAAAATAGAGGAGAGACAACACGATGAAGACGGGGTAAGTGACGCGCACACACACACGGAGGTAGTGGAGGATAGTGAGGTTGAGCTCGCGGAGCGTGTGGGGACCCGGTGCGAGCACCTGGATGGCCTCCTCCAGGAACGAGGGGAGGGAGTATGCCCCCTTGAGGCGAGTCACGACCAGGTGAGTTCGGTCGTGCTTTGCGAGGTCGAGGGGAGGAGTGCTGTGGACGGGAGCACGGAGAGCTTGGGGGGTATAGAGGCCCCGGAGACCCTTGTGGGGACACAAATCCCCAGTGTGGTTGTCCCTGTGTGAGTGCGTCCCCGTGTGTGGAAGCGACCCCGTGTGTGAGTGGTGTGGTGGCGATGGTGCCGGAGTGTGTGCTTCCCAGCACGCCGAGTGTGGATGAGGAACCCGTGGTTGAGTGCCCCCGCGTGTGTGGATGAGGCACCGCGGTTGAGTTCCCCCGCATGTGTGAGTGAGGCACCGCGGGTGAGTGCCCCCGTGTGTGTGAGTGAGGCACGGTGTGTGGATGAGGCACCGCGGATGAGTGCCCCCGCGTGTGTGAGTAGTATGGTTTGTGTGAGTAGTGAGGCACGCGTGAGTGAACGGCCGTGTGCAAGGGAGACCGTGTGTGTGAGAGAGCGGTATGTAAGGGAGATGTCGGTGGGCATGCGGGAGCACGCAGCCGCGTCTCCCGGTGTGAATATAATGGAGTGGAGTGTGTGCGTCGTAACACGCAGGTGTGCGTGTGTTGAATGGCGACGACGGAGACATGTGATGAAAGAAAGCCGAGTAGCGGCTGTAGCTATTTCGGGGACCGTGCCGGGTTCACCCAGCCGCGAGCACGAGGTTCGTGCTGTGCAACGCACGAGACCGCCACGTGCTCGCTTGCGAGAGTGAAGTCCCGGTCCGGAAACGCACGCGGTGGATTTGCCGATCCCGCGGACGGACAAAGTTTAGGCAGGATAACGGATTTGGACCGGACGGGTTCTCCACGTGATCGTGTGTGTTAAGCTCCAACGGGCAAAGCACATGTGTTCGCGTGGGGAACCCCTCGAGACGTGGGGCTTGTGTTTTTTTTTTTTATGCGCACGGTGACGCCATGGCTGCACGTGGGGTTGGAATCCGGCAGGAGGGGTATCTCTGCCGGATGGTACCGTCCAAGGAGGGACGAGGAACACGTGCAGCTGCATGACGTCACGGGCAGGTGCAAAGTGCGCGAGTTGCCGCGCTGGTGATGCGCATGAAAAAAAAAAAAAAAAAAAAACAAGCCTCACTTTCGGGTGCACAGGATTCCTGGGCAAGGGGTGGAAGACCCCCTTGACCTGGGCACAGGATGGAAACTAGTTAGGGGGAAGGGTTAGCTTAGTTAGACCGACTTCATGGGGCAGGGGTAAGTCCTCATGGAGTCCGTGGAATGGATTAGGTAGAGGGATTTAGTGAGCTTTAGGTTGGGAAATAAAAGTTATTTTATTGATTTGGAGACAGTGACAGACTTGTGGATGTGTAGAGGGGACGTAGCTTAGCTACGTAGTGTTAAAAGGAACGTGCTGTAGTATAAGGGACGACGTGGGAGCACGAGTTAGTTAGGGGATGCAGATAGAAGGATGGCAGAGTTCAGCGGTGTGTGTGTTGAAGAGTTGTGAGGTGAGCACTTGTTGAGTGAGTGAGGCCGGCGGGTCTGTGTGAGTGGAGCGAATGGGGAATGCATGGTGCGATGAGTGATTGGGGGGAGGAGTGACTCCCGCCCAAGGGACCCCGGGGTCAGTGTAGATTGAGTTAGCTGGGTTAGTCAAATTGAAATATGGAGGTCGTTTGGTTGTTGGTGCGAAAGTAGGCTCGAGACCCATTTGTTGGGGTGCAGGACGCCTGTTGGCGGGCTTGGGGGGGTGGCTGCGAAAGGTGAGTATCGCTGGGTGGGTGCCCCGGGCACCAGGCTGGTCGGCCGCGGTAGGCCATGGGCCCATGGGGGGCCGGGATAGAGTAGTGGGCACGGGTGCGCCTGCTTGGTGCGGGGGCCCGGGGCGCCATTAGCCACGTGGGCAGTGTTGTGGGCATGGGTGACCCTCGGAAAGGGGCCTGGGAAGCCAGCCTGCCACGTGTGCGTTTCATGGGAGGTGTTGCCATGGGGGCACTCCCGGTGTTAGGGAGCCAGGCTCGGAGGCAGTGTAGTGCCCGGGGTGCCATACCGGGAGATTCGGCACGGGGACGTGCCTGCCAAAGGCAGCCACGCGTCCCACCCTTGAGTCCGTGTCAGGGCACGGAGAGAGAAAATTGGGGGCGAGGCCCGAAATTGTAAGGACACCAACACAGGCGACGGGAATCTGGGTTGTTAGAACCAATAGTTTAAGCGAGAGGCGCTTGTTGAAAGCCCCGGGGTAGTTTAACAGTTAAATGGATAGGGTAGATTAGGAAGTGTACCCCTCCGCACCATCCATCCCCTCGCTCTCGTTGTGGGCCGCTGGACCCACTTTGGTTATAGATCGCCGAACTCTGGGGAGGCCATTCTGAGGCTTCGTTGGGCCTCGACACAGGACGCTAGCTCTCCCTTATTCCCCTCCGGGAAGGGAACGTAGGGGTTGGGAGTAGGCTAGGTGACAGGATAGGTTAGCCGAACAAGGACGATAAAGGGGGTTAGGGGACGATTTATAGTGGGGAAGTAAAAATAAAAACAACAAAAAAATAAGTTGGGGCTAAATTGGGGTTTGACAAATTAAGGGAGTGACAGGCAAAGACGATAGGTGGGAGGGAGACAGGTAGGTAGGTCCGAGCCCGCCTTCCAAGTGGCCAGCACCACCGCACTCCCTCCACCAACTTCCACTGACGGCAAAAGCTGGCCAGCTTCATCTGCTGGCTGTGTGCTGCAAGGCCTGTGCCGGCCGGATCATCTGCAGCTGTGGTACTTCAAGGCCTGTGCCGGCCAGTTCATTTGCGGGCTGTGTTTGCCTGCAGCGGCCTTATTCTGCGGGCTGAGTTTGCCTGCTGCCTTTGCCATGCCATGCCCACTGCCCATGTTCACCAGCCCCGTTCAATTTTTGCTTTGCCCCCCCCTGTTCATTGCCATGTGCGCCAGGATCAAGGCAACAGTTTGCAAGCTGCGAGAACTGCCCTGTTGGCAGCTACAACACGGGCCTGCAGTGGCGGCCCGTGCACCGTGTTTTGCGTCCATCCATTCATGCATCCATTTGTTGTGCTCATTGCGTGTGCCGCTTGAGCTGGCACGGAGACTACGTTTGTGCAGCCCATGCACCGTTGTGGTTCACTGCGTTCAGTTCAAAAGGGAAGGCCTTGGACTGCGTGTGAGCAGCCAGCCACGTTCCCTATCACCTGCATTGTTTGAGCCAGAGACTGCATGTGGGCAGCCTGGCTCCCTGCTAACTGCTTTTCTTTTGCAGAGTTCAGTGATCCTGGGCCATGGTTTAGTGTAAAATTTGTAAGTTAAGGTTAAGATGTACTGTAAATATGAGTGCGCCCCCGGCATGTTTGTCTTAGCGCCGGCAATTTTATTTAAGTCGTCCGTGTGAGTGAGTTTGTTTAGATAGTTACGCAGCCCTTAGGTTATTTATTTTGGGGACACGAATACCATGAATGTCGCACTCAGGGATCCGTAGGTAAAATGTACTAGGGGAAAACTACACATGATGGCACACGAAAATTTGACGACTCGGGACGAGTCTATAAAAAGGGGAGGGGGTAGTGTTGTGGTTACCAAATTCGCAAACCACCATTCAGGTCCCTTAGGTGAGGTATCTCGGTAAGTACATGTGTAATTAGGCCCAAACCCGTTGTCTAGTGGGAATACATGTCATTTATGCGTGCTGCGACTCTTCAGGATAGCCGTTTTTCTTTTACTATCTTTATTTTGGACCAACCGCCATTGTTACCACCACCAGTCACAACATCAACCACCAACCACAACGCCGCTTCACCACAACCGCCACGACCTTCACGTCACACCTCGCAACCGTCGCATCGCCACCGCTCTTGCGCCGCTTGTGGGTACCGGTGTTGGACTCGTGCAGGGCACGCGCCGAACAGCGTGTACAAAACCACGGATTTTCCACTTCAAAAACGGATCAAAAACGACACACGCCCACTTTTTGCCGTCCAATCGGTGAGCGAGGGGCGATTTGGCCCCGCCTCCAGGGCGTTGGAGGGCGATCGATATATGCAAATTTATGGATCAAAAAGCATTCACGCCCACTTTTTCTCGGGCCAATGGGGAGCGAGGTGAAAGGTCGAAGGGAGGGGGTCAAAGATGAGAAGGCGAAGCCACGGGGCTTATATAAGCGACCGCGTTCGTCAGTCAAGTAGAACAGAGAGTTAAGACTTCGCGGGCGGTGGAGTTGGCAAGAAGGAGCTGGTCGTCGTCGTGTGCGTTGGAGTCGGAGCGGAGGGGACGGAGCTGTGGAGAGGCGGCGAGGGCAGACGAGGGGGTGCTCGCGTCGTGCAGGGAGCTGCACCCCAGGGAGGCCGACAGCGCGACCTGGCCGAGGTGGAGACGCTCGTCGCGGGACAATAAAAATCCTCTATACCCCGAGCATCAGCAACCCCCTCCTGTTTCCCCCCGCGCTGAGATAGTGCGACCAAGGGGGCCCCTTTCTCACCCCCTACCAGACACCATACGCGAGGCCCGCGGAGTTGAGGCACCATCGCCGCTCCGCGTCTCATCACCAGACGGGTAGGCCCGACCCGGTCTCGGCCTCAGGCCCGCCTCATCCTTGAGGGTATTCTTTTCCTTGGTTTTGGGTATGTGTTGTCGGCGCCGTCTGTGAAGTAAAATTGTATAAGTGTTGCCGTGTGCTCGTGTAATCGGTATTAGATCTGCATTGTCGCATTTGCTTTTTGTGTAAAATTTGCATTGTGTTTCTTTTCCTTTTCTATGTGCTTTTGGTGGAATTGAATATGTGTGCTTTCCGTTCATCGCGAATAAATGTGCTTTGTGTTGAACTGTTTCCCGCTCGCTTCGTCATTTCCTTCATTGAATCCTCATCTTGCTTCACGTAAAGGGTTGGTAGTGGGCTGAATACGCCCGATAATTAATCGAACCGTCGAGGTCGACGATAACACCGCTCGGTTATCCCGATAGTACGGAACGGGTCGCTTAAGTGGCCCGTGTCCGAAGTCGACCTGCGGCGAGGTGCGATCGCCCGGTCTACCCTCCGCGTGGGTACTTAGGTGGGTCGAATTTGGCAAGCAACCCTATCCCACGCGGGGGCTGATTGGCTCGATCGCGGTGAGACCGAAAGGTCCACCCGTGACTGGTTCCCGGCGTTAGTCCGAGAGGGTCACGACTGGATTGTCCGTACGGTGGGCGACGTGCCGCGATTCGAGTTACGTGGCCGTCAGCACGCCGGCGGGCGCGAATCCGCAACAATATATTATATCATATATAATCCATACTATTAAAAGGGTGTGTGTGTGTGTGTGTGTGTGTGTGTGTGTGTGTGTGTGTGTGTGTGTGTGTGTGTGTGTGTGTGTGTGTGTGTGTGTGTGTTTGGGCGTCTCCTCCAAAACTCCAAGACCATAAAACCGAGCAGCCTGAAACCTTGCACGCATTCTAAGAACATTCCAAGGAAGTGCAAGAGTGGAAATTGGGTGTTTGGGTTAATTAAAACACCCCTTTTGAAGACAATTAACAGCCTTATGTTAGCGGTTATGTTAGCAGCCTCCTCTGCCACCTCGTTGTCTGGGGTCTTAAGGCATTTCCTGGGTAACCTCGCTGGGGTCTGAAGCCACTATGTTTTTTGGCCTTTGTTTTTGTTTTTTTTAAGCTCCAGGTTTGAAAGTAGCAGTTCTGACTCTCCCAAAAAGTGTTGATCTGTCCAGTTCGGATATTGCACGGGCGTTTCCAGGTGCATAGTTGCATTGAGGGCAATTGGTGGTAATCGCTTGCCAAGCCAGGCGTTCTGGTGGAGTGCTTGAGTGCTTAAGCTACTTACCGAGCTCTACAGTACAGTTCGTGTCCTGATTGGGATGTACAGTCGGCAGTTACTACAAGGTAGAGGTACGTTTACAGCACACATGGACGTGGTACACATGGGTAGATTTGGATCTGTACGGACCCTTCATGAGTGTGTGGACATGCCGTGCCTGTTACGAGTGCTGTGGTGGCAAAGTTTCATCCCGTATCTTATGGAAGTTCCATCAAATTTTCCTTTGTCCTCGCACCTGTTTATAAAGCATTTGGTTATCGGATTTGCTTTACAAAGGTTATATGGTTTCCCTTTGTGAGTTTCAATGCAAAATATATTTGATAACGCCCGATTTCCAAGCCGTTTGCATTGTTAGCATGTTTTCTAAATTACCGAGCGAATGTTTTTTTCCACCTGTCACACGCGGCTGTTTATAAAGAATAATGTATGTGATCATATCCTTGAAACGCCTATATAAATGTAACGTTGATTTTCGGTGTAAGCTACTCAAGGTTTCTGGGTTGTGCACAGTCCGAACTGTGATCAGTAATCACACTGACCACACTGACTCCAACCTGCCGATTCCCGAAAAATTGCCGATATCGGCCAAGCACTAATATATATTGTATGTATGTGTGTTATTCATAAAGCATAACATAATCCCTCTGCGAACTCCCCTCCCCCCCCCAACCCCTCTTTTTCTCTCTGTCCCATCCTCACTCTGCTCCTTCCTAAAATAGTGCAGCACCTTCCTCCTACACATAGCTCTCTTTTGATGTCTCACCAGTGGTTGTATTCGGACATGTCCCGGCAGTGTTTGGCCCCAGACATGTCCGGGCGGTGTTTAGCTCCTGACATATCTGGGCTGTGTTTGTTTTTCGCCGGAAGTGTCCGGGTGGTGGTTGTTTGTCTCCAGACTTGTCGGGGTGGTGTTTGTTTCTCTCCGGACGTGTCCGGGCATTTTGTTTGTCTCCGGACATGTCCAGGTGTTGTTTGTTTGTCTCCGGACTTGTCTGGGTGGTGTTTGTTTCCGGACGTGTCTGTGTTCGTGTTTGGACCTTTCTTGTTTTTGTTTTTTTCCGGATGGTGTTTGTCTTTGGATATGTCCAGGGGTGTTTATCTCCGGACGGTGTTTGTCTCCGGACGTGTCCAGGCGGTGTTCCTTACCAAATGGTATTTATCTCGGGATGTGTCCTGGTGGTGTTTGTCTCCGGATCGTGTTTATAGTATGTGTGACCGGAAGAAAATGGAATTCAGACATTATTTTGTTTCTATCTTCACTGTTATTTTATGCAGAATCATTTTGATGACAGTATGAATCATAATTAACGCTTCACTACATGTCTGCCTTCCCTTCCTCTCACCTCTTGCTGCCTTCCCTTCTTCCACCACTCTTCACTCTCCCTCCCTTCTCACTCCCCCACCCCTCCTCACTCCCCCACCCTTCCTCACTCCCCCACCCCTCCTCACTCCCCCACCCCTCTCTCTCCCCTGTCTTTTTCTCCCTCCCCTCTCTTTTAGTATGCTGTCAGTGAAGTGAATGAGAAAAAAAATGAAATTTGGCACCTGTCAAGTACTCGATATGGGGAATGTTTATTCTTTTTAAAAATGATGTCTTAGGTACCTTCTTTATGACGTCATGATTGGATATGTAGAAAGCTACATCCCATCAGTTTGAAAATTTTTGAGGGTCATCTAAGAATAAATTGGGCAACAGAAAAAAAAAATTATGACTTCATCGGGCACATGGATTAAAATCTCCTCAAAACCCAGATAGTTTAAAGTCACGTAGCCATATTTTCTTTAGAAAAACAACAAACCTTCAAAAATCTCAAACAGCTGAACAGATCGAGGAGAAACTTTACAGGTATGACTGCCTATCCATGAGGAACAAAACGTTTCCACCTATGATGTCATAGGTCACATGGTTTTGCAGCCACATTGGATTTATCCTAAAACCTCTCAAAATATCTTGCCCCAGAAGAGCTGAACAGATCGAGGGGAAACGTCACACACATGTTCCCCAAGCCTCGGGGGTACCAGGGTGTTCATGAATAATTGATAGGTCACATGGTTTGGCAGCCATATTGGATTGAATCAAAGTACTTAAAAATCTATCTCTTGAACTGCTTCATCAATCGACATGAAACTTCATGTACCATACTCTATGTGGAGTGTTGATGCTGCCAAAGCAGTTACTCAGCGATAATGCTGGTTGAATTAACACTCTGGCTCAGGAGGTCAGGGAAGGAATTTGCAATTTGTTCAGGGTGCCGGACGCCGGTGATAGCTCGCCTAATCTTTGCAAACGACATTGCGCAATCTTTAACATCCACCAATTAATGACGGCAAACAGGACACTCAGTTGAAAGTCCATCCGATGGACAGCATACACATTGATGAATCACCCTGCCTGTGCAACACCGGGATAACAGTTTATATTCCCAATATATAAATATTATCTATAGTTTATTCAATCCAATATTCCAACCCAGGCGAGACAGCTTAAACGTGAGTATGTATACTTTGAGGCTATCCTGCCAGCCTACTTGTTGATTGTGCTTCGGATACCACTCTTTGAAAATCGAGTGATGAGAGTTATCTCACTCAATGTATATCTTTATTGATGCAGAAACACAATTCCATGGTGATCTATTGACATTTTAACCATTTTGAAACATTTAATCCTGGTAGATGTGTATTACGTGTCCAACGAACAGTGGGCTTTTAGCTTTATGGATGTGTGGAGAGGAACACCTGATGTTGATGATGAGGAACACTGAGAATGAGTCATCATTTATATTTAATTACCTTCGCATTCTGCGAAAGGTTATGTTTTGGTCGCTGTGTATTTATTTATTTGTGAATATGTGTGTTTGTTTGTTATTCTCATAACTCAGAAAGTATGAAACAGAATTACATGAAATTTGGTGGGATGATTCGGGATTATCGAAGGACGATTTGATTAAATTTTGGGAGCGATCGGGTCAAAGGTCAAGGTCATGAAAAGGTCAAAAACACTCTTTTGAGCATAACTTCCTTCATAATACAGCTATCGACATGCAACCACCGCCATATTGTTCCATGACGAGATACCTTTCGGATATGTAGTGTCGGATTTGAGGTAACCTCATCGGAAGTGCATCTAAATGACGTCACAAGATGATGTAAATTTTCAATTTTCGATCTCATCAGTTTTGATCATACCGTTTTGTAGGACTTACCTTAAGGACATCACACACCAAATTTGACTTCGATCGGACTGACCGTTATGACGTCATTGACGTTTGAACATGACGTTTTTCAATTGTGGCTAAACTGTCCTGATATTTTACATTCAAATATCTATATAATTTATAAAGCAAAGTCTCCCAAATCCAGGCATTAGGATCAGTACCAAAATATCTGTTTATTGATGTACAGGTTTTGCCAATTAACTCTGTAGTCAAGGTCAAGGTCACACTCAAGGTCAAAATATACTTGTAGGCATAGCTTCAGATCTAATAGAGCTATTGACATGAAACCAACGTTAAAACATTCAGTGAACTACGAGCTTTCAGAATGGTAGTCCCCGATTGGACGTGACATCCCCGGAAGTGCGTCAAAAGATGACGTCATTTTTCAACTTTTTAATTTTTCAGTGTTTATCATTCCATTTTGTTGGACTGCCTTCAAGGAGGTTACACACCAAATTTGACGTCAATCGGACTGACAGTTGTGACGTCATGGACGTTTTAAAATGACGTTTTTCAAATGTGCCCGGAAAAAAGTTGCGGCGGCGAAGGTATGCGCTCTACCGAGTGCCCGTTCTAGTTGGTAAATGCTATGGATTAGCTTCAACAACATTTCATATTAGCTGCTCATGTGTCGTTTACTTTGGGTTGTTGTGATCACAAGTTTTTGAAGATTCTAATCCATGTGAAATAAAGATTGTTAAATTACAAGCTTGGTTTGGTCTCACCAAATTGAGCTGTATTAATAATAGATAAGAGTCAATCTTATAATAGTAGAACTAGACTAGCCGGGAGGCGACGGTGGTTCGTGGGCATTATTGAACAATGCCACGATAAGTACAACTGAGTTGGTGGAAGCTTTTGAGGAAGCCCTACCATAAAAACTTACCTCTTCCGTCAAAATTGACCAAATCAAATCGGATTTTTTTATATGTTGTACTTATGGACATTACGCACAGCTTCTAGGAAATTAAATTGCGAGAAAAAAAGTGAGAAAAAAAGAAAGAAATAAAAAGTTCAAGTGGGTGTGGCTCCGCCCACAAGGGGAGTGGGATGCCCCTCATACAAAAAGACAAAACTAGACCATGATATCTAGCTTGTGTCCAAGTTTCATCAAGATTGCATCAAACATCTTGGAGCTATGCTCTGGAGAGAGTCACAAACAGACAGACAAGCCGGGAGGCGGCGATGGGTCGCCGAGAATGGAAAATATAAGATATAGAGCAAAATGGATGTCATATAGCAGATAGGGAATCACCTTAAGATTATGCATATCAAATCTCATCCAGTTCCATCTACTGATAACTACTCGGTATCCATTTGAATGAAAAGTACCGAAAATGCGGTTTGAAATCAGAAATCCCCAAAGTTTGAGGGGGTGCTGTGGGTGAACAAAGATCTAAATCGAAAATCCGGCTTGGTCGTTTGTGCACAATGTATTCCAGACGATTAGTGTGAATTTTCATGACCATCCGACCATAACCTTAGGAGGAGTAGCATTTGGCATGAAGGCACCTCCAGCTCTCGCATATTATCGATTTTTGCACTAATTGACTTTTGACCCATGACGGAAGCGAAATCGGTCAATATGTCCTGAGGCAAAGTTGTGGTACTCATTGAGTACCATGAACCTGCAGAGTTTCATTCGTATTGATGCACTCACCTGGTCGCTAGGGGGCCTTCAATTTTCGCGCATACTCTAATTGTAGGGGGCGCTGCAAGTAAAGTATTCCATATATCACAAAAACCGGAATATATTTGATAGAGCATCACCTGTAGATCATCCTTGCCAAATTTCATAATCCTACGTGGGATAATGGCTTTCGGAATTGATTTTGCGTGAACGGTACCGATTTTGAAGGTTTTTCGGTTGTTGCTAGGGAACAAAAGCGTCCCTAGCAACCATCACAATTTCCAAAGCACTCGGTCATAAGATGTACCTACCACCCGAGTTTGGTCAAAATCGGCCCACGTTTACTACCAATTATGCTGATGACAAACGAACAAACATCCAAACAAACAGACATAATTACTGACAATAAGGGTCACCTATTTCGGCGACCCAACAGATAGACAGACAGACACACCGAAAATAGTGGTCACTGCTGGCACTCGCGAACCAAAAACAATGGTGGAGACTGAGTAAATTGTTGATGCTCCAAACATCCATCTATTGCAACTCCTTAATGCATCTGATACTTTTGCACAACAGTGCGAGTGTGTGTGTGTGTATATATATATATATCTTCTTCTTCTTCTTCTTCTTCTTCTTCTTCCTCTTTCGGCTTGCTCCCGCTAGGGGTCGCCACAGCGGACCAACTGTCTCCATTTTGCTCTATCCTCCACATCTTCCATTGACACTCCAACCACCCGCATGTCCGCCCTCATCGCATCCATGAACCTCTTCTTTGGCCTTCCTCTTCTCCTCCAGCCTGGCGGCTCCATCTTCAACATCCTTCTCCCGATATACTCCGTTTCCCTCCTGTGCACATGTCCAAACCATCTCAATCTCGCCTCTCTCACTTTGTCTCCAAACCGTCCTACCTGCGCTGTCCCTCTAATACACTCATTCCTTATCCTGTCCATCCTCGTCACTCCCAACGAGAATCGCAGCATCTTTAACTCTGCCACCTCCAGCTCTGCTTCCTGTCTTTTTGTTAGCGCCACCACCTCCAAACCATACAACATAGCTGGTCTCACTACCGTCTTATATACTTTCCCCTTCACTCTTGCAGCTACCCTTCTGTCACAAATCACTCCTGCAACTCTTCTCCACCCACTCCATCCTGCCTGCACTCTCTTTTTCACTTCTCTCCCACACTCTCCGTTACTTTGGACAGTTGATCCCAAGTATTTAAACCAATCCACCTTCCCCACCTCAACTCCTTGCAACTGCACCATACCACCACACTCCCTCTCATTTACGCACATGTACTCCGTCTTACTCCCACTGACTATCATTCCCCTTCTCTCCGGTGCGTACCTCCACCTCTCAAGGCTCGATTCAGCCTGCTCCCTACTCTCCCTACAGATCATGATGTCATCCGCGAACATCATGGTCCATGGAGACTCCAGTCTGATCTCGTCCGTCAACCTGTCCATCACCATTGCAAACAGGAAAGGGCTCAGAGTCGATCCTTGGTGCAATCCCACTTTAACCTTAAACCGGTCCGTCATTCCTACCGCACACCTCACCGCTGTCACACTGTCCTCATACATATCCTTTTGCACAACAGTGCGAGTGTGTGTGTGTGTATATGTATATATATATATATATATATATATATATATATATATATATATATATATATATATATATATATATATATATATATATACACATACATATACACATATATATTCTTGGTTGCTTTCTGCAGCTTTCTTTAGTGAGAAGGGCAGAGTGGTAGTTAATTATAAAGATAAAGTCCGAGCCACAGTTGGGTATAATTGATTAGGTGAGAGATGATTGGTTGTTCCCTCTAATTACGAGCGAGACATGATCGTGCCATTGGTATTTATGTGTTGATTACTGTCGGTATTGCAATTGGTACATGTTTGACTGCCTTGGTGGTGCACGTTTCTCTCTCTTTTTCTCCATATATTTTGTACATATATCTACAGGGTATTTCTACATATATTGTGCTCACTCTCCCAATATGTGTGGAATGGAGTCAAACGTGGTCGTCATAATTGGAATCCTATTTGACAAGCACTGACATGATTTTACTGGGAGCACCAACAAGGCGATTAAGCTTGCTGTAATTATCCATAACCATAAGTAATGCTAATCCCTCTTTTATTTTATGGCATCATGTAAAGCTGATGAAGGAAGATGGTTAATTATTGGCAGTCCCTTGCGTTTTTGTGTCACGTTTTATTTTTTTTAACTGGAATTTGGGATTTTCTCAAGGAGGGGTACGCTTTGTCAGAATTGTTGACATATTGGTTAGAGCTTCTGCTCTGAGTCTACAAGGTCTATCGTACGATTTTGATGAAACTTTACCACAACGTCCATCACCGTGTATGCACCAAAGTTTGTTCATGACATTCAAAATAATCAGGCCGAGAGGAGCCTACAGGGGTTGCCTCCAAAAATAGGTAGTTGCTTTCTTCTCAGAAACAACACATGCAATTCTGATGAAACTTGACCACAACCTTCATCACCTGTGATATAGCGAAGT
>NC_140973.1:37355720-37425720 GCF_056783735.1 Eptatretus burgeri | reverse complement strand
CGTCTCTCCCAAAGCTTTGGGAAGCAGTGCACGATCGGGATGTTTGGAGAATATCATCATGATGTCACCAGAAGTCGGCCACAACATGTATAATGAATTAAAAACATGTTCCCAATTCATTGAAAATTCACTATTTTGGCAAATTCTACAGGGTATTCCTGAATTATCTTTCTGATTTTGAACGTAACTAAATAATCGATTGGTGTCACAATCAGCCATTATCTATCTTGGGAAAACCACATTTCAAAGTTGGCCTCTGAATCAGCCGCCGACTGGGCATCCTCTGTCGTACAACATCTTTCTTTGGCACACTTAAATTCCTGTCCACCTCCAAGGCCTTCATCCGCAGCTTGATGGAGTGCTGCTCTCCCCTCTTGCCTTGCTCAGCTTGACGCTGTAGAAACCAAGGCCTTTACGATTATTGGAATCTTCCATGCTGAAGCTGAGTCTCTGGGCTTATTACTTCGTTATCAGAGACAGATCGCTGGTCTCGGTCCTTTATCGCTTCTTTTCTGGTCTTGCTCCCTCTGCTCTTGCTATGCTTTGTCCCACCAGGTTTCTGCAGGGCACACATGGTCCACTATCAACCCCCTTCTAATTAAACTACCTATATCCAGGATCACTACTCACCTCCACTCATTTGTTCCTCTTTTTTCCCACCTGTGGAATCAACTTCCACATCCTCCTCAATCTCATTCTATCCTCCATGTTTTCAACACAGCTGTTCACCACCATCTCAGATTGTCCCCAACCGAAAACCATGATCTTTTCTACCCTCGTTAATCCACGCCCCTCACTCAAATCTCTCCTTCCAAATTTCCTTCTGTATCCCGATTGTCCACCCGTCATTCCTCCCCACACCTATTGTCCAAGTCTGCCTCTGTCTTAGAATTTGACTCTGCTGTTGGTGTTTCCCCCCTCTCTCAACTGTTCCTTTTGTTCTCTTGTCATGATCCGTTTAGTGTACCAATTCTAGCTCTTCCTCAAGCCTAAACTACATGACCAAAAAAAAAAAGAAGAAAATTGACATTCAAGCATGCAGTTTACCATTCTGGGGCCCAACTCTGAGTTTTTCTTGACATGTCAGTGGACTTCCATACGTGCACCATTAGTGGCTCTCAAAATGTCTGACATTCGATTTCAGTCCACATTCTCTGCAACATTTTTCAAGATTAGTCTATATGTTGCAGACAGATCTGAAAGAAAACAGTGCAAATCAAGAACGGCACTCGGTAGAGCGCATAACTCTGCCAGGCTGAACAGTTTATGTTTTGGATCCCACTGATCAGCCGGATCTGGATCCTGATCTGAACCAAAATCGAATCGGCTTCTTATAATTTCCCAACCAACTCATCCTTCTCGTTGTCATAACTCGTCCACACCTTTTTCAAATATCATGCTATATATCGTTTTTGGTCCTATCTCTCAATGGTGAAGAATCACTTGTGAATTAAAAAAAAAACTCATATCGAGATCCACATCTGGATCCTGACCGAAAATGTGTGTTGCTGTCGTTGGCCGGTCACCTATGTACACAAAATTTTCAAAACGATTGCTTCAAAACTGTACAAAAATTGTGCGACAAACAGATGCTACCAGACCAACAAATTTGGCGAAATACTTTTGCCAAGTAACACCAGGGGTGAAAACACAACCTCTGTCCATTGTCAGTGGTGGAGGTAATAAGAATTCAAGTTTGGCAACAAGATGGTGCAAACTGCAAACTGTCTATTAGTTATTTTTTTTTATTTACATTCAAAACAGGAAAGATAATTTCAGAATACCCTGTACTTCTCTGTCAATCCTTCTTGGAAAAACCACATTTCAAAGTTTAGTCCATGAGCTGGAGGGCCATTTCTGGCCAATTGGTACCATCTTGAGGGACCACGGTTTGTTGTGATTTTCTGTTAGGTTGATGTATCTGGAACACAAAAATGCATGATGGACATCTGAGTAGAGCTCAAGCATTTTACACAGCTTTATGTGCAGCAGGGGTATATCCACAAAATACGCTAATTAACCTCCGCCATCGAAGATCGGAGGTTACTGTTTTCACCCCTTTCTGTTTGTTTGTGAACAGTATTACGGAAAAACTCCTCGACGGATTTCGACGAAACTTGGTGGGGGGGTTAGGTCTGGTCCAAGGATCATGCCATTAGATTTTGGACTTGGTCCAAAATCCAATATGACCGCTATGGCGGCCATTTTGAAAAATATTTGAATTTCTTTTTTGCATTTCTACATGTTTTAAGTGATTTCCAACCCCCCCCCCCCCCAAAAAAAAAAAATTGTTCGAGAAAAAAAAAATTTTTGCAACTTTTTTTTCAACAAAATTTCGATTTTTTTTTTTGCATTTCTACATGTTATAAGTGATTTCCAACAAAAAACATGCCAAAATTATAATTGCAGCTGATTTTGGAACTTCAGGTGGATATACCCACGTAAAATCAATTTCTGTCTCAAGGAATCGAGTTATGACGAATGGAGTATGTAAAAGTTAAAAGGAAAAGGGAAAGTTGCAAACTATAACTCTGAGCACTGTTGACATCAAATTGAATGAATAGGATATCAGGTTCACTTGAGTGACCTAGCAGTATTGGCGGCGGAGGTTTTGCACTCTACCGAGTGCTCCCCCTCTAGTTTTATCATGTTTATTATTTGGTGGAGTCACTACTCAAATGTAATGCACTTTATTTGAAAGGAAATTTAAATCACATCCATATCACAAATCATGCATTTTACTTAAAAACTGCAAAATTAAAGGGCTACTAAGTTTTATTAATTAATCTGATATGGTTTCAAAGATGCTACATGTTCAATTCAATCGCAGAAGAAAACGTATATGTTGTGAAGTTCTTGAACAATTTTGAACAGAATGTGCCAGAGTTATCTTTAATCCCACAGTGTTGAAAAATGAAAATAGCTATTCAACATATTCATTAAACAGAAACAGGCAATGACAAATAATTTGAGAGATATGCATTACGGAGTATCAATTGTCAACGTCACTGTCGTCATCGTCCTCATGATCCACGCTGCCGTCCGACTGTTCATCTTGGACCTTCATGTTCGCACTCCTGGAGAACACAAGCAGCTGTGCAGCTTACGCCATTGACCATGCATGTGCATGATGGCAGCCTACACTCCCGTTTACACTTGCAGGATAAAAATTCCAGAACATCAGGAGCTGGGGCACCAGACATCCACTCAATGCCAAGTCTACCATCGTCATCCAATACCCAACCATTACAGTCAAGTGGACTGGGTACATGTGGAGTTACTTCAAGACTGTGGTGCCAAATGGCTGCTTGGTAACATGCTCTGGGAGCATGAAGCTTGAAGCAATCCTGACAAGGAGGGAGTTGTCCTGACTGGATATCACCATTCTTAGCACGGAACAACTGAAACCGCATCTCGTTAACTTCTGTGATTTCAGTTTGAGACATGTACAGCTTGCAAGTGAATTCCTCAAGCACATGGAAGAGATCATCCTGTAGTGTCCAGTCTCTCCCCAAGTCACTGAAAGCTGTCTGACACCTTGGATTGTTGATGAGTTTGAGTCGTGTCACCTTTCCACGGCCACTGAAAGCGCTTACTGTGTTGCAGCCTTTGTCGGAATGCAATCCCAATAAAGCTTTACAGAAGTTTCTGCCAAGAGCACAAGCAACTTTTGTTATGTCAACAAGTCTGGTGCGGGTTGATGATCCACATCGGATGAACAGATTACAGTCTATGTCATCATGAAAAGCTAGACAGAGCATCATAACGTCTGTGTCTTCTGAAGCTACTATCACAGAATGGAAACTTGACGATGCATGCTTACAGTGTAGTAGCAAGCGTGTGCCTGCTTCCTCGTGAGATGAACGGAGCTCGTCAACTTCAACTACAGCCTCACGGGTGATCTTGGTGCAGATATCCTCACATGTGACATAAAGGACCTTGTCTTTAAGTCTTATTCTGTCGGGCTCTGTTCCCCATTGCTCTGTGACGAATTTGATCAGCTTCGTCTTGCTGATGTCACAAGACAGAAGACGCCTCCATTGATGTATTCGGTGACCGGGTGCTATGTTTGTGAAGCGGATACCTCCATCAGTCGACCTCAGGGCCCTTTCTACATCTTTTATAGATATCTGTTTGTAGATGTCGAATACTACATCAACCCTGTTGCTCCTTGCTGATGTATTCAGCACAGCTGAAAGAAGCATATCAGCCACTTCATCAAAAGTGAGATTCTCCCCTTTCAGCTTCTGTACAATACTCATGCCATCAATGATACACGCTGAGGGGTGTTGGACGTTTTACGCAGCAGAGACTTTACTTTCAAGCTTTCTGGCAAGGGCTGCTTTATTGGTTTTCTTCATAGTACCATCACAGTTGGCCAAGGACGAAGGAATGGGGTCTAGGGGGTGTTTCAGTACATCATTCATGTTCAACTTTCTGCTGGAAGCTACGAGTATCATCCTTCCACACAGTTTGTCACTTTTAAGGACTTGCTCCTTGTTAGGTAGTTTTCTGCTGATCCTTTTGTGGACATTATCAAATGTCTTCAACTGAATCTTTGGCAATCTGTCAAAGAATGGTTTTTCTCGTCCTTCAATACGCTGTATTTGATAATCTGTATATGCTGTATCCCCTTTCTTGTGAGCAGTCAAAATATCATTGGCAACTTCTGGGGACACACTAGCACCAGTTGAGATGCTTATCAGCTCTGAAGGATTTTGACTGAATGGGTTTGTCCAGGTGTCTTCCATCAGATAAACCAAACTATCAACATCAGTCTCATTCTTGCGCATTCTTGAAGCTGACAAATCTGTGTGAACCATTCTTTTGCTGCAGCTATCATCTATCATCAGCCTCATTTGTTTAAGACAGGTACTTCTATATTCTGCTGTGACGTAGTACCTGCTAACAGCAGCAGTCTTCAAGCTGAACCCCTTTGTGCCTCCGGCTGTCTGTGTGTCCTTGTTGACTGTTTCTTCAGTGGTTTGGTCAACAGGAAGTCTACCAAATGTATTGGTTGCACCTAATTGTACTGATAAACCTCCTTCTAGCATGTGCTGATGAACCTTTGGGTGCGTCTCGGAGAGCCTGGTCATTTGGCAGCAATAGACTGGTAGATACTTGGCATAGTTCAGCCTGTCATATGCAAAGCACCAAGGAATGATACTTCGGATAGCAGCCAAATGTAAAACCCAGTTTCCTTCCCTCGATGATCGGATAAAAGCTATTATTATCGGATCAGGTATTATGGCCTCAGAGTCGATGCACAAAAGCGCTCTTTACACAAGGGGTTTTAACATGAAAAACGCTATAACTTGTCCAATAATTATCACAGAAAGCTGCCAGACGTCCTGAAATAATATTAAGATATCACTCGATATAGAAGAAATAACATTGGCAATATCCATGTCCTAGAATGTTATGATTTATGAACAAGTATACTTTTAATGACCGTTTTTGCTCTCAAATTTGCCTTGCGCGATTATTTAGCGAAGCATGTTATAGCCTATAAATGCTTATCATTTAACCTATAGTCACATATTATATACCAATGGATAGGAAATTAAGTCCGCTTTCAAATGGTATGTGGGAATACGCTATATGATGTGGAAGAATAAGGATACGTGGCACAAACTGACCACACACCCTTCAATCTTGTCCGCAAAAGCACCGTCCGAGCAATTAATGGTCGAAAACAAAATTGGAGATAATCAACTTGAGCTACTCTACTGAAAGGTCCATCATGCTGTTTTGCTATCTACATTTGTGTCTTCCATCAGTCATATTATTGCGAATCTGGAGGCCATGAGCCTCCTATAGGTTCCTATAGCTCAGTTATTTCGATAAGTAAATGTGGATAGATAGCTCCCCACCCCTAGTCTAATGGGAATTAAATGTTCATGCGCTGCAAGTTATTTTTATAGCTAGGATTTTTACATCAACGCCATCGTCAGAAACAATGCTCTGCTCACGACATTCTCCCAGAGCTCGCCAGCAAGCACGTGCGTGTCAGCACGAACGTGGGCGGAGTTCACGAAGGCCTGACATCTCTCTCACAAATCCTCGGTAGATTGGGGACAAGGTGGCCGTAAGTCGGTCAAAGGGCACAGAGCGAGCTCCAAGAGAAGCAAGCCTCTTCGGGGGGGGGGGGGTGGGGAATCAAGACCCCCGACCAATCATGTAGAGGCAACGGAGTTCCCCGGCGAATGAGGTGCGTGGAGGGGTGAGACTCGTTCCCCCCCCCCCGCCCCGGCGAGGGTTGAGTAGAATTAGACGGGACAGGCGGTGTGAAATAGGGGTGTCTTCGTTTTCTTCTTCTGGTGGTCGCCTGGTCGTTTTGGATCCTTGTCGTCGCTCCTGGACTCGTGTCGCTGGTGGTCTTCTGGCTCTCATTTCATCGCTGGCTGTGGGCGCGTCGCAGCGATCCCTCACCTCGTCTCGCCGCCGCTGGATTCGGCTCGCCTCTTACTGGTGCCCGGTTCGAATCAGCTCGAAGACCACACGAGGTGGACAGGTCCAAGGCAGAATCTGGTCTTCAGCTCGCCCTTTCCCTCCGAGCTGGAGGCCTCAATAAAGACCACTTTGGGTCCGTTTCTTTTGTGCGTGTGTGTGTGTGTTTGTGGTGCCAGTCCATTAAGTAGCCATTGTTAAGTGCCTTGCTGTACATACGTGCCTCTTATTATTCGGATAACTCTGCTTCTTACGTGCTCCCCTGCCCCATTATAAATAAACCCTGTGTTAAATGTATTATATCATTTTGTTGCTGTGTTTCCTTCCATTGGCTTAGCATGACACGTGTTGGAGAATTAGCAAGGCCATTGTTGCCGCCGTAAGGGGACATTTGGACCGACGGGACTTCGGCAACCATCCGCTCGGGTTGCGCACGCTAACGGCTCGGCTCGTACGGGTGCCATCAAGGGTGCGAATACTCGGTAACTCGCCACGTGGCTCTCTAGGTATTTTGAAGATTGGCAAATAACCTTGTACCACGTGGTGTAATTATTGACGATTCACGGTCCGATAAGGGACCCGTACTTTCGGAGTTTTCCGAAAAGGTACGATCTAAATTCTGGGTGTTCGGTGGAATCGACTCTGCAGCTCCCTCTAGCGGTCGTACTCGTCACCGATACCCGGCCCGCAACAATATCACTTTTTTCTGGTCCCTCAAGATGGTTCCAATTTACATCTCAGCTCATGGACTAGTTGGCCCACATTCTTCATTCATATGTTATGAAACTCAAATCTTCACATGTGACACGAGGTTTCAGGTTCCATCAAATACTGACCCCCAAAAAAACAAAGTTTGATCATTTGGCAGGCAGGAAGTGTAGTAAAGGCACAATGGCCCACAACGTGGTCAATGCTCTGATTCCCGATGACCTGATTTTGTCATCAAAAAGCACCAGCAGATGCTTTGTAATATTTTGTTGGGATGGGGCTTAGTCTGTCAAAGTTAGAGAAGTAGTAGAATGGTGGGCAGAGTTTAATGGGTTATAGATGGTCAGGAATTATCTGCTATTTACTATGTGAAGGCTGCATGCTGACGAGGCTCAAATATCTGGTTGCTTGAATATATGACAGTCACAAGATGCCACACAGGTCGTACACTTGCTTCTGAATGACCTGGTCTGTATTATTTTGTCAACTCAACTATAACCGGTCAGATTGGTGATGTCCATCAACTGTGCCGTCCAACACAGTTGGAAGGTATGCCATAAAGTTCCTCAATTTGGTTGAAGAGGCTATTGTCCTACAGTGGACTGAAAAAACAGGTTGTTTGATGATTATTATTACATATCTGACATCTCAATGATGACGACTGCCTCTGAGAGGCATGCGAGACACTTCCTAGTTTGTTTGTGAGAGTATCAGGAGGACTTGTGGTACGAATCGTTGCACAGGCTTCTTCTCGCAGATGTTCCAAAATATCTGCATAACATAAGCTCATGTCCATCGACTCATCACAAATGCAGCGATAGGCCACACTGCAACACCAATTTTTGTGATGAACGCCATGACCAAAGTTCCTATGAATCTTTAGTGAATCATTTAGCAAGAGGTGTTTAAGTGGAAATTTAAATTAAAAGAAATTCATGCGGTGACATTCTCAATTTCACCGTACTGTACTCCAGCTTCATTTTGTGCAAGCTTTCTTTTCTTTGAGCAAAAAAACCCCAAAAAACCCCATCAAATAAACACGTATAGGCAGAGACAATTCAAGGCCCCAAACAGGTTATTTATTCGTACATCCTAAGTTTAGCTCCATTAAATTTGCATAACTTGTGGAGCTCTGCACAGCCAAGCACAGCACAACCCATCTCCAGCAGCATGTCCCACCCCCCCCCAAGATTTCCGTTTTTCATATTCCCAACCCCAACCCTGTTCCATTGCAATGCACGCAACCGCAACGATCACATTTGCTTCAAAATCATACAGCTCCAAATGCAGAAGAGTCCACGTACTAGATATGAGGAGTAATCTTGGCCTGTACATTTTGAGGGCTTTCTACATTATGAGATCACACTCTGTACCCAGCGATTATTAAATTAGCTCTGCATTTAATTACAGTGCCCTGACCACCAACAGTGGCAAAATCAGCTGAACCAATAACCCACATTCTTATATTCACAGCGATACCAGTACCCCATCTGTGGTGGCACATGACAAAATTACACTACAGCCTATAAACACATCAGCCGGTGACATCAAACTGCAACAACGCAACGTTTGATGCCCCAATGTGCAATCAACCCCAAAAACAAGTTCCTGATCCAGGAGTAATAAAAATCAAGCCACAGAAGATTGAAGACAAATGTAATACAGAATTAACAACAGCGTGAGTGTTACATCCTCCATCATTTTTTTTGTGTCTTTATTTATTATTTTAAACACTGCAATCAAATTTAATCCATTCAAGCACCAAGCCAGAGGCACTTGTAGAACGTGCCAGCTCCCCGTAGCCTCAATAAGGGTGTTCACACTTGAATGTTTATCTGGAGGGTTAAAGAAAAAGCTCCAATGGCAAATGGAATTTCTCTTACGCTCATGCATGCACGTGTGTCCCACTTCATGATATTACACCTGGCAGGTGTTTTTTTTGTGTGTGAAAAACCTCTCAAAGGTTTGCCCTTGAAGTAACAAGCTCAGTCACCAGCTCCATCAAACCAGTCGATTGTCAGAACAGCTGTGAGTTTGTGTTATATTATCATCACGATAATATTGTGTAAAATATGTGGTCATTAACTGCGATTAATAAAAACGGAATTAGTAACATGGAGACAATTACAGTGACAAAACTTGTAAATGACATTCAGAAGGAACCAGCATGCAGAAGCCAAGATGAATACGAGAGAGACAGAGAGACAGATAGAGATATCACAAAATAATAAATCACTGGAACCAAAACAAAATGTAGAATAACGATGAGCGGCATTTGTAGAATCGCAACAAACTTTAGTGCATTTGCTCATCAATGAACTATTCCAAGCGTAACAATAAGGAATGTTCTCAAAAAAATATATATATATAAAAAAGTAAACTAACATTGATCAGTTTTCATTACTTTAGAGAGATGTCCCATCCTGGCTTCATTACATGACATGACATGACAAACTACAAAAAGTATTAAGCACACCATGATAAACAGTTGGGGGTTTTTTATTTGCAGATAAAAGTGTTTTTGGAACAAGATTACCAAATAAAAAAAATAAAATAAAATAAAAAAACTTAAACATTCTGAATGATTCCGTTTGTGCATACAGTAATTGTGTTTTCAGGAACGTTCAAAACAAGACGATCAAGATCTTTTACGAGTCGTGTCCTTGCTGCATCTTGTCCTAATTCCTTAGGTCCTGTCATTGCTTTTACAGCTTGTTACAAAGTTACTGATCTATCTTGGATTCACATAATGGTTAACCAGTTTGGGCAACCGAGCAAGACAGAAAAAGGCCAATTGCAGCCCACTGGAAACGAGCATTCTATAATGTAAAGTTTCTTGTATGCTGTGAAGTTGAAAAGTAAAGTTTGTCCTTTATGTAAATCTTGCATGCTTGTTGAAATATACACTCTCTGCCATTAAAAACAAAACAAAAGAAAACAAAAAAACCCGAACATGTAGAAGTGATAATATATTTGTTGAAGAACTGTTCCAGAGTTAATGCCAAGTGCCCTTTTTGGCACGAGGGACGTGCAGAACACCTGACTGTGGGTTTCAACGTAACATAATTGCCTCATGCAATAAAATTGTTCAACAAGCGCAACTCATGTACCCTTAGCTTTTTAACGGTGATGGGAAGCATTCTGAGAACATTCAAAATACCAGTGTGGGGATCATCAAAAAAAAAAAATGCATCAATAACATTTTTAGCAATCAATTACAATGCCCTGGTGTCCAAAAATTAGAGGAATTAAATAATTGGACACCTTCGACTTGAGTCTTTCATTTGCTATGTTGCAAGGCTCTATAACATGAGGAGAGGAACCGTTTATGACGTCAGAAGACATTACCAAGCGACTGGATCTACGAGAGATATGTCAAGAACTGGATGTCCCAGGAAAATGACTCCAACTCAAGATTGATATATCTGCACGACCCATCTCCACAATTGGTTTCAAACTGCCCAGAGTACTGCAAACACACTCCCTGGACATTGATTCAGTGATTGCTGCCGGAGGTGGACATTCCTGGTATCAAGATTGTTATTTCCACATTGGTTCTCTATATGAAAAGATTCGCCACAATGCGGCATTACATGATTAGGACAAAATAAATCTATGAACAATCACATGTTCGGTTTTTTTTTTGTTTATGGTAGAGAGTATAGATCAAAAAACAACAACAAAAAACATAAACCAAGCATTAATAAAAGCACAAATATAAGTTAATAAATCAAAGCAATGAACTAAAGAAAATGCTGACTGCTGAAATGGCTGTTGCACCCAAAGCACAACACTCAATAAAGATAAATGGAAAGCTATGCCTTGAATGACGTACACAGAACTGATGAACCACAATGGGAAATGGTATGAGGGACTGGTGAGCCACAATGTGAATTAATACAGAGAGAATTGGTGAACCCCAATGGGAATATGCATGCAGGACTGGTGAAGGCAAATGGGAATTTGTACGTAGGACTGGTGAACCCAAATGGGAATTTGTACGTAGGACTGGTGAACCCAAATGGGAATGTGTACGTAGGACTGGTGAATCCAAATGGGAATTTGTACGTAGGACTGGTGAACCCAAATGGGAATTTGTACGTAGGACTGGTGAACCCAAATGGGAATTTGTACATAGGACTGGTGAACCCAAATGGGAATTTGTACGTAGGACTGGTGAACCCAAATGGGAATTTGTACATAGGACTGGTGAACCCAAATGGGAATTTGTACGTAGGACTGGTGAACCCAAATGGGAATTTGCACATAGGACTGGTGAACCCAAATGGGAATTTGCACGTAGGACTGGTGAACCCAAATGGGAATGTGTATGTAGGACTGGTGAACCCAAATGGGAATTTGTACGTAGGACTGGTGAACCCAAATGGGAATTTGTACGTAGGACTGGTGAACCCAAATGGGAATTTGTACGTTGGACTGGTGAAACCAAATGGGAATTTGTACGTAGGATTGGTGAACCCAAATAGGAATTTGTACATAGGACTGATGAACCCAAATGGGAATTTGTACGTAGGACTGGTGAACCCAAATGGGAATTTGTACGTAGGATTGGTGAACCCCAATGGGAATTGGTACGTGGGACCAAGCTACTGTTTATTGACCGACAAACTCCATGACTCTTGTGCACAAATGAAGCTTGTTAACCCTGGTGCTCCAACTTTGGTATCCGCAAAACAAAATCACAAAAACAATGACAAGACAAAAAAGTATCATTTAAGGTAATCCCAGTACCAAAGTGTAAATGCAGCTTAACAGAAAGAAACCGATAAGGAACAAATCAGGAAGACAGTACGTGAAGATTGCAAACACTGGTAGACAAAGGAATTAGACTGCAAAGCCAAAAACAAGGTTAAGTAGTTATCGTATGTACAGAGGATGAAACTGAACAGTGTTCATACTGTCCAACTAAGGCAAGTGGCAGACATGGCTGTGCACCACCAATCAAGTGAACATCTATAACTCCCCTCAATGGGGCGCATCAAAAGTCCCAAGTGGTGCACAACTTAGCCATCAACAAGCTGTGCATACAAGCGGAGAAACGAAGTTGTTGAGGAAAGGAAAATAGTATTTATTGTACAAGATTACCCTTATAAATGCAAGGCTGCAGTTCCACAAACAATCACATTAACGAATCCAAATTCTCGTCATCATTTTGTATCTATATACACTGTACAAAGACAGAATCATGCTGTCTTAAGGGGGGATTAAGTTGGGGCTGGAATAATACAAGCCAACCCACTGCCCCATTTGAAACGCCTATTTATCCCTGGGGGTTTTCCCCTTTTAGAGACCGAAGCCTTAAGGGCAAGGTTGTGGAGGAAAAACAAACAAGAGGAGGACCCCATGGGACAAGATCTCACGAGTTGCGGGTCAGGTACATTTTGGCCAGAGCTTACACAACACCACCCAAAATGTAAAAACCTCACAAACTGAGCCTCTCAATGCTACAAATGACCAACGTCGACAAGGTCACCTTTTAAATGGCAAATATGAGGAGATTTGGGGTTGTGGTAATCAAGTTCGTAGGGAACCATTCACACAACACCGGCATCTGACACAGTGGAACCAAAAAGCATATTATACAACTCTCAGAACACACAAAGATCTCCGTTTGAGGAAGGAAACTTTTGACGTTATCAAGCATACTCTCAACATTCATAAAACCAAAGCGTGGTAAAACATGCACGCACTCTATCGTTAAACCACATGCAACTGCCTCAAACACTTTTGTGGATAAATGAAATTTCATTTCTATGAATAACACACGACTGAGATTAAAGAAGGAAAAAGAAAAAAAAAAAACGACTTAGGTCTTTTAAATCAGCCCTTGTATACACAAAACATTGTACTCTGCAAGTAAGGTAATATATTACATCATAAAATACTGTAAGGGAGGGAGGGGATGGGAGGGATCAAAATGAGAGTGGTAGCCAATTTATACAAAGGTATTGAGGAACGAGGGGCAAAACGTCACGGATAAAATGAAAAAAGGACACGAACAAAGACGACGAAGTGTGGGTGAAGGGTCTCAGCGGGTGTAGTAAAGCTTAGAGGTAGAAATGGGAGAGACCATGAGGTGGTGGTGGGCAGCACACTTTAAATCCTGGAGGGAAGAGCTCAAGACAACAGACTCAGGAAGACAGTTTCACACCGATAGGAGAGGGGTATGAATGATTGCAAGTGACCGTAAAATTTGGAATTGGGGAAGAAAATGCATGCAACCTGGAGGGGCAGGGGTTGAACAGAGAAGTGGAGAAGGAAGCAGCAAAAGCAGAAAATAACAGATAAAAAAAACAAACCAAAGAAAAAGCAAACTTGCAAGGCCAACAAATAAACTCCCTGCTGTGAGCGGGAAGCACACCCTCAGCCTCCTGTCACGAGATGCCAACGACAAAGGGCCTTGGATTCCACAACCTCAATAGCGGCAAAACGGGAAGTAGCAACATCGGTCAACAGGGGAGAGCCATATTCCTAGACAATTCAGATGAAAGGCTTTGAAAAACCGTTATAAGTTGAGGACTGCAATGAGACTTGGCTCTACAAAAAATTCCAAGGTAAAAGCCAGCTTTGAAGGCCAGCTTGCAGAAGTAATCTACCAAGTACAGGTTATAGCAAGCTGATAGCGAGTCCCAGGAGCAGTGTGACCACTCCTTGGCTTTTTTCACAAGATCTTGGCTATTCGTTATTCACCTTGGCGTCTTGGTTTTCTATTTTCATCGCTTTTCTGAAACCTTGTGAATTATTGGCTTTTTTCATTGGCTCACCTTGGCATTTATGAAAATGAGGAGTGGTCATACTGCCCAGGAGTCCCAGACACCGTACTGCTCTGAGACTGACCACAAAACCAAATTGGGGTATTTGCCACATGTCCTCATGGAGGGATAAAGTAAAAATAATGGGTTTGTCTGATAGACATTTTCCAGAAAGATGACCAGTTTATTATTTTCTCGAGATCGACAGAGAGGAACATCGAAGAACTAGCATGTTCAAGGTTGAAATGACCTGGGTGACAATAAAACTTATGATACGAGATCAGGAACAAGAGAAGAGATGGGCAGTGTGACCACTCCTTGGCTTTTTTTCACAATATCTTGGCTATTCGTTGTTCACCTTGGCGTCTTGGTTTTCTATTATCATCGCTTTTCCGAAACCTTGTGAATTCTTGGCTTTTTTCATTAGCTCACCTTGGCATTTATGAAAATGAGGAGTGGTCACACTGGAGATGAGTCTTGAGACCTGTTGCAATGATCAATTCCATTACTTCCATTTCTGATGTGGAGAAGGCTCACTGCTCTCAGGATGAAAGGGTTAGTTTCACCCCGTTATTCTGAATCAAAAAGATGACAAAGAAGGAACCCGGAGAGGAAAAGATCAAATATGGAGTCATCAGGAGGAACATGGATAGTATTCGGGTTTCAGCCGCTACTCCACTACTCTCAAACCCATCCAGGCTCAGCCAAGTCAGTCTTACAGAAAAATTTCTGCAATAATTCAATTTTCCTGAGAAAGAAAGATAATGAGAGAGAAATAGAAAGTAAGAGAGATGAAAGAGAAAAAAAACAAAACAAGAATTAGAACGAATAAAGACGATTGTGAAAAAAATATATACAGTGGGGAGAACAAGTATTTGATACACTGCCGATTTTGCAGGTTTTCCCACTTACAAAGCACGGAGAGGTCTGTAATTTTTATCATAGGTACACTTCAACTGTGAAAGACGGAATCTAAAACAAAAATCCTGAAAATCACATTGTATGATTTTAAATAATTAATTTGCATTTTATTGCATGAAATAAGTATTTGATACATCAGAAAAACAGAACTTAATATTTGGTACAGAAACCTTTGTTTGCAATTACAGAGATCAGACGTTTCCTGTAGTTCTTAACCAGGTTTGCACAGACTGCAGCAGGGATTTTGGCCCAGTCCTCCATGCAGATCTTCTCCAGATCCTTCAGGTTTCAGGGCTGTCGCTGGGCAACACAGACTTTCAGCTCCCTCCAAAGATTTTCTATTGGGTTCAGGTCTGGAGACTGGCGAGGCCACTCCAGGACCGTGAGATGCTTCTTACGGAGCCACTCCTTAGTTGCCCTGGCTGTGTGTTTCGGGTCGTTGTCATGCTGGAAGACCCAGCCACGCACCATCTTCAATGCTCTTGTTGAGGGAAGGAGGTTGTTGGCCAAGATTTCGCGATACATGGCCCCATCCATCCTCCCCTCAATACGGTGCAGTCGTCCTGTCCCCTTTGCAGAAAAGCATCCCCAAAGAATGGTGTTTCCACCTCCATGCTTCACGGTTGGGATGGTGTTCTTGGGGTTGTACTCATCCTTCTTCTTTCTCCAAACATGGCGAGTGGAGTTTAAACCAAAAAGCTCTATTTTGGTCTCATCAGACCACATGACCTTCTCCCATTCCTCCTCTGGATCATCCAGATGGTCATTGGCAAACTTCAGACGGGCCTGGACATGCGCTGGCTTGAGCAGAGGGACCTTGCATGCGCTGCAGGATTTTAATCCATGACGGCGTAGTGTGTTACTTATGGTTTTCTTTGATACTGTGGTCCCAGCTCTCTTCAGGTCATTGACTAGGTCCTGCCATGTAGTTCTGGGCTGATCCCTCACCTTTCTTATGATCATTGAGGCTCCACGAGGTGAGATCTTGCATGGAGCCCTCGACCGAGGGAGATTGACTGTTATCTTCAACTTCTTCCATTTTCTAATAATTGCGCCAACAGTTGTTGCCTTCTCACCAAGCTGCTTGCCTCTTGTCCTGTAGCCTATCCCAGCCTTGTGCAAGTCTACAATTTTGTCCCTGATGTCCTTAGACAGCTCTCTGGTCTTGCCCGTTGTGGAGAGGTTGGAGTCTGATTAATTGTGGACAGCTGTCTTTTATGCAGATAACGAGTTCAAACAGGTGCAGTTAATACAGGTAATGAGTGGAGAATGGGAGGGCTTCTTAAAGACAAAACTATCAGGTCTGTGAGAGCCGGAATTCTTCCTGGTTGGTAGGTGATCAAATACTTATTTCATGCAATAAAATGCAAATTAATTATTGAAAAATCATACAATGTGATTTTCAGGATTTTTGTTTTAGATTCCATCTTTCACAGTTGAAGTGTACCTATGATAAAAATTACAGACCTCTACGTGCTTTGTAAATGGGAAAACCTGCAAGATCGGCAGTCTATCAAATACTTGTTCTCCCCACTGTATATAGAAAGAAGTATGAAAGCAACAAAGAACAAAGATGTCGGGAAGAACCCGGACATATAGATTTCAGCAGTTACTCCCCAGGCTCAAACACAGCAATATGTCGACCAGAACTGGGCTAGGACTAATGTTGGTGATTTTCCATGATGCAGACTAGAGGTTCTCAGAGAATTACATAAAAACAACAAAGGAGAACATAGAGCAGAACACTTTTTAAGTACTAAAGTAACATCATTGGGACCAGTAGCAGTGGAGGAGTTGAGTGGCAAGGAATTTCTCCACCTTGGCAGGAGGGAAGTTCACGTGCTACATGTGATGTTTTCGGGAAGAGGGGAGGAGGTGGGAAGGGTGGAGCAGAAGAAGAGAGGGGGTATTTGACTAAATACAACCAAGTTTTTGTGGATGACGAGAGACCTGCGAGTTCACATCTCAGATGGGCCTGATGTTAGTTCTGGTACATTTGATGACAAACAATGGCTGCAAGCTTTATGGAGACTGCAGGTTCACATCGCACGGGTTGGCTTTCAATGAGTTAAAGGCAATGAAGGAGAGTATATTGAGAAATGAGTACTAACTAGGTCGTGTCTATAATCGAGATATTAAAAAAAACATGGTGGACTGCAGGCGAGATCAATTTGCCCGATTAAACTGCCGTGCATGGTAGTGCTGTTGTGGCTCCCTGAAAACCAGCAGACACAAAATGGTATGGGGGTAAAGCCTGAAACGTCAGCATCTTGTGATCCTTCATGTCAGATAACTCAACAATCATTTTGTTTGTATCCTCCAGTGCCACCAATGCAAAGCACTAGTTCTGTGCTTGAATTAGTGACTACACCAGAGAGACAGAACTTTTCAAGAGTATATGATCTGAGGAGCCAATGGGGAAAGGAGGAACAGAAAAGGTTGGAGAGAGTTGTTGAACACAACTAAGTGAAGCAAACCGTGTGAGCCATTTAGGGGAAATATGTGTTGGGAATCCAACGGATTGGGTAAGGCCTGAATCGAGTAAGGCTTTCCTGGGTTTGTGAAGTGCCGTTTTCTGTGTTCGTCAATTACTCTACACAAACTACGCTTCACACCACGATACAAATTGACATTTCCCCCATCCTCACAAGCAACGTTACACATTTAACCAGTCAAGCAATACCACTCCATTACTATAGTGGATTTCCAACTGAACAAACAGCCATGCTCACCATAGTGCGTACTGTCTGCGGCAAAATGACTGAGGAATTCAACGCAGAAGACCAAAGTCGAGTGTCATGTCCACAACTGTAAAGACTTATTCATTTCACTCACCAACGGAAGATGTAAATTAAAAACAAAAAAAATTCCAGCAGGAGAGGGACGGTGAACTGCCCTGTAAATATGAACAAGTCAACGCCTGCACATGCTGCACGAACACCCGTTCCTCAAAAACACGGGTCCGATCCAAAATTGTACACATATTTGAGTCATACTTATTCCCTCCACCCCGTCTTCAAACATCCAATTGCTGGGACTCAAAACAACCATTTTATGGATCCCCCAAAAAAGGACCCTTTGGTTACAAGGTGAGCGCAGCGTACATCCCAAAACCAACGTTGTAAGAGAGTAAGATAGTGTCGATCCCCCTCAGAAGCAAAGCAGACATGCAGATCGACAGAAGATACTGGGCACGGTTAACCCACATCGTCAAAAACACGATTATGGCTTCTTTTTTTTTATACACAATTAGAACTTTACAAACAAGGTCAAATACATCATTGAGGAGGGAAATGTAGGACACAGGAAAAGGGGGACAGAAGAAAAGAAAAAAAAAAAGTTTTTTTTTTTTTTAAGAAAGTCAATAACTGTGTTCATTGGGCAGACTTTTGTGTGCCACTACTGGGAAGGTTCAGTAGGTTAGTGGAGAAGAGGAATACACAAAAGGAACTTTGAGCTCCAATTTAGGTCGTTCGAACTTCAGCATACATCCTCTCCACAACCTGGCTAAATGAAATGAACAAACAAACAAACAAAAAGACAATATGGGCTGCAAATTTAAAATCACTTAGCCCTGTAAAATAAGTAGATAAAAGGAAAAGCCGAGCAAAGTGTTCTAAACAGGGAGGGTGGGATGTTGGGGGTAGGGAAAGAGGGTGTCGGGGGTTACTCAATAAATTTGAATGTGAATAAGGCACAGATTAAAGAAATTTCAGACAGGAAAGTGATAAAGGGTCAAGGCAGTGGGAAGGAGGATCTGCTAAAAATGCGGGATTTACTATACACAAATACAGCAAGCTTTTCCCAAACCACCCTCACGTCTAAATCTCCGACGCGGTTAAGATGAGGCGAACTTCGGTCACTGCACCAAGGCCAGCGAGTCCCGCCCACTGGTCAGCACTTCACGTGTCGCAAAACGAACAAAGACAACAATAAAAGGAGCACACAAAGCACGGGAACATGCAGAGCAACTAACAGGCCGTTGCGCTGCAAACACGCAACGCCAAGCGCTCTCGGTCAAGCAGAGAAATTGGCAACGTACTCCAAACTCCCCAAGCAACATAACAAGAAGCAGCACAAATGTAACAATGAACAAAACAAAGGACACTCGTGGCAACGCCTTCATCTTCTGACACACTTAAAACAAACAAATATTGTTAAAATATAAACATTTTGTGACTTGTTGCTTTGCGTTTTATCACTTTTTGCATTTTACAGCAACTTTTCAAGCCCTACACCGATGCACTTTTCCACTGGTGCTCTTGAGGAAATGACCCTAAAGAGAAAGCGACACCATGAAGGCTATACTGTATAATATATAGATAAATATATAGCATGTGCGCTGCCACGCCACGGGGAGAACAGCATTAAGCATCTCCGCAAAAAGGCAGTCAAAGATAAGAGGAAAGGGAATGGAGAAACAAACCGGGTGGTTTAAAATCATAAAGCATAACTCTGGAGAAAACCAAAGCAAATATTTCTACAACCGCTCAAATGATTAGCATTTGGCTCAAAAACGTCACGTTTTTTTTCGACACCTCTCTGCTACGTATGACTTTGATGGCAGTGTTGAGCCTCCAGTTAGCTTACATTTGCCACCATGCCACCCATCCCCTCATCAACTCCCAAATCATTCCATTTTAATCAACACTTAGGATAAAGTGTTTCTTTTCTTTTTTTTCTTCTTTTTTTTCTTTTTTTCATCCGAAAGGTTCTTGCAGTCCATTGTCAGGCACTTTTGTTACTCAGCCAAACGTTCTCTGCAAGTTACTGATTTTCCAACTTCTTTTCGACAATCTCAGATCCTGCCTGCGTCTCGTATGATCCTATGCGTTCTGGCCCACGTGGAAAGCGACGAGGACCTCCACGGCCTGGCGGGGGAGGGCCGAAGCGTCGACCCAATGGTCTACGAATGTCACGTGGTTCACGAGGTCGGACCGGGCTAGGGCGACGTTCCACAACAGCACGGCGCTCCACGGTTGGCGATGCTTGTGTTATCTGAGATCGGGCAAGAGAATACCAGAACATACATGAACAAAACACATTTACTTGAAAAGTACCCTTTTAAAAAAGTAACACATAAATAGGTTGCAAATAAAGTTTTCGTTTTCCTTGTGCATTCTATATATTTTTACATTAATTTACAAGCTCCAATACGAGTCTTGGATCAATCACAAGCAGGACAAAGATATGAATAGGCCAGTGTACCAAATGTGAGTTAAAAGGACATTCATAGCCATTGGGCTGATACAGGTAGTGAACAAAAATAAATAAATAGAAACACCAATGTAAAGTCAATTAATAGGGTATTGGGCCACCACATGCAGCCAAAATTATGTTGTCAAGACTATTCAGAACAATGAATGTTCAAATTCAAAAACCATAACCGGTCTCATACCAACAGAAGAATCAGCACAGCAACATTTAGTTAATAAAAAGTTATTGATATTTAATGGTGAATTGATGTTCTTGAGTTCTACTCAACAAACATTGAACTCAATCCCAGATTAATGTTTCTTCTGACAAAAGATGGTTTCCAAGGTTCAAATTATCTTGATGAACCGTTGAATACAAAAAATGACGACAGAGTAAATATTGGATTACTGGACTCTTGATTATGGAGTTTCTGTTGCTGGTAAAAGGAGAAGAATGAAAAGGAGATACCACCACACAGAAAAGGAGGAGGAGAGGAGATTGTATTGGGACCATACTCTGTGCAGAGCGTTGGTGCTGCCTAAGCAGTGTCCTTGGCTTTTGGGCACAATCCTGGACGGGACGCCACTCCAACACAGGATACCAGCAAGCTGGCACCCATTTTGCCAACCTCGGAAGGATGACAGGTCGAGTTAACCCCACTTTGTATTAATTCAACAACTGAGCGGGATTTGAACTCAGGACCCTAAGATCCAAAGCCCGCCACCCTAACCATGAAGCCAACACCAGGTATACAGAAAAGGAGATACATACAGTCAACCCCCGCTTTATCGCGGTTCATCTATCGCGCCCCCGGTTCATCGCAGGTTTTCCCTTGGAACGTAACTAATTTTTTCTGCGGATTCCCCCGGTACATCGCGGTAATAATATATAAAATATAAATTATTTAAGCAATAAATTATAATGCGTGGTGCTCGACCAGTCACATAACGCACGAGACAAAGTTTCGCTTGTGAACTTCGAATATTTTCTACGTTTTTTCTCCAAGCCCCACGATGCCGCCCAAACGCCCTGCACCTTCTAAGGCTTCTGGCAAGGAACCGAAGCGCCAGAGGAAGGTCCTGACGCTCCAGGAGAAAGTTAAGGTGCTCGATATATGCTTCGGGAAGGAAAAAGGTTTGCCGCCGTTGGACGAGCACTGCTCGGACCCAGCACCTCAAAACCGACCAGACCAGACAAGTCGATCTCTGGCACCTCAAACCCAATCACTGCCAAACCGACCAGACCAGACGAGTTTTTTCTCCAACACCTCAAACCCAATCACTGCCAAACCGACCAGACCAGACAAGTCGATCTCCAGCACCTCAATCCCAATCACTGCCAAACAGACCAGACCAGACGAGTCGATCTCAGGCACCTCAAACCCGATCACTCCCAAACCGACCAGACCAGACGAGTTGATTTTTTGGGGAGGCGTCCATTCATCGTGGATTTTCACTTAGCGCGGGGAGGTTTGGAACGTAACCCCTGCGAGAAAAGGGGGATTACTGTACCACCATACCATCGCACGGGCATCGAGGCTGTGCAGGTGATCAAGGACATGGAGGATGGGGGCCAGGGGATTTTTCTCTGGCCAACTTCCAGAGTCCGAAGGCACTGAAGCTGCCTCGCGAACCCACCCTGCGATGGTTCCTGGTGAAATACGCCAGCGCTTCACAGGATCTGCACCCATAATCAGGTAGTCCATGACCCAACAGGTTGTCATTCGATCTCAAAGATCATCTGGCGTCCCGGGGAAATGAGGAACGGAGCCGCCATAGGGCTTGCGGATTGGTCACATGATCAAATAGGAGTGGGGAAAACAATCGGCAGAGTCTGACTCCGCCATGACCCTCAACCCCCTACCAGGCAGGGCTGGGACAAGCAAAGCCAAATCGGCATCCCAACAGGAGCCGTAAGCAAGCGAAGCCCAAGTCCGCCTGGTCTGGCGGCCAGCGACGTACCCCACCTCCAGCAAGATCAGGCCACCAAGGGGCATGAGCCTAAATCCACCCAGCTGACAAGGAGCATATGAGTAAACCACAAGATCTGGCTCACCAGGCCAGCCCAGGGTGAACCACCCAAAGCACTTTGGCGATCCTCACAGCGCAGTTGGGCGCGAGGTCCCAGGCTGTGGGCCCGAGCACAACCCACCAGGGGAGGTCTTCGCTATGCTCCACTAAGCGGAGCCGAGTGCTGACCAACCCCTTGAAGGGGAGTGCACGGGCCCAACAGCTGAAAGACATTGCACGCTGGCTCACCTCTACGTGCTTTTGAGGATCGTCACCGAGTTTCGGACAGCTTTCAACTGCAGTTAGTTTGCAGTAATATTCTCAGGGATGGTTTTTAAGATCTCTAGAAGATTCTTTTTTTTTTTTAATCACTCCCATTGCTCCAATAATCACTGGTAAAATTTCGACACTCTTCAGCTTCCAGGATCTTCACTTCACTTAATTTTTGAGATCTTGGTATTTATTCATTTTCTTGATTTCTGCATTATTTAGGCCAAAATTGCTGGGTACTGACACCTCAATTAGCAATGCCTTCTTTTCTTTTTTGTACCTCAGTATTATATCCAGTCACAATGCTTTATTTTCTATGTCCATGGTCGAAACAAAAGGATCATTAGATCTTATGTAAGCATTACTTCCTTGTTTTCAGTGATTGCTTTTGGTTCATGTTTCGATTAGTTTTCTGGAACTGGAATATTGAGACTTGCAAATGTGCCAGGGGATTACTCTACATAATTTGTGCCTTTGGGTGTACAGCTGCTCTAACGTGAGTTTTTTTACATCACGATAGGAGGTGGCTCGTACTTTGTTTCTACCTTGCAAAACCTACACTTGTCCGATTGACTCAGTCCTGCCATTTTCTTCAAGCCATTGGTGCAGTGTCCTTGGCCATTTATAATGATATGTTCTCCATCCCAGTTGAGCTGACCTCTTCTTAAACATTCCAAAGAGCCTTCTTTGTCTATTCCCAATCTGTCCAATGCTTTTTTTTATACCTTCCTGCTCATGTCATTTTCCCAGTTGTCTGTGTATATATGTTGATCTTTCGTTTTGTTATGTTTTTCTTTTGTCTTTTTAGCAGCGTCTTGCGTAGCGAACGCTGCTCTAAGAGAGCTCGGCGTTGTTGTTGTTGTTCTTCTTGTGAAGACAAAACCTTTATATTAGACTCGGCTCCTTTATATACACAATCCGGATCTCCTTAAATACTAAACACTTGTACACATCCTCGCATTGAGGTTCCTTTTGAGAGCATCTGTCATGAACTTTTAAATATATTCGGACATTTGCTTTAAAGTTTCGAAAAGTTCACGTTACTATTTAAAGATTATTCCATTTAATATATTGTAATTTCGTAAATACATTATTTATTTCGTAAATACACGATATTTCGTAAATACACTATGACGGGTCTCGCTATTGGCTTAATCAAGGCACGTGACGAAATATCGGAAGTTGTTGTTTTTGTTTGTTTGTTTGTTTTTAGCAGACAAAACCTTTAGGACACTGCTCTTGGACACATTTGTCCTTGTTTGCAATTGTTGGGCTGCATTCACTGTCGTTTTGGTTTCTTGTGTAACATCTTGCATTCACACCAGTCTTTGGAAAGTTTTTGCTCGGTGAGATAGAGATACCTTCCTCTGGTTTGTTGTCTTTCTGTTTGCTTACAAATTGGATTCAGTAGTCTGTTGCACTTTTTACATACTCAGCCAATCCTACAGTTGTCATTCTGTGCACTTGGTTGAGCTCCATCAGGCTGCCATTTCCTCCTCGTCTCGGTCGGTACATTCTTGGGACGCATTCATTTTTGTGAAACATTTTGTGGATGGTAAGGATTTTCCTTGTTTTGATAGCCAGTTTATTATTCCACAGCTGTACTGGGATACTGGTGTTACGAGTTGGTTTATGGCTTTAATTTTGTTCTTCAGAGAAAGGTATGTTTTCAGGAGCAGCCTCGTTCTACGAAGGTATTCTTTGATAATTGTTTTGCGCATTTGTTCGTGAGATATTTGGTGGTCTTCTTCCACTCCAAGGTATTTGTAAGACACCCTGTTGTCTCGCTTCTGTATTGTTGTATGTGTGTGTGTCAATTTTTATGTTGTCCATTTTTGTTGGTCCACCTTGTATGAATGTGCACTTGGCACACTTATCTAGACCAAATTCCATTTGAATGTTGTCAGAGTACTGTTTCACCAATTTGAGATGTGCCAATATTTTGTCGTGTGGTGCAAAGTTTTAAATCATCCACTTAAAGTAGATGTGTCACCTTTCTTGTCTCTTTAGACATTCAAGTATTTGATGTCAGGGTATATCAATGTCAGGTCAGGTCAGATGTGGGAGTATGCACCGGAGCAGCACGTCGCTGTGTCCACTTTCCGCCAGGACTCCAGATGCCACCGTCTGGCCATCCCCATCCATAAGATTATCATCCTACTGTAACCACGAGGCAGGTGGTCGGCCCATTGGCCTCCTCCACTCACGAGACTCCCTCGCTGAGGGAATCTGGTCAGCAGGATCAGCGTCAGGAAAACAAGCCACATGTCCATTCAGCCGCAGCTGATGCTCACGGACGCAGGTAATAAATCTCATTTAAGTCCCTCTCAGCAAATGTTCGTTGGACACAAAGTCCGACCAGCGATAGCAAAGGATTCTCCGAAGAGACCTGGTACTAAAATAATGAAGTCTCTGTCTCAGATCCCTGGTCAGAGTACACGTCTCACATCCGTAAATGAAGACTGGAAGGACCTGAAAACTCGGACTTTCGTCCTCCTGCACAAGTATCGACAGCGCCACACCCCATGATCCAGTAAATCCACGACTCCCCAGGCCCGACCCAGACGTTTATTGACCTCTGACTCCTCGATGATACAGGGAACAAATCTCATTTGAGTCTCTCTCAGGAACCGCGTGTTGGATGCAAAGTCTGACCAGCATTAGCCAAGGATTCCCCAAAGAGACCTGTTACCGAAGGAGTTAAGTCTTCATCTCAGATCCTTTATCAGAGTCCAAATCTCACAGACTGGAAGCACCAAGGGCCTGAAGACTCGGACTTTTGGCCTCCTGCATGGGTACCGACAGTGCCACACCCCATGATCCAGTGAATCCATGACTCCCCAGGCTTGACCTAGACATCTATTGACCTCTGGATCACAGCCAGCAGAGACATAAATATCACTGCCAAGGAAAGTGAATCTCTCCATGCCCTCAACATCCTCACCACAAACAGGTACAGACAAGATATCAGCAATCAAGATGTCACTGAAAGCCTGGATCTTTGTTTTGACCCAGGAAACCCGTAAATCACAGAAACTCCGACTCCTCGTTCAACACCTCTAGGGCCCCCAAAAGGATATCCAGTCTCCGGAAAGATGACTGCATCGTCTGCAAAATCAACGTCAGAGATTTTGACATTCCCAAACGATACACTGTCACAGCTTGATCTCTCCGACATCTTCCCCAGAATCCAATACATACAAGTGCTGAAAAGTGTGGGGGTCAATGCAACTGGAAATAAGTCAGAGATGGCATCACCACATCTCACATAATTTTCAATACCAGAGTATAGTTCAGACATCACATTGATGAATTTTGGTGGCACCCCACGAAGACCGAGAATCCTCCAGAAGGCATCCCGATTCATTGAATCAAGTGCTTTACAGAGATCAACAAAGGCTGCAAGCAGTCCCTGCCAAAACTCTCGTCTGCGTTCGGTGAGGACCCGGAGACCAAGGATACAGTCAATTGTTATCTTTGGTGTAAAGCCTGACTGCTCTGGGCGCTGGTGGTGAACCCCATCAATAATTATCCGAGCGAAGACCTTGCCTGGTACTGAGAGCAGTGTCAACCCTCAGTAGTTGTTGCAGTCCTGGCGATCACTCTTCCCTGGGACAACAAGGCCCCTCTTCAAGTCAGTTGGGATGATGCGTGTGTTCCAGGCAGAGCACAAAACTGCATGCAACAACACGAGTGCAGCATTTCCACTAGCCTTGAGAAGTTCAGCATGAATGCCACAGATCCTAGGAGCTTTACCCCACTTCAATTGCTTCACCGCAGCCTGTGTTTCCAAAAACAAAGGTGGACCACAGTTGATTGGAGGGTCAGCAATAGGGATAGTAACACCCCTGACATCCAACTCGACAGCTGGTGGATCAACCTGGTATAGCCGCTCAAAGTAACCAGGTCAGCAGGCCTTCACTCTATCCATTCTACTTTTATAGACAAAATTCTTCTTTGCCCGATGGTGAGTTCTAAGAGGACCACCGGCAACATCAAGGATGGTGGTCTTCAAGGAACTCCACAACTCCTCAGGATTTCTGAAAGCACCCAGACCCCACAATTCCCCTCTCAGCTTGTTCACAAACTCAGCTACTCTCTCATCCTTGTCCTTGTTCATTAATGAGCATGCTCAATGAGATTCCATGTCTTTGCTCATTCATGAGGTTGCTCAGTGGGTCCAGGACCAAGAAAAACAGGAGGGGTGAAAGACTCTTCTTGGAAGATCCCGTGACGTATCTTCCTTCACTCCTGGTATTTTGATCTTTCCGTCTGAGTGCTGTCATATCAATGTATTCCATAGCTCCATTGCTTTCTTTATCAGTTTGATTATTTTGCGGTTGCTCTTGTACAATTGCATGCATTTTATCATCCCCGAATGTGAACCACCATCAAAAGCTTTTTTGTCATCTATCCATGCTGTGAACAAGTGTGTGTGTGTGTGTGTGTGTGTGTGTGTGTGTGTGTGTGTGTGTGTGTGTGTGTGTGTGTGTGTGTGTGTGTGTGTGTGTGTGTGTGTACGTGCGTGGCCTCTCCACCCGATGATTGCATACTGCCATCTGCTCTCGCAGCCTTTTTGTTTGTGCACTCATTCAGACAATAAAGCAGGCAGCTCGTTATTAGGCAGACCGCTCCTGGAAGGCAGACAGTAAGTAGCTCAGCTGCTCTCCAGACCTTGGTGGGCACCGACTTGAATTCAGCTTTGAGCGAGGGGCAACAACTTTGAGTGATGATTGGCACCGCATGCTTATGTCATGTCTTCGTTGGCCCGCAGGCACAGTCCTTGACCTGGCAGCCTGGTCTGCTCACTGTGCATGCCTGCCACACGGCTCGCACGTGGCCATTCAGCTTCCCCCCCCCACCCACAGCACCGAACTGGCTTTGGTTGTGGTGATGGTGTGGTACGTGCCGTGGGAAGGTGTGGGGTGGGGAAAGGATTCAAGGGGATTGAAGTGGATTAAATGAAAGAGGAGGCTTTTAAGTCAGTACGGGGTTTAAGTGAGAGGGGCGAAAACTTTTTCGGGGAGCATGGAGAATAGCGGCTTGGAAGCGAAAGGGCAAGGGATTGGGATGAACAATGGGTGGATGGACGTGTGGATTTATTTTAAACGAGAAGAGGGGGTTTCCAGTGGGAGTGTGGGGTTTGAGAGGGCACAGACTGCCTTTGCCTTATTGGATGGACAGCTGGCCTGACTCCACCCACAATTGTAACCTGAAGGAAAAAAAACGCAAACGTCTGTAATTTTATGAGGGTGTTTAGGCCTCAGGCCTCGGTTGTCAGCCCATGGCCCAGTGCAATTGTAATAATTCCAGGAATATAACCACGATGCATTATATATGTACAATAGCAGTACGCACGTTCTCTCAGGAAAACCGGTAATAACAAAAATACTTGAGATTGCAGAGCATTCAATTTTATCTGCTCATGATGCAAGGGTGAAAGAAACGGAATAAAAACTTGGAAATTCTACGTAATTTGAGCTTTAAGCACATTTTTCCCTCTTCAGTGGTAGTTTCTGTATACCTATCTACAAGACCAACCTGTTCTCCTTGTTCAACACAATCTGTGGGTATCACTTCAGGAACCCCTTCAGAACTTGAGCACTCATCCTGCAAAGGAGGAGACCCTGAACCAGATTCACGGGTGATCTCACGAGGTGGGCGACGGCAGATGTCAGCGTAGCTCGGCTTCCTGGGCTCACTGAAACTCTGAAAGGAACAAAGTTAAAGCCAAACTTAAAGTGTGTGTGTGTGTGTGTGTGTGTGTGTGTGTGTGTGTGTGTGTGTGTGTGTGTGTGTGTGTGTGTGTGTGTGTGTGTGTGTGTGTGTGTGTGTGTGTGTGTGTGTGTGTGTGTGTGTGTGTGTGTGTGCGCGCGCGCGCACATATACGTGTGCAACATCCATTGGTAAAGCTACAAGGTCTTGTTAAAAGGTGAATTGTGAGTTTGCATTGTTGTCGTGACTGACTGCCGAGACATAGCTAAGGTTGTGGACCCACTGTTGGGAGGAGGTTCCAGGCTGAAAGGGTCAAAACCTCCAAAAACAACGGAGCCCAGCTGATGGTACAAGCAGTCGGAAAATGGTGAATTGTTTACAGGTTTCCAAGGGTCTTTCTTTACGAGTAAAACTATTTTGAGGTTTCTGATTATTAGAAAGTTAAGCACAAGATGTTGTAGAATTGGTATAATTTACATCTTTTAAAATGTTCATATCATGATTTGGGAATTGCTGTCACTGTTCAATAAATGATTATAATTGTTGTGAGAAACAGATGTGGGTAAAAAAAAAACGGTGTGAGCACGTATCAAAAAACAAAAACAAAAACAAAAAACAAAGCAAAGACTAATTATTTTGAGGACGCACAGTGGAGATGGAGCAGGAGGGTTTGGAAAAAACGGAAACAACACAGAGTGCGATAACAGCTCTATGTTGCCATCTCCATTACAGACTCAACACAGTTGGGCATACACATCACATGGTCACAATGCTTTACAATTGCAGCTTAGATGGTGACAAGGATGTCTTTACAGCTATAGACAAATCATGAGCAAACAGTCTCCTCAGAACCTTCATTCTAATTTTCATGAGGATTATTAAAGCTGCAGCTTAAAATACTGTAAGCAATTTTTGACAAGACAGTCTAGCATATGTCTGATATCACAATTGCAGTGATGTACATACCATAGGTGGGATGTCAGTAGGATGCCCCCAAGGAGCTGCTGGTGCTCCATCATGAGTACCCTCCGCTCCAACTCGGCTCGTCGTGGTTGTTGCAGGCTCTCCGTCACCTTGGGGTGGTCCATCAGACCCTCGTGGACGTGCAGGGGGTGGAGGGGTCGTATTAAGTGAAGCTGTAGGGTTTGGTGGTGAAGGCTCGTGCCATGTTGAAGGCACACCAGGATCACTGAGATGGGGCAATCAAAAATAAAATAGTTCAAATGACATTGCCTTCTTGTGTCCACCAGACACATCTCAAGATTTGCCAAGCAGAGAAAATCCATTATAATCACCTGCATGCCGGCACCTTAGGCTGCAGCCTCCCAGATGGGAGTGAGAATGGGACACGTGGAGTAGCTGGTGGGCCTAATGGTAACCCAATCGCAGGACTGACTGAAGCCTATCAAAAACAGGTGAAGCTTTAATTAACTAATCGAAGTCCCACAAAATGGGGTCATTAGCTTTGGCTTGTATGGTATGCATCAGAGTGAAAGGTGCAGACAAGCCAATTTTGATGGCAAATTCATGTCTAACTATTCATGATGCTGATAAAGTACTTAGTACCTTTGTATCAAGTGATGGAGGAGAATTAGATGGAGTGGCAGAGGCTGTGCTTGGCTGAGAAGTCAAGCCACCAGGACCTGGCTGCGGTTCAGGTGTTGGCTTAGATTGTGAAGACTGCTGGGGAAGGAAGACAAAGATTAAGTGAAGCATAGATGAAAGGAAATGAGTATCAAAGAAAATAATATAATTTTTTTAAACCTCAACACTCAGATAACGAGTGGCACTTGATTTGTAACTGTAAACAGCATCGAGTAACAATATATTTTGTGGAAATGTTCATTTCTCATGCAGCTGACATGGAATTTCTTCTTTCGCACACTTTGCATGAACTATTCGCTATGTATTTTACAAAAGCCACCACTGCAGGTAAATGGCGCCCCTTGTTACCTCCGCCACCTAAGGGAGATGGAGTTATGTTTTCACCCCTTTCCGTTTGTCTGTGAGCAGAATATCTCAAAAAGTTGTGGACGGATTCGGACAAAATTTGTTGGAGAGGTTGGGTGTGTGACAAGGATGAAGTTATTCGATTGTGGTGAAGATCCGGATCTGGATGAAAAAAAAATTTCCAAGCGATTCTTCACCATTGAGAGACGGGGCCAAAAACGATATATAGCACGACATCTCCAAAAGTTTTTTTTTTTGCAAACATTGTCGAGGCTCATATAAGAGCTAACACACAGACCATATAACAAATGGAGCAGGAGAAAAGAAGGGTGGAAGAGGGAAACACAAAACAGCAGGGAACACAGACATTAGGAGATCTGTGGAAGGGAGAGGGATGTGCATGGTATATGGGGTAAACAATATGGACACTACAGGGACTTTCAGGAAGGAAAATAGGGAATTTGAAGGATGTGGGTTAGGGGTGGATTAACGGGGGTGTTAAAGACCATGGTTTTGGAAGGGTCAGGTTGTCAGGTCAGGCCAGATCAGGTATGTTACTTGCTACAGGTACCACGTAAACCTGTACTTACCTGTTTCATGCTCGGGTTGTCGGTGACTAAACCGTCTCCCCCACCAGGTTTCCTGCTAAGGAGGGTGTATGGATATGGACACCCAGCAGGATTAAAAACAATACCTGTCAAAGGGCGGAGGAGCTCCTTGTGAGCCAACGGCCATCCATATCGACTGTCCAACTGCGTCTGCAAATATCCTCCTGCAGTGGGTAAACCTTTTCTAGGAGGAAGGTGGCAGGATTTGCACTCCGGCCACTATAAAACACTTCACTTGGCAAAACACACTAAAAGTGCAAAGAAAACTGAAAATTCGCTCCGTGGGAGTACCTCCTTTGCAGCTGCCCTTCGCAGGGCAGCTCACTGGAGGAGGCAAAGCCTTCGGGACCCCCACTTTTTGATAGGAGGAAAAACACGGGGTAACCTTTCAGGGTTGGATTGCAGTTGTGTGCATCAGTGTGGTGCTGAGGTGTCATCCACCAGACAGCAGTCTCCTCATCTTAATCTTAAGCAGTCCCTTTGGGTGGGTGCCTGGAATGTCCTATCCCAAAGAGATGATGATCACCTGTCTTGGCTATCATCTGAACTCAGGCGCTTGATCATCGCTATTGCAGCACTCTGTGGTTCAGAGACCGGATAGTGGCGAGGCCATGGCGGGTCGTTATACCTACTACTGGTCTGGTCACTCTGATGGTTACCATACTCAAGGAGTTGCTGTAGCTGTGCCCATCAAGTTGTCTCCTATGATAACTAAGGTAAAACTGGTCAACAAGCGTATTATGCAACTGAGGATTCGTCACTCCTTTGGTGTCATTTCCCTGGTCTCTGTATATGCTCCGACTGAGGCGAGTGATGTCACTGTGAAGGACGCATTCTATGCTACACTCGAGTCCGTGGTTGATCAGTGCCCCAGGCGAGATACTCTTCTAGTCTTGGGGGATTTCAATGCATCGACAGGCACTGATGGGAATGGCTATAAGACATGTGTCGGTCCCAATGGTTCTGGAACTGTGAACAAGAATAGCACTACGCTCCTTGACTTTGCAAGAAGTTGTGGACTTAAGGTGGCTGGTTCATGGTTTCAGCACCCACAGCCTCATTGCTCGACTTGGTATTCCAATGCTGGTGGTGTGGCAAAGGAGAATGACCATGTGCTCATTGATGGTCGCTGGAGGATGATTCAGAACTGCAGGGTCTACCAAGTGCCCAGTTCCTCAATAACAACCACAGGCTTGTTGTGGAATCTTTGAAGTTGCGTCTTAAATCCAGGATAATGGGACCATCCCAGCCTAAGCTGGATGTTGACAAGCTCAGGGATAAGAGGGTAACTGAGGAGTTTGTGAACTGGCTGAGTGAGGATTTGGAGGGGGGAGGGGGGCTCGGTGCTGTGGGGAATCCTGAAGAGTTGTGGAGTGCCTTCAAGACTGCTATCCTTGATGTTGCTGGCAGATGTCTTGGAATCCACTGTCAGGCGAAGAGGAACTTTGTCTCCCAAGGGACACTGAATTCCATTAACCAGTCGCAGGGCCAGGCTTAATGACAGAGCTGAGCTATTTCGAGAGTTAAGGCTTAAAACTGTACGTGCACTGAGGGCGGTGAAGGAGGCCTATGTACGAGGAGTCTGTGAAGGACTACAGCATCACCTGTGGATGAGTGATTCTCATCTTCCTTACAGAGGAATGTGTGCAATTGCCTTCCTCAAAGCCTGCCCCTCAGTGTGTTGCTGTTAGAGCAGAGGGTGGTGGATTCTTGAGAGATGGATCTGAAGTGAAGGTCCGCTGGGTCGGTTACTTTGATCGGCTATCCCAGGCTGACCCACTGGCTGTTGAGTTGGATGTCAGGGGTCTAACCATCCCCACTGCTGACCCTCCAATCAACTGCTAACTGCCTTCATTTGTGGAAACAGGCTGCGGTAAACCAGCTGAAAGGAGGTAAAGCCCCAGGAATCTGTGGCATCCATGCCAAACTTCTCAAGGCTGGTGGAAATGCTGCAATGGTATCATTGCATGCAGTTCTGCGCTCTGTTTGGAGCACAGGCATCATCCCAACTGACTGGAAAAGGAGCCTCGTTGTCCCTCTTTGGAAAGGGAAGGGTGATCGCCAGCACTGCAACAACTACCGAGAGGTGACACTGCTCTCAATGCCGGGCAAAGTCTTTGCTCAGATAATTCTTCATAGGGTTCACCACCATCTGCTTGAACACCAACGTCCGGAGCAGTCGGGCTTTACACCAAATAAGTCAACGATTGACTGTATCCTTGCTCTCCGGGTCCTCACTGAGCACAGATGAGAGTTTTGGCAGGGGCTGCTTGCAGCATATGTTGATCTCCCTAAAGCATTTGATTCAAGGAATCAGGATGCCCTCTGGAGGACTCGGTCTTCGTGGGGTGCCACCAAAGTTGATCGATCCGATTTCTGAACTACAGTCTGGTCCAGAGAGTGCTGTGAGGATTGGTGGTTCCATCTTCAACATATTTCCAGTCGTTACTGGAGTTCATCAGGGGTGTGTATTGGCCCCCACACTCTTCAACACTTTCATGGACTGGATTTTGGGGAAGATGTAGGAGAGATCAAGCTGCGGTACATTGCTTGGGAATGTCAAGATCTCTGACCTTGATTTCACAGATGATGCAGTCATCCTTCCGGAAACACTGGATGTCTTTGTATGGGCACTCGAGACAATGAATGAGGAACCGGAGCTGCTGGTACTAAGTGTTTCTTTGGTCAAAACAAAGATCCAGATTTTCAATGACATCTTGGATGCTGCAATATTGTCTGTACATGTTTGTGTTGAGGATGTTGAGGTCACAGAGAGAATCACTTACCTTGGCAGTGATATTCATGTCTCCGCAGGTTGTGAGCTAGAGGTCAATGGATATCTGTGTCGAGCCTGGTTAGTCATGGATTCACTGGATCATGGGGTGTGGCACTGTCGGTACCCATGCAGGAGGCCAAAAGTCCGAGTTTTCAGGCCCTTGGTGCTTCTAGTCTGTGAGATTTGGACTCTGATAAAGGATCTGAGATGAAGACTTAACTCCTTCGGTAATCCTTGGCTAATGCTGGTCAGACTTTGCATCCAACACGCGGTTCCTGAGAGAGACTCAAATGAGATTTGTTCCCTGTATCATCAGTGAGCGTCAACTGTGGGCTGGATGGACATGTGGCTCGATTTCCTGACGCTGATCCTGCTCACCCGATTCTCTCATTGAGGGAGCCTTGCGAGTGGAGAAGGCCAACGGGACGACAACGTGCCTCGTGGTTGCAGCAGGTTGATCAGCATCTCAAGGAGATGGGGATAGGCCAGGCATCTGCCTGGGGGATGGCCAGAGGGAAGCCCCTGAAGTACTGATGGAAAGTGGATGCAGCGACGCGCTGCTCCGGCACATGCTCCCACACCTATCCTAACCTTTGGATGGGGGAAGATACGAGATGGTGGTGAACAGCTGTTTTGAAGACCGAGAGGGAAGAGGGGGATTGAAGAGAATGTGGGAGTTTGTTCCAGAGGTGGGGAAAAAAAAAGTGGAATGAAAGAGTGAAGGTGAGCAGTAATTCTTGATTTTGAGAAATATAGGGGGGGGGCAGAGCACAGACAGAGCAGGGGGCAAGGCCGGAGAGGAGACGTTAGAAGACAGAAAGAGCCCCGACCTGCCTGTGGTGAGAGTGAGAGATCCGAATACACTCCACAGAGTGCTGTTCTAGTTAGTCAATGGGATACAGAAACGAGAACAGCACTTGTGAAGCTCACACCTCTGCCAGGCTGAACAGTTTACATTTTGTATCCCACTGACAGGCCAGATCTGGATCAGGAGCTGAAGCAAAATCTAATTGGTTTGTTCTTGTCACCTAATCAACTCGTCCACCTAATTTTGTTATAACTCATCCACAACTCTTTGAAACATCATACTATATATCATTGTTGGCCCTTTCTTTCAATGGTGAAGAATCACTTTAAAAATTCTCGGATCCAGATCTTCACTAAAATCTAGTCATTTAGTCCTCGTCACACACCCAATCTGTCCACGAAAATTCGTCTGAATCCCTCCACAACTTTTTGAGATATCCTGTTCACAGACAAAACAAACAGAGAGGGGTGAAAACATAACCTCCATCCACTTTTGGTGGGGGAGGTAATTATGAGAAACTCCATTTTTTTGATTACCACAAGAAAAGCAAGCAAATAAGCAATTGACGGAAATGTTTTTATGCTTACCATCAAGGCCTCTCGTTTCTTGTCAGGTTGCCCACTGTGCCTAAGGCAAAATAGGAATAGATCAGAAAAAGAACCAACAACCACTCTACAAGGATTGATAAATAATTGGCATTGGCATCACCATACGCCATCATCCCCTTTCAACTCAGCTCAAAGACATACTTGTTCCGTGCATGTGTGTCTTGTTGCCAGGTTTCCCCAGAGCCTGCACCCCGTAAAGCGATCGAACCCTCGCCCCAACCAGTCGAAAAACCAGTGTCTGGAAAGCTCCCCTGATGACGAAGAGGTGTTTGGGGCCGAGCACTAACTCCGCCCAGTGGCCGGCGCTCATAGAGAGGGGCATGGCTTGTTATGCCATCAGGGGGTTTACCATACATCCTGCCCCCAGGCTTCCCTTGGCCTCTAAATAAGAAACGAAAGGAAAATGGTAAACATCACTGTACAGCGACTGCAGAGTTTACGTGTACAATGTATAATCTCTAAACTTGATGAGGCAGGAAATAAAACCTCACTGTATATGATGTAAACACATTAATGTGTGTCGCCAATGTGTGGAAGGTAAAACGCAACAAGAGTTTGATGAAAAATTGCTAAATTCATGCCTGCACTCTCACCTATGCCTGTTCGGGTAGCCCCGGCCAGGCTGGCCTCCATGTTTCAGCAGAACAGATGTTGTAAAGCCATTCACAAAACCAGAGTTTGCGAATGGTGCCTAAAACAAGAAAAAAAATATCAGAATGACAACGTGGGTTTTGGTTAGAAAGTTGTTTAATTAAGAACTTTTTTTTATTTTTTATTTGTATACCTTGTCGAGGCTCGTATGAGAGCTAACACACAACTCACAGCAAGGGGGCATGAGACAAGAGAGGCGGGAGTGGGAGGGACAAAACAGTGGGGAACAGACACATTAGGTGAACTGTGGAAGGGAGAGGGATGGGGATGGGACGGGGAACATGGCGAAGAGAAGATGGACATTACAGGGACTTTCAGGAAGGAAAGTAGGGGAATTGAAGGAAGTGGGCTTGGGTGGATTATCGGGGGTAGAAAAGATCGAGGATTTGGATGGGGGATGATAAGAGGTGGTGGTGAACAGCTGTTTTGAAAGCCTGGAGGGAAGAATGGGAATGAATAGAGTGAGGAAGTTTATTCCAAAGGCAGGAAAAAAGAGGAATGAAAGAGCGAAGATGAGCAGTGATTCGTGATTTTGGTAGTTTTACCAGAAGGGGGTTGTTGGCGGACCTTGAGCGCCCTGTGGAAATGTGGTGGGGACAAATCGCAGAGAGAGCAGGGGGGGCAAAGCTGGAGAGGAGTCGGTAGAAGACAGAAAGACCACCGACCAACCTGCGGTGATTGAGTGAGAGGCCCAAAGACTCAGCTTCATTGCGGGAGATGCCGATGATCCTAAATGCCCTGGTTTCGACAGTGTGAAGCTGAGAAAGGTGGGAGGCAGGAGCACCAGCCCAGAGGAGAGAGCAGTACTCCATCAGGCTACGGACAAAAGCTTTGTAAGTGGTCAGGAGCTCAAGAGGGCCGAGGAAGGACTTTGCACGATGGAGGATTCCCAGTCGGCGACTGGCTTTTGAGGCGAGGTTGGAAATGTGACTTTCCCAGGAAAGGTCATGGCAGATAGTGAGACCCAGCAGCTTGAAAGAAAAGACTTCTTCCAGAGGATTGTTGAGAAAGTGGATGGGGGGTTTTCTAAATGGTCCTTTCGAAGAGACATCGTGAGAGTGTGAGATTTGTCTGGATTGAAAGACATGTTCCACGTGTTGGACCAGTTTGTGATTTTATCCAGATCTGCAGTGAGCGAAGAAGCTGCTGCTTGCCGGTCTGCGGGATGACAGATGGTACGGCAGAGGGTGGAGTCGTCGGCAAAGAGAAATAGAGGATTTTCCAGAGAGTCGGAGCGATCATTGATGAAAACCAGAAAAAGAACAGGGCCCAGAACGCTACCTTGAGGAACTCCAGCCTGCACAGGAAGAGGGGATGAAAGAACTCCATTTAGGGCCACACGTTGACTGCGACAGGAGAGGAAGTCTGTGAGCCATGAGTGGAGATGGCCTTGAATACCATGGGAAGAGAGTTTGGTGAGTAGTGCAGGGTGCCAGACTGTGTCAAAAGCACGTGATATGTCCAGGTATACGGCTCGGATTTCCTGTCTGGCATTGAGGACCTCCATCCATTGATGGGAGAGCAGAAGCAGCATATCCAGGGTAGAGTGACCTGGTCTGAAACCAAATTGATGATTAGAAATCAAGCCATTGGAGAAGAGGAAGGATTTCATGTCTGAAGCGATGATGGATTCCATAACCTTGCTGATGATTGGGAGAAGGCTGATTGGTCTGTAGTTGCAGGGATCTGTTTTTGCACCTTTTTATGCAGGGCAGTGATGTTAGCAGATTTCCAAGAAGATGGCAGATGACCTTGGGCAAATGACAGGGTGAATAGAACAGAGAGAGGGTGAGCAAGAGCAGAAGAGCAGGCTTTGAGCACACGTGGGCTGATGCCGTCTGGACCGGTTGCAGAATCTGAGTCGAGGTTTGAAAGCAAACTCTCCACCTTGTCAGGATAAAAGGATACAGAGTCCAGGGACAGTTGGGTGCGACTGGGTAAGGTGGGTACAGAAAGTGATGGGTTTAGGACACAAGATTTAGCTGCAAACACCGAGTTTAGACATTCAGCTTTATCCTCAAAAATAGCAGAACTCAAAGAAAAGATGCAATATAATTGAAATAAATCGATGCAGATCAATTGCACTTCACCAACACTGAATGAAGAAATGTAGGAAGAGTTGGCTTGTTTAACTACATTTGAACCTGCACCCACAATGCTGGGGACCCAGGTTCAAAACCCATACACTACAAGTGGTCATTCATCATTGACTAATGTGCTTATAATACGTGAAGGTGTACACTGACGTCTACCAGAGATGTCAACAAGTCACGTGAGCCAAGTCTCAAGTAAGTTGCGTATCTTTGAGAGCAAGTGTCAAGTCAAGACACAAGTCACCATAGTATTACTTCAACTTGTGTCAAGTCCCACATTTACTTACAAATCTAGCGCAGTTCAAGCTATCATATCATTAAGACACAGGGTGAAATTTATAGTATGTTCTGATAAGCCGTTTAACTCGAGTTTTTATTGGACAACTTCATACAGTGGAAATTTTTTGCTTTGTTCCCAGGATAAATTAATTTATGTGAAATCTGAATGCAATCACTTTGGAAAGGTTTGCCACCATCATAAACAGATTAAAATCACACAAGTGCAGCCTATAAGCTTTCCTTGTGATCCGCCGTCAGAGCGTGCATGAAGAGTAAGGAAGGAACGGGTAAGGAAATTTTAATAATATAATTGTACATTTATCTTGTTCTGTTGCGCTTGTGGAAATGGACCCCAGGGTGGAACATCGAGTACATAAAGGGATTCCCGAGTTGGATATTTCATGCGTAAATGCAATGAGTCAAGTACCTTCCCCTCGTATCAGGGATGGGGGAAAATGCGCTGTGAGTATAAGCATGTTCCATCCCCATTGTGATTTCCTATCTACCATCCACCTCTCCAACTTTCCATCCATCCATCCACAATCCCTCACCCTTTGCTTCCCAGACACTATCTCCCGTACCTGCCTAAACCCCCTCACCCTTTGCCTCTCAAACCCCATACCCCCACTGGAACCCCCCCCCTCGTTTAAAATAAATCCACACGTCCATCCCAATTCCTCGCCCTTTCGCTTCCAAGTCGCTATTCCCCATGCTCCCCGAAAAAGCTTTCGGCCCTCTCACTCTCAAACCCCGCACTGACTTAAAAACCCCTTCTTTCATTTAATCCACTTCAATCCCCTTGAATGCTTTCCCCACCCCACACCTTCCCACGGCATGTACCACACCATCACCACAATCAAAGCCAGTTCAGTGCTGTGGGTGGGGGAGCTGGATGGCCACGTGGCAGGCATACACGGTAGGCAGATGGGGCTGCCAGGTCAAGGACTGTGCCTGCGGCCAACAAAGACATGACACGAGCGTGCGGTGCCAATCATCACCTCATCACTCAAAGATGCTGCGCCTTGCTCGAAGCTGAATACAAGTCGGTGCCCACCAAGGTCCGGAGAGCAGCTGAGCTCCTGTCTGCCTTCCAGGAGCAGTCTGCCAAACAACGAGCTGCCTGTTATATTGCCTGAACGAGTGCACTAACAAAAAGGCTGTGAGGGTAGATGGAAGTACGCAATCATCGGGTGCAGAGGACGCACGCACACCGCATTCCCTTCCTTCACTTGGAGATCAATGCAAACACACTTGCTTGTGTGGGGTGAGCGAGAAGCTGCACTCAAGCCTTGCACTGCTTATTATCCCCGACCAACCAACGAAGTTGTTTCTTCTTGTTTCGTCCTCTCTACTTTTCCCATGTGATTGTCGTGCGCCTGTCCTGTCTGTCGGTAAGTAAGATTGTCTAAGGGGATCTTTAAGTGCTCATGGACAATTGCTTTACTTTTTGTCTTTGCCTGCTTCCAAAAACTTGCTTGTGCTCATTGCCTTGCTGTAAATACATGCCCTTTGCTTTTCGTAAACAGCTTTAAAACCTGCCCCATTATCCTATTCCTTCATTAGTTCGGCATAGTGTGTATTTAATAAAGACAGGAAGTTGTACCCCACTAATTTGTAGCAAGATAGCCAACGTCTCACACACGGTTTCTTTTAGCCATCTTACACTAATAAGTGTGTGTGTGTGTGTGTGTGTGTGTGTGTGTGTGTGTGTGTGTGTGTGTGTGTGTCCTCCATAAATGCAAAACCATGAAACCGATTCGCCTGAAACTTTGCATACCAAAGGAAGTCCAAGGAAATACAAGAGTGAAAATTGGGGGTTTGGGTTTTGAAGGTAATTAATGGCCTTATTTAATTATATCCTTCATCAGGCGATCCTTGGCCACCTCGCTCTCTGGGTCTTAACGAGTATCCTAGGTAACTTTGTTGGGGTCTGAATCCACCATGTTTTTTGGCCTGTTCAACCATTCTATAACTTGGAACACACCGTAAAGCTTTCTTAACGATAGTTGTTTTTTGTTTTTTCCACTTTCCTCACCCATGTTATTGAATGCCTGTTCATCATAGCTACAAATTGCTGTATACGTCGCTTTTGTAAGTGCTGTAGTTTTCAAATTCGGAACTTGGAGCGATTTCATGCATTATATGATACGATTTTCCTTGATCTTCTCTCACAGACTAATTAAAGTATAACATCGAAATAATATTTCAGTTGTGAGGATCGGATATCGTCCGGACTAAATAAGTGTCCAAATCGGTTGTGAATTCTGATAATTTAAAGAAATAACGAGTCTTACAACTAAGCAGATATACCTATTTACTTTAAGCAAGCAAGGCTATGTTCCCTCCTTTTCCATACATACACAAGAAAATGTGAAATTTCCAAAGCATTAAACTTACCTTTTTCTACTGTTTAGGGAATTATATTGAGTGAACAAAAAATTTAGAAATGTAACAAAGTTAACCAGCTTCATTGAGCTGTATGATTTAATGCATTCACTTCTTGACCTCATGCCCTGTGCCCCAGAGGGACTGCCTATCTATCGCATCTGCCAGATCTGTGTCTATTTTCGGAGGTTTCGCGAGGTGCTCTGCAGGGAATCAAAGTGAATCAGGTTGAAAAAAAGAGATGTTTTAAAATAAAGTTATAACATTTGCGCGGACCCCGAACCGATGTACCATGTGATGCATGCACAGACAAGCAGGAAACATGGCGGATTATCTGCAATGTTAATTTCACGGGTAATTAAACTTTGCAATGCCTCCAGGGTTGTTCTACATTTAGCAGCAACTCTTTTGCGGATAAAATCAGTATTTGAACGAATTAATTTTATTTCATTAACTGCTGCATGAGTGGTGAAGACAGACTTTAAAGTTAAAGGAATCCTATATGGTATGCAGCCACAGCCTGGCCAGCAGTTTCTTACCAACAATTTAATTGGAGTGCTTGTTTGAGTGCTTAAGCCACTTGCCGAGTGCCACTGACTCAGTGGCACCGCACTTTGTCATTCTGAGCGAATCATTCACTCACCGAGGACACTCTTGCCGTGCCATGTCATCCTTACCCCACAGGGGTGTTTGTCTCTGGACATATCTGTACCCCGTCGTCCCGAGCGAGTGGCCCGTGCCCCCTCGTCCTGAGCGAGTGCCCCGTGCCCCGTCGTCCTGAGCGAGTGCCCCGTCGTCCTGAGCGAGTGGCCCGTGCCCCGTCGTCCTGAGCGAGTGCCCCGTCGTCCCAAGCGAGTGGCCTGTCGTCCCGAGCGAGTAGCCCGTGCCCCCTCGTCCTGAGCGAGTTGTGAAATAATGTTACGAATTTGGAAGCTTACTGCACTCAACATTCAGGTCCTTATAGAACAGTTATATTGGTAAATATGGGTTTATAGTTAGGGCCCCCTACCTGAGTCTAACTGGAATTACATGTGTGCTGCTGAGTTTCGTTTACAACAAAGCTCCTTCACTCCACTTTACACACCGACGCCATTGCCCACGTGCGTTCGGCCACGTACGTGGGCGGAGATTTCCATTGCCTCAGACCGGGACTCCGCCCAGGAAGGCAGGGGGTGCCCCTTGTCCAATCACGCCACAGAAAGCGACTTTCCCATGGTACGCCGGCTAATGGGGGTTGAGATGGCCACAGAGAGCGACTTTCCCACGACACCCCATCCAATGAAGGTGGAGAGCGCCTCAGACGGCGATTTGCTCACCACGGAAGAAAAATAAATATAAAGAAATGCCAGGCTGGGAGCGGTGGTGGTAAAAGGGTCGTGGTGGTGTGGGTCGTCGTCATGGTGGTGGTCATCGTCGAGGGTCGTGGTCGTCATCATCATCGTGTTGTGGGTTCGAGTCCCGCCGAGCTGGATCATCATCGCCCCTGATCTTCTCCTTGGTCTTGGTCGATTGGTGCGTGGCCGGTTGGAGAGTGCGGTACCTGGTGCTTGGAGCGGCATCATGTTGCGGGCTCGAGTCCCACCGAGCCGGATCGCCGAAGACCACACGAGGTGGACAGGTCTAAGCACAGGCTCTGGTCTCCAGTTCACCTGTCCTCGAGCTGGAGGCCTTCAATAAAGACCATTGGGGTCCGTGTGTGTGTGTGTGTGTGTGTGTGTGTGTGTGTGTGTGTGTGTGTGTGTGTGTGTGTGTGTGTGTGTGTGTGTCTGTGTGTGGGCCCGTCTTTAAGTAACAACTGGAAAGTGCTTTTGCTTGTACATTGACTGCATTTCTTTTAGTCGGATAACTCTGTTCTTCTGTGTTCCCCTACCTGCCTATTGTAAATAAATATCCCTTTTGTTGAATGTATCAGCTCGTTTCTGTGTTTCTTTCATTGGCTTAGCACCGTGCATGTTGGGAAATTGGGAAACGGTAAATTGTGCATTTGGTCCGGCGCGGCTCTGGTAACTGCGCTCGATTACACCGGATCCGAGCCGTTACCTGCGACTCGCATCGTACAGAGTCAGCCGAGGGTGTGAATTCCCCGGTAGCTTTGCCACGTGGATACTTAGGTATATTGAAGTTGGCAATTCACCCTATTCCACGCGGCCAAATTATCGGCGCTTCACGGTCCTGTAATTCACGGTCATGGGACCCGTGCCTTTTGGAATTCTCTGAGGAGCACGATCTACATTCCGGGTGTTCGGTGGAGCCGACTCAACTGCTCCACCTAGCGGTTGTGCTCGCCGCCGACGCCCGGCTCCACAACAATAACACCAGATTTCTAAGCTGTTTGCCGTATTAATGCGTTTTCAAAATTACAGAGCCAAATATTTTTTCCACCTGTCACACGCAGCTGTTTATTAAGATCAAAGTTTGTGAACATAACATGTTTGTGTATCACTGAAACATCAAGATAAATGTTACGTTTTTTGGTGAAAGCTACTCAAGGTTTCTGGGTTTTAAGCAGCACATACTGTAGTCGGTAATCAAACTGACTCCAACCTGCCGATTCCTGAAAAATTGCTGATATTGGCCAAGCAGTAGTGTGTGTGTGTGTGTGTGTGTGTGTGTGTGTGTGTGTGTGTGTGTGTGTGTGTGTGTGTGTGTTTGTGTGTGTATGTGTGTTCATAAAGCATAACATATTCTCTCTGCTAACTCCCAAACCCCCCACTCCCCATCTATATATATATATATATATATATATATATATATATATATATATATATATATATATATATATATATATATATATATATATATATATATATATATATATATATGTATGTATATATATATATGTATGTATATATATATATATATAAATATATGTGTATATATGTATGTATATATATATATATATATGTGTGTATATATGTATATATATATATATATTGTTGCGGATTCGCGCCCGCCGGCGTGCGACGGCCACGTAACTCGAATCGCGGCACGTCGCCCACCGGACGGACAATCCAGTCGTGACCCTCTCGGACTAACGCCGGGAACCAGTCACGGGTGGACCTTTCGGTCTCACCGCGATCGAGCCAATCAGCCCCCGCGTGGGATAGGGTTGCTCGCCAAATTCGAACTACCTAAGTACCCACGCGGAGGGTAGACCGGGCGATCGCACCTCGCCGCAGGTCGACTTCGGACACGGGCCACTTAAGCGACCCGTTCCGTACTATCAGAATAACCGAGCGGTGTTATCGTCGACCTCGACGGTTCGATTAATTATCGGGCGTATTCAGCCCACTACCAACCCTTTACGTGAAGCAAGATGAGGATTCAATGGAGGAAAAGACGAAGCGAAGCGGGAGAACAGTTCAACAATAAAGCACATTTATTCGCGACAAACGGAAAGCACACAAATACAATTCCACCAAATGCACACAAAAAAAAGAAAACACAATTCCATTTACACAAAAAGCAAACATAAAAGTGAAAACACAGTGCAGAGCTAATACCGACTACCGAGCACACGGCAACACTTATACAATTCTACTTCACAGACGGCGCCGACAACACATACCCAAAACCAAGGAAAACAAATACCCTCAAGAATGAGGCAGGCCTGAGGCCGAGACCGGGTCGGGCCTACCCGTCTGGTGATGAGACGCGGAGCGGCGATGGCCCCGCAACCCGCGGGCCTCGTGGACAGTGCCTGGCAGGGGGTGGGAACGGGGCCCCCTTGGTCGCACTATCTCAGCGCGGGGGGAAACAGGAGGGGGTTGCTGATGCTCGGGGTATAGAGGATCTTTATTATCCCTGGTGTGCGTCTCCACCTCGGCCAGGTCGCACTGCCGGCCTCCCTCGGGCGTGCAGCTCCTGGCACCGACGCGAGCACCCCCTCGTCCGACTCTCTTCAGCTTCTCCAGCCACTGCAGGCTTCGGGCTCCAGTCTTCCACACTCGTCCCCTCCGTTCCGACTCCTTCTCGTTCTCGACTCCTTCTCGTTCTCGTTCGCGACTCTCTTCTGACTGACGAACACCGTCCTTTTATCCCCCCGTAACTTCGCCTTTGACCCCCTCCCTTTGACCTTTCACCTCGCTCCCCATTGGCCCGAGAAAAAGTGGGCGTGAAGGCTTTTTGATCCACAAATTTGCATATATCGATCGTTCTGGAGGCGGGGCCAAATCGCCCCTCGCTCACCGATTGGACGGCAAGAAGTGGGCGTGTGTCGTTTTTGATCCGTTTTTGAAGCACAAAATCCGTGATTTTGTACACGCTGTTCGACGCGCGTTCTGCATGAGTCCAACACCGGTACCCACAGCGGGGCAAGAACGGTGGCGATGCTACGGTTGTGAGGTGTGCGTGAAGGTCGTGGCGGTTGTGGTGAAGCGGTGGTTGTGGTCGGTGGTTGATGTTGTGGTTGTGATCATGGCGGTTGGTCCAAAATAAAGATAGTAAAAGAAAAACGGCTATCCTGAAGAGTCGCAGCTCGCATAAATGACATGTATTCCCACTCGACAACGGGTTTGGGCCTAACTACACATGCACTTACCGAGATACCTCACCTAAGGGACCTGAATGGTGGTTTGCGAATCTGGTAACCACAACACTACCCCCTTCCCTTTTTACAGACTCGTCCCGAGTCGTCAAATTTTCGTGTGCCATCATGTGTAGTTTTCCCCTAGTACATTTTACCTACGGATCCCTGAGTGCGACATTCATGGTATTCGTGTCCCCAAAATAAATAACCTAAGGGCTGCGTAACTATCTAAACAAACTCACTCACACGGACGACTTAAATAAAATTGCCGGTGCTAAGACATACATGCCGGGGGCGCACTCATATGTACAGTACATCTTAACCTTAACTTACAAATTTTACACTAAACCATGGCCCAGGATCATTGAACTCTGCAAAAAGAAAGCAGTTAGCAGGGAGCCAGGCTGCCCACATGCAGTCTCTGGCTCAAAACAATGCAGGTGACAGGGAACGTGGCTGGCTGCTCACACGCAGTCCAAGGCCTTCCCTTTTGAACTGAACGCAGTGAACCACAACGGTGCATGGGCTGCACAAACGTAGTCTCCGTGCCAGCTCAAGTGGCACACGCAATGAGCACAACGAATGGATGGATGAACACAAACACGGTGCACGGGCCGCCACTGCAGGCCCGTGTTGTAGCTGCCAACAGGGCAGTTCTTGCAGCTTGCAAACTGTTGCCTTGCGGATCCTGGCGCACATGGAAATGAACAGGGGGGCAAAGCAAAAATTGAACGGGGCTGGTGAACGTGGGCAGTGGGCATGGCATGGCAAAGGTAGCAGGCAAACACAGCCCGCCGAAGAAGGCCGCTGCAGGCAAACACAGCCGGCAGATGAACTGGCCGGCACAGGCCTTGACGCAAAACACGGCCGCCGATGGCACAGGCCTTGCAGCACAGCAGCTGCAGATGATCCGGCCGGCACAGGCCTTGCAGCAAAACAACAGCTGCCGATGAAGTTGGCCGGCCTCCGCCTTGAAGCAAAGCACGGCCAGCCGATGAAGTTGGCCAGCTTTTGCCGTTCAGTGGAGGTTGGTGGAGGGAGTGCGGTGGTGCTGGCCACTTGGAAGGCGGGCTCGGACCTACCTACCTGTCTCCCTCCCACCTATCGCCTTTGCCTGTCACTGTACATACCCACTTCCTTAATTTGTCAAACCCCAATTTAGCCCCAACTTATTTTTTTATTTTTACTTCCCCACTATAAATCGTCCCCTAACCCCCTTTATCGTCCTTGTTCGGCTAACCTATCCTGTCACCTCGCCTACTGTCACAACCCCTACGTTCCCTTCCCGGAGGGGAACAAGGGAGAGCTAGCGTCCTGTGCCGAGGCCCAACGAAGCCTCAGAATGGCCTCCCCAGAGTTCGGCGATCTAAACCAAAGTGGGTCCAGCGGCCCACAACGAGAGCGAGGGGATGGATGGTGCGGAGGGGTACATCTCCTAATCTACCCTAACCATTTAACTGTTAAACTACCCCGGGGCTTTCAACAAGCGCCTCTCGCTTAAACTATTGGTTCTAACAACCCAGATCCCCGTCGCCTGTGTTGGTGTCCTTACAATTTCGGGCCTCGCCCCCCAATTTTCTCTCCGTGCCCTCACACGGTCTCCTGGCTGGGACACGTGGCTCCCTTTGGCAGGCACGACCCTCTGCCGAATCTCCCGCTATGGCACCCCCGGGCACTACACTGCCTCCGAGCCTACCAGCTCCCTAACACCGGGGAGTGCCCCCCATGGCACCTCCCCTGAAACGCACACGTGGCAGGCCGGCCTCCCGGGCCCCTTTCCGAGGGTCACCCGTGCCCACAACACTGCCCACGCGGCTAATGGCGCCCCGGGCCCCCACACCAAGCAGGCGCACCCGTGCCCACTACTCTATCCCGGCCCCCCATGGGCCCATGGCCTACCGCGGCCGACTAGCCTGGTGCCCGGGGTACCCTCTCAGCGATACTCACCTTTCGCAGCCACGCTCCCAAGCCCGTCAACAGGGCTCCTGCACCCCTCCAAATGGGTCTCGAGCCTACTTTCCCACCAACAACAAAACGACCTCCATTTTTCAATTTGACTAACCCAGCTAACTCACTTTACTCTGACCCCGGGGTCCCTTGGGCGGGAGTCACTCCTCCCCCCAATCACTCATCGCACCATGCATTCCCCATTCGCTCCACACACACAGACCCGCTGGCCTCACTCACTCACCAATCACATGCCTCACAACTCACCAACTCTTCAACACACACACCACTGAACTCTGCCATCCTTCTAACTACATCCCCTAACTAACTCGTGCTCCCACGTCGTCCCTTAAACTAGTAGCACGTTCCTTTTAACACTACGTAGCTAAGCTACGTCCCCGCTACACATCCAAAGTCTGTCTCTGTCTCCAAATCAATCATTTTATTTCCCAACCTAAATCTGGCTACAATCCCTCTACCTAATCCATTCCACGGACTCCATGAGGACTTACCCCTGCCCCATGGAGTCGGTCTAGCTAAGCTAACCCTTCCCCCTAACTAGTTTCCATCCTGTGCCCAGGGTAAGGGGGTCTTCCACCCCTTGCCCAGGAATCCTTTGCACCCGAAAGTGAAGCTTGCTGTTTTTTTTTTTTTTCATGCGCAGCACCTGCGCGGCAACTCGCGCACTTTACACCTGCCTGTGACGTCATGCAGCTGCACGTGTTCCTCGTCCCTCCTTGGACGGTACCATCCGGCAGAGATACCCCTCCTGCCGGATTCCAACCCCACGTGCAGCCATGACGTCACCGTGCGCATAAAAAAAACACAAGCTCCACGTCTCGAGGGGTTCCCCACGCGAACACATGTGCTTTGCCCGTTGGAGCTTCACACACACGATCGCGTGGAGAACCCGTCCGGTCCAAATCCATTTACCTGCCTAAACTTTGTCCGTCCGCGGGATCGGCAAATCCACCGCGTGCGTTTCCGGACCGGGACTTCACACTCGCAAGCGAGCACGTGGTGGTCTCGTGCGTTGCACAGCACGAACCTCGTGCTCACTGCTGGGTGAACCCGGCACGGTCCCCGAAATAGCTACAGCCGCTACCCGGCTTTCTCTCCTCTGTCGCCTTCGTCGTCGCCATTCAACACACGCACACCTGCGTGTTACGACGCACACAGTCCACACCATTAAACTCACACCGGGAGATGCGGCTGCGTGCTCCCGCATGCCAACCGACATCTCCCTCTCATACCGCTCTCTCACACACACGGTCTCCCTTGCATACGGCCGTTCACTCACGCGTGCGGGGCACTCACCCGCGGTTCCTCACTCGCACTCCGTACCTCATCCACACATGCGGGGGCACTCACCCGCGGTGCCTCATCCACACGCGGTGCCTCACTCACACACACGGCGACACTCATACACGGTGCCTCATCCACACACGCGGGGGCACTCAACCGCGGTGCCTCATCCACACACGCGGGGGCACTCAACCGCGGTGTCTCATCCATACTCCGTGCCTCACTCACACACGCGGGGGCACTCACCCGCGGTGCCTCACTCGCACTCCGTGCCTCATCCACACTGGCCGTTTCATCCACACACGCGGGGGCACTAACCCGCGGTGCCTCACTCACACTGGCCGTCTCACTCACACACACGGCCTCACTCACACACGGTGCCTCACCCACGCACGGCGTGCTGGGAAGCACGTACTCCGGCACCATCGCCACCACACCACTCACACACGGGGTCGCTTCCACACACAGGGACGCACTCACGCCTTGCACCACACACACAGGGACAACCACACTGGGGATTCGTGTCCCCACAAGGGTCTCCGGGGCCTCTATACCCCCCAAGCTCTCAGTGCACCTGTCCACAGCACTCCTCCCCTCAACCTCGCAAAGCACGACCGAACTCACCTGGTCGTGACTCGCCTCAAGGGGGCATACTCCCTCCCCTTGTTCCTGGAGGAGGCCATCCAGGTGCTCGCACTGGGTCTCTACCCAGTCCGCCAGCTCACCCCCATTATCCTCCACTACCTCTGTGTGTGTGTGTGCGTCACTTACCCCGTCTTCATCGTGCAGTCTCTCCTCTATTTTTTCTGTCTCCCGTGTCTCTGCCAACTCTGTCACCTCTTCACCCTTCACCTCCCTTGTCTCAACTATTATTATTTCCTTTGTCACGGCCTTCATGCCCGCCTGCTGGCATCGGCCCATGTTCTGCGTCTCACCCTGCAGCTTTTTCGTTTCTTCCTTCAATTGCTGTGTACTCGCATCGATCTTTTCGTTCATGCTTTTTATTTTCGCATTCATTTGTGCCAGCATGGTGAATAGCTGGGCCATGTCGGATGCACTCAAGTGAGCCGTTTCGGCAGGGGTTGGGGAAGGGTCTTGGTGGAGAGGGGGGGGAGGTGTCATACACCGCGGCCGCTGCCGCACCCACCTCGGGCCCTGGGTTCAGTTGGGCGAGTCCGTGTTCCTGCACAATCAACATTTCCTGCTCGGGGATTCAATCCTGGACCATGGATCCTACATTACTACACATATACATTTCTAATACCCCCGGCTCCCGCTCGCCTTGAGACGCCATCTTGCTTCTCGTGAAGGGTTAATTTGCTCGCTCGTAATTTGGAGGGAATCGGGGGTCGCTTCTCTCACCCCTGGACCGATTCCCGTGAATTTCGCTGGAGACAGGAGAGCCTGTTGTCCCGCTCTCCAATACCAGTGCCGCGAGGAGGGCGATGAATTTGTATCGCACGACCTGACACCAGTGTTGCGGATTCGCGCCCGCCGGCGTGCGACGGCCACGTAACTCGAATCGCGGCACGTCGCCCACCGGACGGACAATCCAGTCGTGACCCTCTCGGACTAACGCCGGGAACCAGTCACGGGTGGACCTTTCGGTCTCACCGCGATCGAGCCAATCAGCCCCCGCGTGGGATAGGGTTGCTCGCCAAATTCGAACTACCTAAGTACCCACGCGGAGGGTAGACCGGGCGATCGCACCTCGCCGCAGGTCGACTTCGGACACGGGCCACTTAAGCGACCCGTTCCGTACTATCAGAATAACCGAGCGGTGTTATCGTCGACCTCGACGGTTCGATTAATTATCGGGCGTATTCAGCCCACTACCAACCCTTTACGTGAAGCAAGATGAGGATTCAATGGAGGAAAAGACGAAGCGAAGCGGGAGAACAGTTCAACAATAAAGCACATTTATTCGCGACGAACGGAAAGCACACAAATACAATTCCACCAAATGCACACAAAAAAAGAAAACACAATTCCATTTACACAAAAAGCAAACATAAAAGTGAAAACACAGTGCAGAGCTAATACCGACTACCGAGCACACGGCAACACTTATACAATTCTACTTCACAGACGGCGCCGACAACACATACCCAAAACCAAGGAAAACAAATACCCTCAAGAATGAGGCAGGCCTGAGGCCGAGACCGGGTCGGGCCTACCCGTCTGGTGATGAGACGCGGAGCGGCGATGGCCCCGCAACCCGCGGGCCTCGTGGACAGTGCCTGGCAGGGGGTGGGAACGGGGCCCCCTTGGTCGCACTATCTCAGCGCGGGGGGAAACAGGAGGGGGTTGCTGATGCTCGGGGTATAGAGGATCTTTATTATCCCTGGTGTGCGTCTCCACCTCGGCCAGGTCGCGCTGCCGGCCTCCCTCGGGCGTGCAGCTCCTGGCACCGACGCGAGCACCCCCTCGTCCGACTCTCTTCAGCTTCTCCAGCCACTGCAGGCTTCGGGCTCCAGTCTTCCACACTCGTCCCCTCCGTTCCGACTCCTTCTCGTTCTCGACTCCTTCTCGTTCTCGTTCGCGACTCTCTTCTGACTGACGAACACCGTCCTTTTATCCCCCGTAACTTCGCCTTTGACCCCTCCCTTTGACCTTTCACCTCGCTCCCCATTGGCCCGAGAAAAAGTGGGCGTGAAGGCTTTTGATCCACAAATTTGCATATATCGATCGTTCTGGAGGCGGGGCCAAATCGCCCCTCGCTCACCGATTGGACGGCAAAAAGTGGGCGTGTGTCGTTTTTGATCCGTTTTTGAAGCACAAAATCCGTGATTTTGTACACGCTGTTCGACGCGCGTTCTGCATGAGTCCAACACCGGTACCCACAGCGGGGCAAGAACGGTGGCGATGCTACGGTTGTGAGGTGTGCGTGAAGGTCGTGGCGGTTGTGGTGAAGCGGTGGTTGTGGTCGGTGGTTGATGTTGTGGTTGTGATCATGGCGGTTGGTCCAAAATAAAGATAGTAAAAGAAAAACGGCTATCCTGAAGAGTCGCAGCTCGCATAAATGACATGTATTCCCACTCGACAACGGGTTTGGGCCTAACTACACATGCACTTACCGAGATACCTCACCTAAGGGACCTGAATGGTGGTTTGCGAATCTGGTAACCACAACAATATATATATATATATATATATATATATATATATATATATATATATATATATATATATATATATATATATATATCTCTCTCTATATCTCTATATCTCTCTCTATCTCTCTCTATCTCTCTCTATCTCTCTCTATCTCTCTCTATCTCTCTCTGCCATACTTGCTCTACCCCCTCTCAATGCAGTGCAGCACCATCCTCCCACACCTCTCTCATTCATCCTTCCCTTCCCTTTCTCTTCCCTTCTATCTGGTCGTATCTGGACGGTGGATGTGTCTGGCTGGTGTTTCTCTCTGGACGTGCCCGGCGGCGTTCGTCTCCGGGCAGTATTTATCTTATTGTATGCAGAATCATTTTGATGAGACAGTATGAATCGTAATTAACGCTCCACCGGATGTCTGCCTTCCCTTCCACCACCCTTCCTCACTCTCCCCCCCCCTCCTCACTTTTCTCTCTCTTTGTCTCTCACTCTCTCCTCCCCCCCAACCTCTCCTCACTTTTCTCTCTTTTTGTCTCTCACTCTCTCCTTCCCCCCTCCACCCCCCCTCATTTCTATTCCAGTCAGCGAAGCAACGGGTGGTATTTGCTCGTACTAAAGAAGTACAAGGGTGGGACTTTGAGAGTGCAGTTCCCCAGTTTAGGTCATTAGGTCACCAGATGAGAATGTGACACTGGGCACGGAGACTCTGTTAGACCCGGTTGCTGAGCAACCCGTCAGTTTGTGGGTTATCCGTGATCCGTTGGCTTCATGTTCAGAGGTCAGTGAAGCAGGTCCAAGAGACCCCCTCCTGAAACACCCCGTATCAACCTTGAAACCATAACTACGTTAAAATTATGCGTATAACTTATGAAATTCAATTGTTCCGGTTATGAAAGCATAACATATGATGATTGGTTCTCTCCAAGGGCCTCTGCAGACTCTCTCGAAGATAAGTTTCTGGTCGATGTTTATCGCATTTGAACTGTTTCATTTGTTGCTTCCTGTTTACTGTGTGCTCCTAGTTGGGTTTTGTTTCAAAACTTGTGCTAATTACCTCCACCACCGAAGGTGAAGGAGGTTATGTTTTCACCCCTTTATGTCTGTTTGTCTGTGTTCAGGATATCTCAAAAAGTTGACAGATCCGGATGAAATTTTGTGGACAGGTTCAGTGTGTGACAAGGACAAACTAATTAGATTTTGGTGAAGATCAAGATCTGGATCCGACAACTAGAATTTTTAAGTGATTCTTCACCATTGAGAGATGAGGCCAAAAAGGATATACAGGTAGTCGTAGACTTAGACCGCGATCGGTTCCGACCGACCAGTCGTACGTAAGTCGATTTGGTCGTAAGTCGGCCAACCTTTATTTTTACCTTTATTTATAGTGTATAGGCCTATGCAAAAATTACCTCACTGTATGTATATTGTTACGGCTGTGGAAATTCGCAGACCACCATAAAAGACCTTAGATCAGTTATGACGATAAGTATATGTGTAGTTAGGTTTCCCCACCGTTGTTTAGAGGGGATTTCCGTGTTCACCGGGCTGCGATCCTTTGAGATAGCCATTTTTCTTTTCTCTATCATTATTTTGGACCAATCATCCCCCAACAACCAAATCGCCACCACCTCCATCATTCCCAAACAACTACAACTCAAACACCACCACCTTCGACTCTTTACCTCCACAACTCCACCCTGCAAACATCGCTGCACCACCATTCTCAAATGACGCCTGCCAGCAACCAAATCGCCACCACAAACACCCTTCCGTAACCACCGCAGCAAACTCCCACCACCTCCGCCTTTCTACCACACGTCGTACCATGGGCTGTGAATGGGTTCCTTTCGCCTCGAAAAGCGGATCAGGAATGATTCACGCCCCCTTTTCATCCATCCAATGACTGAGCATCAGGTGGTGTAGCCCCGCCTCCGAACCCGCTGTGATCCAGAAATTTGCATGTACGCCCCTCCCCCAGGCTATATAAGCGCGAGCACAGCGCAGCTAGTGGCAGTCTGGAGAACGGCAGGAAAAGTGGGAGCAGCGGAGTGGCAGCAGCAGTGTCGGCAGTCAAGTGGCAGTCAATTCTGGAGTCGGTGGAGTGGCAGTCTGGAGAAGCGGGAGACGGGGCAGTCAAGTCTGCAGTGCGTCGGTGTCGGCAGTCTGGAGAATCGGGAGACGGGGCAGTCAAGTCGAGTGCAGTGTCGGCGGGGCAGTCAAGTCGAGTGCAGTGTCGGCGGGGCAGTCAAGTCGAGTGCAGTGTTGGCGGGGCAGTCAAGTCGAGTGGAGTCGGCGGGGCAGTCAAGTCGGGAGACGGAGCTCGAAGCCGACGGGAAAGGCAGACGGGGAGCGCCGGAGAAAGCTCACCGACCATGCCAGGGGCACGAAGCCAGGTGCAGTTACGCTGACATCGCGGCTTGCCCACCATCGCGCCACGAGGGCGCGGGTAAGACCCTTCGGTCTCGTGGACCTGGCCGCTCATCCAGGTTCCACGCGCATTAGGCCCACGGGCCCAGTCTGACTCCCTTGTCTATGAGGGGGTCTTTTCTTGCTTTTTCTTTGAATGCGTGTTGTGGCGCCGAGTCCCGTAAGTAAAACCGTATAAGTGACTGTACATAATTGCTTATAGACGGTCGTAGCACCTTTTGCTTTGCTTTTGTTCTGTATACGTGCATGTTAGTGTTTTGCATTCCTGACTGCATATGTGCTTGTATAATAAATGTATGAGTGTGCAATAAATGTGCTTGGCGAACTGTTCCCCGTTCCGTTGCATCATTTCCCTTGTTTGAAAGTTCCATCTTGCATCACGGAAGGAATTCGTAGAAGGGTCTAAGCACCCGGTAAATAATCACGTCCGTCGGGGCCGGCGATAACACCGCTCGGTTCTCACTGAAGCACGGAACGGACCGCTTAAGCGGTTCGTGTCCTAGGCCGGCCAGCAGCGAGGTACGATCGCCCGGTTAACTACCCGCGCAGGTACTTAGGTAGGTCGAGTTTGGCGAACAACCCTAACCTGCGCGGGTGGCTGATTGGCACGATTGTGGTGTGGTCGAAAGTCTCACCCGTGACTAGCTCCTGGCGGTAGTTCCACAGAGGGTCACGACTGAATTGTCCGTTCCGGTGGGTGACGCGGTCGCGATTTGAGTTACGTGGCCGATCGCACGCCAGGCGGACCGAAATTCGTAACAATATTATACTGTTTCATGATATAATAATCATCTGTAAGTCATATTTTGTTAACATTTTCTTTGTTCATGTCAAACACTGCACTACGACAGTACAATTGGTTTAATATTTGCAAAAACATACAAAAATACAAAAAATACAAAACATGTTATTGGTCGCTCGTGCTTGGCTGTGGATCGTCGATGTTATCGTTGATGTTATCAGCTGAGGCAGCGCTCGGGGTAGCCGGAGGAGCTGTTTTTTTTTGTAAACATGGTGAGCTTTGGAAGACCACGTTTGAGACCACGCTAACACGCTAGCAATGGCGGGCGCTTGGGCGGAAACTGAGCAGTCTGAGTGGGCGGAGACGCGGAGCAGTCTGGTCGTAAAGTCGTAAAGTTGTCGTGGTCGAACAGTCGTAAGTCGCATAGGTCGTAAGTTGACGACTACCTGTATAGCACAATCTCCCAAAAAGTTGTGGACGGATTCGGATGAAACTTGGTGGACAGGGTTAGGGTGTGACAAGGAATAAATGATTCAATTTTGGTGAAGATCCAGATCCGGATCTGATAATTTCTTAAGTGATTCTTCACCATTAAGAGATAGGGTTAAACCGTTATATAGCACGATATCTCAAAAAGTTGTGGACGGATTCGGATAAAACCTAGTGGACAGGTTGGGTGTTTGACCACGACAAATTGATTCGATTTTGGTAAAGATCCAGATCTGATATTTTTTTTTTATTATTCTTCGCCATTGATTGGGCTAAACTCATATCTAGCACAATATCTCAAAAAGTTGCGGACGAATTTGGATGAAACTTGGTGGACAGGTTGGGTGTGTGATAAGGACGAACTGATTCGATTTTCGTGAAGATCCAGATCCGACTAGAATTTTTAAACGTGATTCTTCACCATTGAGAGATAGGGCTCAAAAACGATAAGTAGCATATTTCAAAAATGTATTGGGCCAGATATGTTCTCGTGGATCAGGCATGACAGGGCAGAGGTATGCACTCCAGAGTGCCCTTCCAGTTTGGTGTGTATTCGTCGGTTTGTCAAATCGGGTTTCCCTGATGCCTACCCGTCTTCCCGTCGATGTGGAAGAGCGTGGTTTTTTAATTTGTATACATTTCACTCAGGCTGACTGGCAAAGACGTCTAGCAGCCATCAAACTTCGAGACTGGTCTCCCATCTCTATTTTCTCCAACATCAACTCATCCTGGGAATTCTTTCAAAGAAATTTCTTCTTTCATGCACATATTTATCCCATCTCATCTTCAGTTGTCATACCTTTCATCCTGCCCATGGAACACTGAAGCTTGTGGGGAGGCACTCGTCCTGAAACAACTTGCCTTTGCCTCATGGAAGGCAATCTCAGTTCCTTCCACAAAGCTCAGAACAAGTGTGTCTACCCTGAGAAGAGCCAGGAAACAACCTCTTTCCAAGCTCAAATCTGAACTCTCAAACCTGTCTCCCTCCTCCAAATCCTGGTGGCATCTAATTAAGTCTGTTTCTGGTGTATGTTCCACCTTCATCCCCTCCCTTACCTCAAATGACCACACAGCTGACTGCACATGAAAAGGCTGAATGCCTAAGCTCCGTGTTTGCTTCTAAATTTTGTGTCCCAAACTGTTCACTTTCTGTACCCACCATACCCAGTCGCACACAGCTGATCTTGGACTCTGTGTCCTTTTCTTCTGACAAGGTGGAGATTTTTCTGTCAAATCTCGACTGATTCTGCAACCGGTCCAGACGGCATCAGCCCACGTGTCCTAAAAACCTGATCCTCTGCTCTTGCTCACCCTCTCTCTGTTTTATTCACCCTCTCATTTACTCAAGGTCATCTGCCATCTGCTTGAAAATAAGCTATCATTTCTGCTCTGCATAAAAAAGGTGCAAAAACAGATCCTTGCAACTACAGACCAATCAGCCTTCTCCCAATCATCAGCAAGGTTATGGAATCCATCATCACTTCCAACATTAAATCTTTCCCCTTGTCCAATGGCTTGTTTTCTGATCATCAATTTGGTTTCAAACCAGGTCACTACCCTGGACTTGCAGCTCCTGCTTTCCCAAACAATAGACGGAGGTCCTCAATGCCAGACATGAGATCAGAGCCATCTCCCGAGACATAATGCATGCTTGCAAAACGATCCGGCACCCTGCCCTGCTCACCAAACTCTCTTCCTATAGTATGCAAGGCAATCTCTCCACTCATGGCTCACATACTTCCTCTCCTATCGGTCAATGTGTGACCCTTAATGGAGTTCTCATCCCCACTTCTTGTCTCGGCTGGAGTTCTTCAAGGCAATGTTGTGGGCCCTATGCTTTTTCTGGTTTTCATCAATGATCTCTCCCACTCCCAGAAAAACCCTCTTGATCTCTTTGCTGACGACTCCACCCTCTGCCGTACCATGTTATCCCTTAGATCGGCAAGCAGCAGCAGCTTCACTCTGCAGATCTGGATAAAATCACAAGCTGGTCCAACACATGGAACATGTCTTGCAATTCTGACAAATCTCTCACTCTCACTCTGGACTCTGTGAAAGGACTGTCTGGAAACTACCACTCCCCCCCACCCAATCTACTTTCTCAACAATGCTCTTGAAGAAGTCCTTTCATTACAACTTTTGGGCCTCACTATCAGATAAGATCTTTCTTGGGAGAGCCACATTTCCAAGCTGGCCTCCAAAGCCAGTCGACAACCAGGCATCCTCCATCGTGCAAAATCCTTCCTTGGCACACCTGAGCTCCTGACCACACACAAAGCTTTCATCCGCACCCTGGAATACTGCTCTCCCTTCTGGGCTGGGGCTTCTGCCTCTCACCTTTCTCGGCTTCACGCTGTGGAAATCAAAGCATTTAGGATCACTGGAAGGCATTTAGGCTGTGGAAACCAACTTCCACACTCAAGTCAATCCCACTCTTCCGTCCAAGTCTTCAAAACACCTCTTCATCTCTCGTCTTCCCCCATCCAAAACCATGATCTTTTCTACCCCCGTTAATCCACCCCAAACCCACGTTATTCAAATTTCCTGCTTTCCTTCCTGAAAGTCCCTGTAGTGTTCATCTTGTTTCCCCATGTACCCTGCCCCATACCACAGATCTCCTAATGTCTCTGTTTACCACTGTTTTATGTTTCCCTCTCCCACCTCTCATTATACATTCTGTGTGTTCGCTTTTATACGAGCCTTGGCATTATATAAATAAAGAAAGAAAAATAAATTGTCGTCTTTTATGATCCCGTACTTTTTTTATATGTTTTCCTTTAAAAAGATGTCATGATACAATTTGCAATTGTTGCCGAAGTTGAAATAATCCAAGTCAAATGACATTTAAATAATCACAAGATCATCTTATCAGCTTGGGATGTGCACGAGGTTACCGATGAAGGACCAAGTTTCCCCAATTCGGCATGAATGTTCATGCTTTAAATAAAGTTGTGCTTCCCAAGATCCCACGCCGATGCTGGTAGGACTGGTGTTTGCCACTTGGACATGGTTTGTGTGCTCTGTGCTGTCTGGAGTGTGGACAGTCCCTTTAACCCATAATGGAGAATGGTATGTGATCCGGCGGCTGTGAGCTTTGGTGTGCAGCACATGTGCACAAAACCGTATATGTCGTCATTCACCAAATTGCGTATACCAACGACTGAAAATCATTTTCCATTTATTTTTAACCCCGTTTTAATTGGATGCTTATTCAGTGATTATTTTCCGACCATTGTCAACAAGTTATAAACTCAAGTTGCGTGTAAGTTGCAAACAAGTTGCAAGTCCCCAGACACAAGGTCCCAAGTCTGAGTCTCAAGTCAATTTCATCAAGTCAAAGTCAAGTCCCAAATTTTGCAACTATACAACAGGGGTCTATCAAACATACCACAGGTGTCTGAAAGCAAGGAGGCCAGACTGGGGCAGGCAGGGGAGTCCCGTACAGGGGGTACTGCGGAGGGGGAACAGGGGCCTGCTGTCCAAACATAGGCTGCATAAACACTGGGGCTACGCCCTGCTGCAGAGGAATTCCAGGATCTGGTGTTGCCACGGGAGGCTTGGACAGGAAGGGGTTAACAGCCAAAGGTTTCGTCTTCATTCGAGCCTGTGGAGTTGAAAAAAGAAGAAAAAGAATGTGGGGGAATTAAGTTATACATGCACACCTTCGAGTGCATGTCAGTAGAGGATAAATGGGGTTCTGAGGCAGCCATTCAAATGAATGGGGGAAAAGGGAAAAAACTTTCTGACTCAAGTCCCAAAATCCCAAAATAGGAGACTGATTTTCTCCCCCTCCCATACAAGCAAATGTAAAATTGAGACTTACTGATTAAAGCACTTCTTCCCTTTAATATTTTCATTCCACTCAAAGAGCGAACCAATGAATATTTGTCCATGTTCTACTTTGGGGAATAACTTAATTTTCTTCTTACATTCATCACCATCGAGTATATTCACAAAGATTACTTTGGAACTTGGTTCATGGTTTAAGTGCCTTTGTTGAGCAGAAATGAAATGATAAACTTCTCTCAATGCTCTTATTTGACGACCTCCTGAGCCACATGTCATTTTGCAGTAAATTGCAGTAAATTGCAGTAAATTGTTTTTCCATTGTTCAATTGATAACCATCAAAGTTTTCAGTCCATTCAAGGATATTTTTTTTTCTTTACATCCTCCAACTTATTTGAAATTAAATTTATCCGCTTATTTGTTTTATCTACTTTTACCCCGGTTATTTCTTCAATAAGACTTATTTGATATTTCTCACATTCTTTATGTTTCCCATTTAAATACCAAGGCTGATTACATCTCCACTCTTTGGTTTGGTTATTGCTTGGTTCTATCATTTATCAGTAAAAAGATGGCGGTAGCCTGTAAACATTCCCAACCCAATATCTTAATACTTGTACAGTACTTATATCCAAAAGGGAGACTATCGATTCCATTCTCGAAAATATATCTTTTATCATCAAAAGGTCCGAATGCATTCTTATTTATCTCTTCTGTATATAATTTCTTATTGTATTCATTTTTCTGTACTCTTCCTTCTTTCAGGTTAAACAGTTGTAATAATGTTTAAAGTTTATTGTTTCCTTTATTCCCTTTAGCTTCTTATCACATATTTCAATGTTATTATTATCAATATACGTAAAAGCATAAGACTTTGATCTCAATCCTATAAATTCACTCATGACCTTTCCACCCAATTCATCTTTAAACTTACCAATAACCTTTTTATTCTTTGATGAAAACAACACATCACCTGACTTATAATTACTTGTATCACATATATGTATATATATATATATATATATATATATATATATATATATATATTCAATCATATCCTCCTACACATCACTTTTCTTAATTTCTAATATAAAACTATTTGTATCCATATACAACAATGACACATTATCCTTATACTTTGATTATAAATTACTCGTACGTGCCCATACGTGCGTGCCCGTATGTGCAAGAAAAAAACAAACAAAAAAAAATTCAAAACCACTTGCCAGAAACAAACACACAGGCCGTTCCTTCGCTCTCGCATGCCCGTACGTGCATGGCCGTACTTGCGTGACTGTACGTGGAAACCAAAAAAAAACAAAAAACTTTCAAACAACTACACAGGCCGTTCCTTCACTGTCATAAATGAGGACTGGATTGGGGCATTGTGTTTAAGAAAATCGAGAAAGAAATACAGTAAGTCGATAAATCGAGAAAAAAATCGAGAAATAATACAGTAAGTCGTCACTATCCGGAAGTCCGGAAGTTAAGTCCTCACTGTCCGGAAGTTCGCATATCGCAGTTACAATTATTCGCACTTTAGTTTTAATGGCCAATTATTCAATCAGCACCAACGTATTTTGCCTTTTCGCAATGTCATCGCAAGGAAAAACACAAAGAGAAGAGAAGAGAAAAAAAAATACCTTCAAACAACCACAGACCGTTCCTTCGCTCTCGTAAACGACGACTGCATTGGGGCATTGTGTTTATCTATAAATGCGCATAAGAAATCGAGAAATGATTAGAATACACTAAGTCATCACTATCCGGAAGTCCGTACGTTGTAACCCGTAATGGGGAACGCGGCTGAGGTTCTCTTCCCGATCGGCCATGCCTACGCAGCAACGTGTCCTGTCATTGGTTGGTAAATAAATGGCCGCAGCAACGTGTCTCGTCATTGGTTGGTAAATAAATGGCCATAACTTGGGAAGCACTTGTCCGATTAATATCAAACCTTGAAAAGGCACATACTCAGGTCCCCAGCAATATACCTGGCAAGTTTCAATTAGATCGGACCAGTGGTTGTTGAGAAACAGCGGTTGCAGACACACACACACACACACACACACACACACACACACACACACACACACACACACACACACACACACACACACACACACACACACACACACACACACACACACACACACACACACACACACACACACCTGGAATTATAGATAGATTATAGTAATAGTCATACATTAACGACTTTGACAAGTCAAGAATTGATGTTCCTATATAAATAGGTTTATCCATTTCAATACTCTCTTTTTTCAAATGAATAGCAGAAAAGTGCTCTGAAAACACCTCCGCTCGTTCAAAACTTGGTCTATTAATTAACTTTGAAGCCTGTTTCCAAGATGTAGCAAGTCTTATGTTTTGTCGATTCCGAACATTTTCCACAGTCTTTCCAATACAGCATTATTCATTAATTTATAAAAGTCCTTCTCAAAATCTGTTTTTGCTTCTGTTCTCCTTTTTATATTAAAATCAATATACTTCTTCAACCAATGACTTTGTTTAAATTTCAAAATCCAATGAAGTTTCCTTACTCTCAACCCAGCAGATAAATATTGTCTCAAGTTCCTTTGATGCAAAACATAACTTTCTTTATCATTTAATGTAGTAAGTAGTTTTTCTGGAGATTTACCTTTTATATTGAATGACTGTTGGTAATCACTTAACCATTATTTTCTTGGACTTTCTTTATCAGGGGCATTAGGTAGGTCTTTATGTTTGTGATGAAGTTCTTCTGGATATTTTAAATCAACCTCAAAATAATATCCAACTTCAGCTTCATCCAATCCTTTTCAGAGGAAACAACAATGTCTTGTAAAACTTTTTCATAATAAAACTTTCCAGAAGGTAAAGATTGAGACATAGCCCACCCATACAAATTGTTAGTATCATAATACATCAGGTAAGAGTTGTCCTCATTCTTATTATAATCAGGAAGATATTTGTTATTTGCTTTAGCATATCTCTTGGAACATACTTGAGATATTCCTCCTCTTTTAGCCTCCTCTATCATTAAAAGCATATCGATATCACTGATTAATTCCAAATTTTGTTTTGTCATTTTTAACATAGCACTCCAAGCCAAACCCAGGGCTGTGTAATAGTGAACGGGGTCTAATCCATAAGAATTTTTATTATGACAGACTGTTCTAAAAGTTTCAAACACATCAGCCAATAACAATATATCAATTTTAAGATACAGATCATGATATTCTCCAAGATTCTTTATATTAAACTTCTCCCAAACCTTTTTAGCTTGTGTATAATCTCTATCGGAAATATGAGTTTTATTTAACTTACCATAGAAACTTTCCCTTGAAGGAAGTTGTGTTTCTTTAAACTTCTCAAATGACTACACATAGTCATACGGATATATTCCCTTTTGTGATAAGAGATCAATCTCTTCTTGATTTGAGAAATGTGATTTAAGGTTCGGTAAGTTTTTAATATTTGTTGCTAAGTTAGATAATGGACTTGCCATAAACTTGTGTGTCAAGAAATCTGATATGGGTTATGGTGGATGTATGAATTGTTTTTGTGAATGAGATGTATTTTGATGTGTGTTAGTAATGGCAGAAATATCTCCAGATGTCTTTGAAAGTCCATTGATAAATAGATGTGTGTCATAGTGAGCGTTGTTGTGAAGAAAGACAGGAATGAAGTTTGGGGGCTTGTAATTAAGATTACAACGGGAATGAGCTGGACCTCTATATTTACCAGTAAGATGACAGTGATCCCTAACCTTGACCTCTCCATCAATTTTTTCCTCACAAATATGAGATACTGTTCTTTCTAAATTCCTATTTCTCTCCCTTTGTTCATGACATTGGTTTTTAGGTTTTAACCATTATTTCTCTCAGTCTTTCACAGTCTTTTTCCAATTGTCTTACAAACTCCTCTGAGGCATCTTCTCCTCTATAAAGTTCTAACTTATTGTATTCATCACCAACAGATGATTTGATATAATAACAGAAACCACAAGGAGTATGTTTTTGATATTTATTTGTGTATGATTTATTTGGATTTGGAGAAACAGTATCTATCTTTCCAAGGATACTTTCAAAATCAGCATATAATCACAAACAGATGTTTTATAGATTTGTTAAAATCTTTAAATATGTTTGAATCTGCTTTTGGTAAATTGATTACGGTTGATTTATAATTATTACAATATTTTGAATGTTGATTTAATCGTTCTTTTGGATGAAAGGAGTCGAAACATCTCTTACAAGGATATGTTTTATATTTTCTCTTGTATAGTTGTGATTTGGTTAATCTTGATAAATTTTTGATGAAAGCATAATGTGATTTTTCCTTTGAAGTAAAGTAGAGAAGGTCAATGTTATATATATATATATATTTTTTCATTTTTTTTTTCATTTTTCATCATTTTTATAATTGTTTGAAATTTTTAATATCTGAACTTTGTTTGTATCCGTTAATCCATATACATTAACAGATAGATTTTTCATTTTCTCAAATTTATGAATATCTCTCAATGACATTGGAAACTTTAAATCTTTAACATTTAATGTATTCTCGCATTTCTTATAATGTTCAAACCCTTTCAGGATTCGATTGTGGAGGATGTAAGTGAGTAAGAACAGACCATAGAAAACATTTATTGTCTTTGTTTTGAATATTAACAACCGCTTTCTTAAGTTTTATCTCTTTTGGTAAATCAATATAAGAAGAAGCTTGAAGAGGATCTGATTTTAAGATGTGTATATCTAAAAAGATTATTTTTGTAAGAGCAAATCCACTACCTACTACAGTGTTATCAACATCTTGTTCTTGTCTCTGGAGTTCATTGTAAACATCACATCTTACAAAATCTTGAAATGATGAGATAAAGTGAGGGTTTGTCCTCATATAGGGAGTGGTTTCATCACCTACTCTTACCATATTCAATTTTACTCCCATATAAAACTTAAAAGTTTTCATTTCACTTAATGTGTTTTTAATTATCGTTTCAATACTTTGTTTAACCATATCAACAGCTTCAATGATTGAAGATTGTCCAGGGTCTTGAAAGCGAAACAATCTTATTGTTATATGTCCTTTAAATGCCCCATCAGTGTTTTCAATGGAGAATTTAGTGGCACCTTCCCTTTCTTCATTGTTCTTGTGTTTGCATGATTGAAGGTGTTTATTATAATTTTTTAAAGAATATCATTATCACATCTATCACAATGTTTCGTTTCTTGGTCAAGTGGGGATATTTGTCTGAAAAGATTGAATGCGTGTTTGTTGGTTTGAAGGTGTTTCTTATAACATTTATATTCATGATTACAAACATCGCAGTACGTTGTATTCACCATATTTATATAATAAAACTTTGCTTAAAATAAAATTTTCTTGATGAAAATTTCGTTTAATTTATAGGTGAATCTGTGCTTAAAATATTTTATCCTCCAACTTTTTTTACTTAAATAAAATGTATCAAGACACAAAAAACAAGTTTCAATCAATCTCTTCATTTGTAAAAGATACTGAGAAACATGTCGAGGAAGTAAAATTGAATAAAGATAAATATAACAACTATTGGATAAAAACAATTATGGTGAATAATATGAGTTCTTCAATTTCCTTCAGTGGAAGGGCTTTTAGTATATCTGGAAGAACATCAATTAAAGTAGCTCCAACAAAAGTTTTTCCTCTCCTTCTGGAGAGGAGAGGATTATTTTTCCTCTCCTTCTCCTTCTCTATTCAAAACTAGAAAAAGCAATGAAACAAAAAAAAGTATCAAAAAAGAAAAACCTTATGGATGAAGCTTCAGAAAGAAAAGATAAGACCATCTGTAATATGCAAGGAGAAATTTGTATTTTTTTCAACAACCCGAAAGATGTAAATCCTGATGAAATAAAGAATGTTAATATATCAGGTGAAATGACATTTCATTCAATAGTAGTTAAGGATCATTTTAAAATTACCTTTAATATAAAAAAAATGTAGTAGTTGAATCTGTTCATGAAAAAAAGTATATAGATATAGATGGTAATGTTTTTTTTCTACTAATTAAATACGAGTTATTATTCAACTGAAGATTATGAGAGTGATGATAGTATCTCTGTTGGAACAGAAGACAGTTATGATAGAGAGTTTGTGTTCAAACGATAGTCATGAAAGTAGTTTTATAGATGATTGTGAAAGCACCAATGAAAGTACCGAAGATGATACCGAAGATGAATTTTAGTTTTAGAAAAGTTTTACTTTATAAATATGAATAGTATACGAGATCTTGAGCCCCTTGAATTCCCTGATTCTCCATATGATAAATTTGAGAAATATCCTACATGTGATAGAGTGGAATTAAACACAGAGTCAAAAGCCTATAAACAATGTATATTCTGTGATTATCTTCTCATTAATGATAATAAAAAATATAAAAAGGAAAATTATTCTTTTAGATTTACACCCAAAATGAATTACTTTACAAGATTGATTAGAGAAATTAATGTAAAGTATGAGGGTGACAACACACATTTCCTTACAATGGAAGAAACTGAACGTATTAGAGAAATGTTCAAAGGACTTGTTGTATATTATTCACGATTGCCATTTTCAGGGAAATATCAACACAAGATATTGTGGATATAAAATAATGGATTATCTTGAAATTAAACCCGAACTTAGGATAAAATATAGTTTCTAAAAAAGCCAATAATAAATTAAATAACCTGTTTTCCAAATATATAAATGAATGATTATTTACTCATTTGGGAAAATAAGATAAAATTTAACAACCATAAAAATCTTCCAAATTCATAAAGATGTCTCATAGTTGGTTCAAGCGGGTGTGGCATTGAACAAGCATTGTTCTGGCAAAATGACCATTCAAAGGCCCCTTGCTCATACACGGGTTAACCGATTCGATTGCAATTTCGTAAGTACTTAGTACTAGATTAACTCAGATCAGGGGTCAAAGGTCATCGGATGCTCGGCGACCCATGGCCGCCTACCGGCTTGTATTTATCTTAGTCAATCATACTTTCAACTCCCTCGTCGCTCAATAAGAAACAATGCTAATACTTTTATTTTATTCAAGTTAAATTCAATAGATTTAAACAATTTTTGAGAGACAATTGTTCTACATTATGTAGTAAAAAGGAATTTGGGGATTATATGAAGCACATGACTGAAAAACATAAATATATTGTTGTGAAACAAGATGAGATATGAAGGGATATATTTTTTATTTTAAAAACAATTACATATATAAATGACAACTATTATTATAAATCTTGGGGGTAAATCTGTTTCTGGAAAAAAACTTTCATAAATCAAGGGTCTTGTGTAGTACAAATGAGAATATTGTAAATTTGCTTAAAAAGCACCATGTCGTTCGTATCGTATAAACAACTAGAGCAATAAGACCTGGAGAAGTAGAAGGTGAAGATTATTACTATATTTCAGAAGAGGAACATATGCGATTGAGGACTGAAGGACAAAAATTTGAGGAGCTTTCTCTTGGTACAACAAAATATTCACATTGTAAGAGTGAGTTAAAGAAACTAAAATCTGGTGGTCTTGGGATATTAGAAAATAATCCAGAAGGAATGAGACAAATTATTAAACATCTGAGTGGTAATGGGGTTAAGATTTTATCATTCGGTTTTGATATTGATGAAGAAACTCAACGCAAACGTATGAAAAGCAGAGATACAAGTATTAGTGAAAAAGAAATTACAACTCATATTAATGTTAATGAAGAATTTGATAAAATATTGAAAGAAAAGGATTTATTTGAACACATCTACTTTAATGATGAAGAAAAGGAAAATTTCCCTGTTGATCTTTACAATTCATTCAATATTTTCCAATAAATAAATGGATGTGAAAGAAAGAGCAAGAAGTTTTAAGGAAAATGAATAGTTGGTTTCAAAAGTTGTAAAACAACAGGAAGAGATAAAGATAAGAAGAAATGCAGACAGAAACTAATGGGTGAAGAAGCATTTGAAAGAAAACAAGAGAAATTTTTAAAACCATTTTAAAAAACTTCCCAAAAAAATTATAGATGCTTCCACAGTTCCCACAATAGAATATACTCCTAAAAATCTTCAAATGTTAAAATATTTCAGTCAAATGACAGAGGAAAAATTTGAACATATAGGAGAATTTGAATATGATGATGAAGGATTATTTCAACAACTGGAAGTGATTAATCAACCCTCTAATTATGTTGTGAATGCTATCCAAAACAATGAATATTCAACAGATTCAAAAACCATAGCAGGTCTCATTCCACAGAACAACCAGCAATATTCTATCTTGTTCAAGAAAAGGGATTGATATTTAATGATGAATTAAGGTTCTTGAGTTCTGCTACTACACAAAGGGAATAAGAGTTCTGCTACTTCTGCTACTACAGGAATGTATAATGATGATACAAAAGCAGGTAATAGTTTTACTGTGGCATTTTCTCTTAAAGGTATATTTGGATTTTGTGATCATGATAAAGTTCTGTATGGTCTTAAAATTAGATTTCAACTGCAAAGGAATGATAATGAAAATAGATTGCTTTTTGGGGTGGCTCATGCTTTTGCTGCTCAGAATAAATTTCTAATTGATGAAATTAGTTGGTATATGAGTGAGTATACTCCTAATCTTAAAACAGAAGAGATGTTGAATAGAAGACAACTCAAAGAAGCCACTTAATGTATCATACCATAAAAAGATGCAAACACGTTAAACTGAACCAAACCACTTACATGTGGAATTTGGGTGTTCTGGAAGGAAAGCCACGATATCTGTGACTCATTAAAAAAAAAAAAATCAGATGGTGATACTGCTACTGATAAGAATAATGCATTGAGTGATGATGCTAAGGTGAAACAACTTCGCGTTTCTCGAGATCAGTGTTTCTCAACCTTTTTGTCCCATGCCCCACTTTGATTTTCAAAAAAATCGTACGCCCCACAATGATTGGAGACACACTACATATGTATTCAAAAGGCTTTATTAAAACTTTATTGCAAATTTTATTCAATTGCTTCTCACTTCAATGGGAGCGCCCTGCCATTGACACTGGCTGCAGATTTGTTTGATTCGAGGAACCAATTTTGTCAGTTTCAGCCTTAAATCACCACGTTTCGTGATTTCCAGTCGATTTCTCTTCGCTTGCAGCAAATCGGTAACAACACTAAATCCACATTCGACTAAATAAGATGATGGAAAATTTATCAATACTTCCCTTGCCAAAGTAGTCGAGTTTGGGTATTTCTTTTCGCTCTCCTCAGACAGCCACATCATGGTTCCTTTGATCTTGAAAAGTGTTTTGAATCCTCATGCCCCACCAAAATATTGCCACCCCCTCCACTGGTGGGGCGTGCACCCCACCTTGAGATATACTGCTCGAGATGGAACATTTTACCCACGAGATAGATTGGATATTAATTGGGGAAAAAATGATTATGCTGAAGCATACAAGTCTTACCAAAAGGTGTTTGAAAGCAATGGAAATAAAGAACCTATTTTGGATATGACAGCATTAAAAAGTCTGTATACAATCGATGCGATTGACCCAAGTGCTCAAAAGGAAACTGTAAAGTCTAAATCGAGTGGATACTTCCCTATACATTGAAAGAGGAGAGAGGGTGAAGAAGTTGAGACATATTGTTTGCTTTTGGAAGAAACAGAATTACAGATTAATACAGATAATGGTGTTATGATTAGTCTCACATAATTTTTTTGATAAATAAATGAGTAGTAAAGTGCCAACTGGGGTATATGTTCATCAAATCAATCTTCATAAACTATCCTCTTGTATTCAAAATAAAAAGCCTTGTGTGATTAACGTTAATACAATTCAGAGAAAAGGAGCGACAATAATTGATGTTTTGCTCACAAGAGAACAGGTGAAAATCTTGAACGATACTGGCTCACATAAAATTAAAATGTCAAAACCAATGTTGAAGAAATATTCAATAATAGAGACGAGTGGAGGATTTCTCCCATTTCTAATTCCTTTATTTGCTGGTTTAAGTGCGGCTGGAGCATACAGGGTGGTATTTCAGCAGCGGTGAAAACTGCCAACGAAAGTAAGGCTCAACTCCGGGCTCAAAAAGAGTTGGAAAGACATAACAGAGTGTTGGAGAAACAAATTCGTGGAAGTGGTGTAATTGTAGATTTTGCTGAAAAACTTCAAAGTCTACCTGATAAAGCGAGATTGTTAGTTGGAGATATGCTTTCTTCTATCGCACAAGCAGGTGTAAAATTAACTAAAAGGGGGAATGGATTATATCTTTTTCATAAATAAATGAGCATCGGTGAGTGGTTTAAAGAATTTGGAAAGAATACATCAAATTTAGAACTTATAAAATATTGTAAGAAATTAAAAATTCATAATGTGGTTATTTGTATGAGAGCTGAATTAACAAACATGTCTAAACATACAAAGAATGTTATCATGAACTTAGTAGATAATAATGGGAACGGTTCTCATTGGGTTTGTGTTATTAATAGTCAAGAAAAATATTGTTTCAATACTTTTGGTCTTCCACCACCTGTTGAAGTAATAAAATTCTTGCAGAATGATGTTTATCAAACATTTCAAGTCCAATAATTAAATTCCAAGTGTTGTGGTCAATTATGTCTATACGTGTTATTTCAACTCAACAAAAATAAATTGGTTAATGACATTATTTTTAATCTAATATAAATGACATGTTGGTGAAGATGGTTCTATCTTTGGTGTATCCCAAGAACTGAATATTGATTTATCAAATTATTACACAAAGGCACAGGCTGAACGAGAGAAATATAGTATAGAAAAAAATATTAATACTAAAAATGCTTATAAATTAATAAATTATCCAAGCCTGACTGACACGAATGACTTGGTGAGATTAAGTGATTTATCACAATATATATCCTTGAATAAAACGGCTGTGTATTCCAAAGATACAGAAATAAAATTTTATAAAGAAGGGCGTATCGTTTGTACGAGAATAGAACAATGGGGATATGATATGAACGATTTAGGGTATAATTGGTCATTTAAAATTAACCTAGAATACCTGGAACAATTAAATCAGTCTCGTAAGGAAGAATATTATCCACTTGGTGCCGAGAATGAGTTTTGTGGAAGCACGATTAGCAAACAACAAATAAAAGAATTTAATAAGGGTAAAATCAATAATGGTTTTGCCATAGTTTATATTGTTATGAATTTGGAAGCTTACTGCACACAACAGCCAGGTCCTAGAGATCAGTTGTATCGGTATGTGTTTCTAGTTAGGGTCCCGTCCCTAGTCTAATGGGAATTAAGTGTACGTGCACTGTGGATTATTTTATCGATAGGATTTTTACATCACCTACAACAACAACAAAAACAACAACTCTGCTCTCGGCATTCTCCCCGCACTCACTGGCATGTCTGGAATTCCATGCCCCAGGCGGTGTGCGTTTCGGTGTGGATTTCGCACTGTATATGGTCACA
>NC_140973.1:37325720-37348220 GCF_056783735.1 Eptatretus burgeri | reverse complement strand
AGAGATCTCTCGCTGTCAAAGGCGAAGGCAGAGCTGCTTGGATCAAGGCTGCAGCAGTGGAATCTACTTGAACCTAACACCAAGATATCCTTGTTCAGAGCACGTCACAGAGACATGGCTGAGTTCTTTGAGATGGAAGACACGATGACATTCTGCAGTGACATCAACGGTCTGTTGAAAGAACTTGGGTGTGATCACGATCCTGCAGACTGGCGCCTCTTCATTGACTCGGGGAAGAACAGCTTGAAGGCTGTTTTGCTCCACAATGGCAACGAGAAACCATCAGTCCCACTGGCTCACGCGTTCGGCATGACAGAGACCGATGAGACGATGCGGCAGCTGCTTGATTCCATCAAGTACAATGACTTCAACTGGCACATCTGCGGAGACTTGAAAGTGGTGGCGCTGTTGTTAGGGCTGCAGTCAGGCTACACGAAATACATGTGCTTCCTTTGTCTCTGGGATAGCAGAGACGACAAGAATCACTGGACGAAGAAAGATTGGGAAGAGCGAAAAGAGCATGTACCTGGTCGACACAACGTGAAGCATGTCGCCCTTGTCGACCCACCCAAGGTTTTCCTTCCACCACTCCACATAAAGCTCGGCTTGATGAAAAGTTTTGTACGGGCAATGGATCTGAATGGGCGTGGGTTTTTATACCTCAAGGAAAAGTTTGGCAACACCTTGTCGGAGGCCAATATCAAGGCTGGTGTCTTTGTTGGACCGCAAATCCGACAGATTATGAAGGACGAAACTTTTCCGACAACTCTAAACCCCAAAGAGCTGGCAGCGTGGAGGAGCTTCAAAGCTGTGACGGACAACTTCTTGGGGAACAAGCGCGCGGACAACTATGAAGAAATAGTGCAGCAGCTGCTGGAGTCCTTCAGGAAACTTGGCTCCAGGATGTCCCTGAAAATCCATTTCCTACACCAGCACCTGAACTTCTTCCCTGACAACTTGGGAGCAGTCTCGGACGAGCACGGCGAGCGATTCCACCAAGAGATTTCACTCATGGAGACGCGTTACCAAGGGCGGCACAACCCGAACATGATGGGCGATTTCTGCTGGTTCCTGCATCGTGAAACTGACACAGAGCAGCACAAACGCAAAGCCAAATGCCTAAAGCATTTTTCATTACATTCTAGTGGAGTTTTTCTGTAATTTCTATAATTTTGAAGCATTCATGATGAAATAAATGAATAAATGAATTTTTGTAAATTTCATTGAAATCCTGACTTCTAGGCAATGGGAATATTTCTGTTACTGAAAATCCTGACGTGATATAGCAAAACGGTTATGATTTTTGAAATCAGCGTACCCAAATTAGTCTAAATCACTTTACACATCTCCAGTAAAAAATTTTTGTTGTTCAGTGTAATTAATCGAACCGTCGAGGTCGACGAATAACACCGCTCGGTTATCCCGATAGTACGGAACGGGTCGCTTAAGTGGCCCGTGTCCGAAGTCGACCTGCGGCGAGGTGCGATCGCCCGGTCTACCCTCCGTGTGGGTACTTAGGTAGGTTGAATTTGGCGAGCAACCCTATCACATGCGGGGGCCGATTGGCTCGATCGCGGTGAGACCGAAAGGTCCACCCGTGACTGGTTCCCGGCGTTAGTCCGAGACGGTCACGACTGGATTGTCCGTCCGGTGGGCGATGTGCCGCGATTCGAGTTACGTGGCCGTCAGCACGCCGGCGGGCGCGAATACCGCAACAATATATTGCACACACAGGGTCGAGAGAAAGTCTAGACCCCTTTAAAAATTTTCATCTTTTCTTGCCTTAAATCAGACTTTTTCCCCCTTCATTTACACATCATAACGCACAACTTCCAAGTGAAAAACAAATTCGACAAATTTCACAAAATTAATTAAAAATACAAAAAATAAAATATATTGGTTGGATAAGTGTCCACTGTCCACCCCCTGAGTTAATACTTGGTGGAAGCACCTTGACAGCAATTACAGCTGTGAGTATGTTGGGACTTGTCTCTACCAACTTTGCACACCATGATTGGACAATATTTGCCAAGTCTTCTGTACAAAACTGTTCAAGCTCAGTCAAGTTGCGTGGGGAGTGTTGATGGACAGCAATCTTCGAGTCATGCCACAGATTTCGATTGGATTTCGGTCGGGGCTCTGACTGGGCCACCTCACGGACATTAATTTTTTTGTTCCTTAGTCACTCCAGTGTAGCTTTGGCCGTGTGCTTCATGTCGTTGTCATGCTGAAAGGTGAACTTCCGTCCCAATTTCACCTTTCTTGCAGAGGGAAGGTTTTCCTCAAGGATTTCTGTATTTGCTCCATCCATTTCCTTCTTTCCCTGACAAGTGCCCCAGTCCCTGCTGATGAGAAACATCCCCATAACATGATGCTGCCACCACCATGCTTCACAGTCGGGATGGTGTCTTTGGGTGATGGACTGTGTTGGGTTTGCACCAACGCAACGTTTTGCATTTCAGCCAAAAAGTTCCATCTTGGTTTCGTCAGACCAAGCAAAACTTTTGTCACATGTCTTCAGAATCTCCGGAGTGTTTATGCATACCTCAAATGGGACTCAAGGTGGGGCTTTTAAGTAATGGCTTCCTTATTGCCACCCTACGATACAGGCCAGACTTGTGGAGTGCTTGGGATATTGTTGTCACATGCACACAGTTACCAGTATTTACCATAAAGGCATGTAGCTCTTTCAAAGTTGCCATTGGACCTCTGATCATCCCCTAATTTGTGCCTTTCCACAACTTTATTCCAGAGGTCAATTAAAAGTTCCTTGGTGCTGATAGATGAGTCTTTGCTGTGAAATGCACGACCCAGAAAAGGAAACCTACAGGAACAGCTGATTTTATTCTGAAATAATGAGAATCACTACAATTTAACACAGGTGGAGGGCAATTAACGTTGTGTGTTATTTTGAAGGTGATTGGTTACACCTGAGCAAACTTACAATTGCTATTTTCAGGGGGGTGTGCACTTATTCAACCAAGATATTCTAGTTTTGTATTTTTAGTAAATTTTTTGAAATTTGTAGAATTTGTTTTCACTTGGAAGTTGTGGGTTGCGATGTGTAAATAAAGGTGGAAAAAAAAATCTGTTTTCATGCAATTTAAATCCAGGCTATAAGGCAACAAAATTGGAAAATTTGAAAGGGGATGTAGACTTTCTATCGGCACTGTATCGATACTGTGTGTGTATGTATATATATATTGTTGTGGTTACCAGATTCGCAAACCACCATTCAGGTCCCTTAGGTGAGGTATCTCGGTAAGTGCATGTGTAGTTAGGCCCAAACCCGTTGTCTAGTGGGAATACATGTCATTTATACGAGCTGCGACTCTTCAGGATAGCCGTTTTTCTTTTACTATCTTTATTTTGGACCAACCGCCATGATTACCACCACAACCACAACATCAACCACCAACCACAACGCCGCTTCACCACAACCGCCACGACCCTCACGTCACACCTCGCAACCGTAGCATCGCCACCGTTCTTGCCCCGCTGTGGGTACCGGTGTTGGACTCGTGCAGGGCGCACGTTGAACAGCGTGTACAAAATCACGGATTTTGTGCTTCAAAAACGGATCAAAAACGACACACGCCCACTTTTTGCCGTCCAATCGGTGAGCGAGGGGTGATTTGGCCCCGCCTCCAGAACGATCGATATATGCAAATTTGTGGATCAAAAAGCCTTCACGCCCACTTTTTCTCGGGCCAATGGGGAGCGAGGTGAAAGGTCAAAGGGAGGGGGTCAAAGGCGAAGCTACGGGGGGATAAAAGGACCGTGTTCGTCAGTCCGAGCAGTGTGGAAGTCTGGAGCCCGAAGCCTGCAGTAGCTGGAGAAGCTGAAGAGAGTCGAACGAGGAGAGCCCAAAGAAGAGTCCAGGGTGGAGAGTCCAGAGGCGGAGAGGCGGCAGCGGCGAAGGCAGACGAGGGGGTGCTCGCGACGGTGCTGGGAGCTGCACGCCCGAGGAAGGCCGGCAGCGCGACCTGGCCGAGGTGGAGACGCACACCTGGGATAATAAAGATCCTCTATACCCCGAGCATCAGCAACCCCCTCCTGTTTCCCCCCGCGCTGAGATAGTGCGACCAAGGGGGCCCCGTTCCCACCCCCTACCAGACACCGTCCACGAGGCCCGCGGGTTGCGGCGCCATCGCCGCTCCGCGTCTCATCATACCAGACGCGGGTAGGCCCGACCCGGTCTCGCCTCAGGCCCGCCTCATCCTTGAGGGTATTTCTTTTCCTTGGTTTTGGGTATGTGTTGTCGGCGCCGTCTGTGAAGTAGAATTGTATAAGTGTTGCCGTGTGCTCGGTAGTCGGTATTAGTTCTAGCACTGTGTTGTCACTTTTATATTTGCTTTTTGTGTAAATGGAATTGTGTTTTCTTTTTTTGTGTGCATTTGGTGGAATTGTATTTGTGTGTTTCCCGTGTGCCGTGAATAAATGTGTTTGTTGCTGAACTATTCTCCCGCTTCGCCTTCGCCTTTTCCCCCCCATTGAACCCTCATCTTGCTTCACGTAAAGGGTTGTCGTGGGCTGAATACGCCCGATAATTAATCGAACCGTCGAGGTCGACGAGGCTAACACCGGTTTGATAGTACGGAACGGGTCGTTTAAGTGGCCCGTGTCCGGTCGACCTGCGGCGAGGTGCGATCGCCCGGTCTACCCTCCGCGTGGGTACTTAGGTAGGTCGACCCGGCGAGCAACCCTATCACATGCGGGGGCCGATTGGCTCGATCGCGGTGAGACCGAAAGGTCCACCCGTGACTGGTTCCCGGCGTTAGTCCGAGACGGTCACGACTGGATTGTCCGTCCGGTGGGCGATGTGCCGCGATTCGAGTTACGTGGCCGTCGCACGCCGGCGGGCGCGAAGACCGCAACACTGGTGTCAGGTCGTGCGATACAAATTCATCGTCCTCCTCGCGGCACTGGTATCGGAGAACAGGAAAACGGGCTGTCCTGTCTCCGGCTAAATTCACGGGAATCGGTCCAGGGGTGAGAGAAGCGACCCCCGATTCCCTCCAAATTACGAGCGATTCAAATTAACCCTTCACGAGAAGCAAGATGGCGTCTCAAGGCGAGCGGGAGCCGGGGGTATTAGAAATGGATGTAGAATGTGTAGGATCCATGGTCCAGGATGGAATCCCCGAGCAGGAAATGTTGATTGTGCAGGAACACGGACTCGCCCAACTGAACCCAGAACCTGAAATGGGTGCGGCAGCGGCCGCAGTGTATGACACCTCCCCCCCCCCTCTCCACCAAGACCCTTCCCCAACCCTTGCCGAAACGGCTCAGCTGAGTGCATCCAACATGGCCCAGCTATGCGGCATGCTGGCGGCAATGAACAAACAAATGAATGAAGTGAAAACGACGATGGATACAAATACAAATGAAATGAAAAACGAAATGAAAGGCATGAACAAACAAATGAACGAAAAGATGGATACAAATACAAATGAAGTGAAAACGACGATGGATGCGAATACACAGCAAATGAGGGAAGAAATGAAAGAGCTGCGGGGTGAGACGCAGAACATGGGCCGATGCCTGCAGGCGGGCATGAAGGCCGTGGCCAGGGAGCTGGGAATGGCGACTCCACGTGTGGGAGCAAACGAGCTGGGTGGGGGTGCAACGGCTGACAGGCCCGCGGTGGAGGCGGGTGAAAAAATAATTCGTGGAACGTGTTGGGCGAGGGTCGTGACGATGACCGAAAGGGAAAAATTAAATGGGGAGACCAAAACGTGTGAGACGAGACACGAGGTGACGACAACAGAAATAATAGTTGAGACAAGGGAGGTAAAGGGTGAAGAGTTGGCAGAGACACGGGAGATGGGAACGATAGAGGGAAGACTACACGATGAAGACGGGGTAAGTGACGCACACACACACACACGGAGGTAGTGGAGGATAATGGGGGTGAGCTGGCGGACTGGGCAGGGACCCGGTGCGAGCAGTTGGATGGCCTCCTCCAGGAACGAGGGGAGGGAGTCTGCCCCCTTGAGGCGAGTCACGACCAGGTGAGTTCGGTCGTGCTTTGCGAGGTTGAGGGGACGAGTGCTGTGGACAGGTGCACGGCGAGCTTGGGGGGTATAGAGGCCCCGGAGACCCTTGTGGGGATACGAATCCCCAGTGTAGTTGTCCCTGTGTGTGTGGTGCAAGGCGTGAGTGCGTCCCCGTGTGTGGAAGCGACCCCGTGTGTGAGTGGTGTAGTGGCGATGGTGCTGGAGTGCGTGCTTCCCAGCACGCCGTGTTTGGATGAGGCACCGGGTGTGGATGGGGCACCGTGTGTGAGTGAGGCCGTGTGTGTGAGTGAAACGGCCAGTATGAGTGAGGCACCACGTGTGAGTGGTGTTGTGGCGATGGTGCCGGAATACGTGCTTCCCAGCACGCCGTGTGTGGATGAGGCACGGAGTGTGAGTGAGGCACCGCGGGTTAGTGCCCCCGCGTGTGTGGGTGAGGCACCGTGTGTGGAAGAGACCGCGTGTGTGAGTGTCGCCGTGTGTATGAGTGAGGTACCGCGGGTGAGTGCCCCCGCGTGTGTGGATGAGGCACGGTGTGAGAGTAGTGAGGCACGCGTGAGTGAACGGCCGTGTGCAAGGTCGCTGTGTGCAAGGGAGACCGTGTGTGTGAGAGAGCGGTATGTGAGGGAGATGTCGGTTGGCATGCGGGAGCACGCAGCCGCATCTCCCGGTGTGAATGTGATGGAGTGGACTGTGTGCGTCGTAACACGCAGGTGTGCGTGGGTTGAATGGCGACGACGAAGGCGACATGAGAAGAAAGAAAGCCGAGTAGCGGCTGTAGTTGTTTCGAGGACCGTGCCGGGTTCACCCAGCAGTGAGCACGCGGTTCGTGCTGTGCAACGCACGAGACCACCACGTGCTCGCTTGCGAGAGTGAAGTCCGGAGTCCGTCCGGAAACGCACGCGGTGGATTTGCCGATCCCGCGGACGGACAAAGTTTAGGCAGGTAAATGGATTTGGACCGGACGGGTTCTCCACGCGATCGTGTGTGTTAAGCTCCAACGGGCAAAGCACATGTGTTCGCGTGGGGAACCCCTCGAGACGTGGGGCTTGTGTTTTTTTTTTTATGCGCACGGTGACGTCATGGCTGCACGTGGGGTTGGAATCCGGCAGGAGGGGTATCTCTGCCGGATGGTCCCGTCCAAGGAGGGACGAGGAACACGTGCAGCTGCATGACGTCACGGGCAGGTGCAAAGTGCGCGAGCTCTGAGTTGCCGCGCAGGTGCTGCGCATGGAAAAAAAAAAGGGGAAAACAGTAAGCCTCACTTTCGGGTGTACAGGATTCCTGGGCAAGGGGTGAAAGACCCCCCTTACCCTGGGCACAGGATGGAAACTAGTTAGAGGGAAGGGTTAGCTTAGTTAGACCGACTTCATGGGGCAGGGGTAAGTCCTCATGGAGTCCGTGGAATGGATTAGTTAGAGGGATTGTAGCCAGATTTAGGTTGGGAAATAAAATGATTGATTTGGAGACCGTGACAGACTTGTGAGTGTGTAGAGGGGACGTAGTTTAGCTACGTAGTGTTAAAAGGAACGTGCTGTAGTATAAGGGACGACGTGGGAGCACGAGTTAGTTAGGGGAGGTAGTTAGAAGGATGGCAGAGTTCAGCGGTGAGTGTGTTGAAGGGTTGTGAGGTGAGTACTTGTTGAGTGAGTGAGGCCAGCGGGTCTGTGTGTGTGGAGTGAATGGGGAATGCATGGTGCGATGAGTGATTGGGGGGAGGAGTGACTCCCGCCCAAGGGACCCCGGGGTCAGTGTAGAGTGAGTTAGCTGGGTTAGTCAAATTGAAAAATGGAGGTCGTTTTGTTGTTGGTGGGAAAGTAGGCTCGAGACCCATTTGGAGGGGTGCAGGAGCCCTGTTGACAGGCTTGGGAGCGTGGCTGCGAAAGGTGAGTATCGCTGAGTGGGTACCCGGGCACCAGGCTAGTCGGCCGCGGTAGGCCAAGGGCCCATGGGGGGCCGGGATAGAGTAGTGGGCACGGGTGCGCCTGCTTGGTGCGGGGGCCCGGGGCGCCATTAGCCGCGTGGGCAGTGTAGTGGGCACGGGTGACCCTCGGAAAGGGACCCGGGAGGCCGGCCTGCCACGTGTGCGTTTCAGGGGAGGTGCCATGGGGGGCACTCCCCGGTGTTAGGGAGCTGGTAGGCTCGGAGGCAGTGTAGTGCCCGGGGGTGCCATAGCGGGAGATTCGGCAGAGGGTCGTGCCTGCCAAATGGAGCCACGTGTCCCAGCCAGGAGACCGTGTGAGGGCACGGAGAGAAAATTGGGGGGCGAGGCCCGAAATTGTGAGGACACCAACACAGGCGACGGGAATCTGGGTTGTTAGAACCAATAGTTTAAGCGAGAGGCGCTTGTTGAAAGCCCCGGGGTAGTTTAACAGTTAAATGGTTAGGGTAGATTAGGAGATGTACCCCTCCGCACCATCCATCCCCTCGCTGTCGTTGTGGGCCGCTGGACCCACTTTGGTTATAGATCGCCGAACTCTGGGGAGGCCATTCTGAGGCTTGAATTGGGCCTCGACACAGGACATTAGCTCTCCCTTGTTCCTCTCTGGGAAGGGAACGTAGGGGTTGGGAGTGGGCTAGGTGACAGAATAGGTTAGCCGAACAAGGACGATAAAGGGGGTTAGGGGACGATTTATAGTGGGGAAGTAAAAATAAAAAAATGAAAAAAATTAAGGGGGCTAAATTGGTTTTTCACAAATTAAGGGAGTGGGTATGTACAGTGACAGGCAAAGGCGATAGGTTGGGAGGGAGACAGGTAGGTAGGTCCGAGCCCGCCTTCCAAGTGGCCAGCACCACCGCACTCCCTCCACCAACCTCCACTGAACGGCAAAGGCTGGCCAGCTTCATCTGCTGGCCGTGTGTTACTTCAAGGCCTGTCCCGGCCCACTTGATCGGCAGCTGTTGTGTTGCTGCAAGGCCTGTGCCGGCCACTTCATCTGCAGCTGTGGTACTTCAAGGCCTGTGCCGGCCAGTTCATCTGCCCGCTATGTTTGCCTGCAGCGGCCTTCTTCTGCGGGCTGTGTTTGCCTGCTCACCTTTGCCATGCCATGCCCACTGCCCACGTTCACCAGCCCCGTTCAATTTTTGCTTTGCCCCCCTGTTCATTTCCATGTGCGCCAGGATCCGCAAGGCAACAGTTTGCAAGCTGCAAGAACTGCCCTGTTGGCAGCTACAACACGGGCCTGCAGTGGCGGCCCGTGCACCGTGTTTGCGTTCATGCATCCATTCGTTGTGCTCATTGCGTGTGCCACTTGAGCTGGCACGGAGACTGCGTTGTGCAGCCCAAGCACCGTTGTGGTTCACTGAGTTCAGTTCAAAAGGGAAGGCCTTGGACTGCGTGTGAGCAGCCAGCCACGTTCCCTGTCACCTGCATTGTTTTGAGCCAGAGACTGCATGCGGGCAGCCTGGCTCCCTGCTAACTGCTTTCTTTTGCAGAGTTCAATGATCCTGGGCCATGGTTTAGTGTAAAATTTGTAAGTTAAGGTTAAGATGTACTGTACATATGAGTGCGCCCCCGGCATGTTTGTCTTAGCGCCGGCAATTTTATTTAAGTCGTCCGTGTGAGTGAGTTTGTTTAGATAGTTACGCAGCCCTTAGGTTATTTATTTTGGGGACACGAATACCATGAATGTCGCACTCAGGGATCCGTAGGTAAAATGTACTAGGGGAAAACTACACATGATGGCACACGAAAATTTGACGACTCGGGACGAGTCTGTAAAAAGGGAAGGGGGTAGTGTTGTGGTTACCAGATTCGCAAACCACCATTCAGGTCCCTTAGGTGAGGTATCTCGGTAAGTGCATGTGTAGTTAGGTCCAAACCCGTTGTCTAGTGGGAATACATGTCATTTATGCGAGCTGCGACTCTTCAGGATAGCCGTTTTTCTTTTACTATCTTTATTTTGGACCAACCGCCATGATCACAACCACAACATCAACCACCAACCACAACCACCGCTTCACCACAACCGCCACGACCTTCACGCACACCTCACAACCGTAGCATCGCCACCGTTCTTGCCCCGCTGTGGGTACCGGTGTTGGACTCATGCAGAACGCGCGTCGAACAGCGTGTACAAAATCACGGATTTTGTGCTTCAAAAACGGATCAAAAACGACACACGCCCACTTTTTGCCGTCCAATCGGTGAGCGAGGGGCGACTGGCCCGCCCCCAGGGCGATCGATATATGCAAATTTGTGGATCAAAAAGCCTTCACGCCCACTTTTTCTCGGGCCAATGGGGAGCGAGGTGAAAGGTCAAAGGGAGGGGGTCAAAGGCGAAGTGACGGGGGGATAAAAGGACGGTGTTCGTCAGTCAGAGGGAGTCGCAAGAGAGAACGGAAAAGGAGTCAGCAGAACGAGAACGAGAAGGAGTCGGAACGAAGAGAGTCGCAAACGAGAACGAAAGAAGTCTGGAGCCCGAAGCCTGCAGTGGCTGGAGAAGCTGAAGAGAGTCGGACGAGGGGGTGCTCGCGTCGGTGCCAGGAGCTGCACGCCCGAGGGAGGCCGGCAGCGCGACCTGGCCGAGGTGGAGACGCACACCAGGGATAATAAAGATCCTCTATACCCCGAGCATCAGCAACCCCCTCCTGTTTCCCCCCCGCGCTGAGATAGTGCGACCAAGGGGGCCCCGTTCCCACCCCCTGCCAGGCACTGTCCACGAGGCCGGCGGGTTGCGGGGCCATCGCCGCTCCGCGTCTCATCACCAGACGTGTAGGCGCGACCCGGTCTCGGCCTCAGGCCCGCCCCATCCTTGATGTGATTTCTTTTCCTTGGTTTTGGGTATGTGTTGTCGGCGCCGTCTGTGAAGTAGAATTGTATAAGTGTTGCCGTGTGCTCGGTAGTCGGTATTAGCTCTGCACTGTGTTTTCACTTTTATGTTTGCTTTTTGTGTAAATGGAATTGTGTTTTCTTTTTTTGTGTGCATTTGGTGGAATTGTATTTGTGTGCTTCCCGTGTGCCGCGAATAAATGTGCTTTATTGTTGAACTGTTCTCCCGCTTCGCTTCGTCTTTTCCTCCATTGAATCCCCATCTTGCTTCACGTAAAGGGTTGGTAGTGGGCTGAATACGCCCGATAATTAATCGAACCGTCGAGGTCGACGATAACACCGCTCGGTTATTCTGATAGTACGGAACGGGTCGCTTAAGTGGCCCGTGTCCGAAGTCGACCTGCGGCGAGGTGCGATCGCCCGGTCTACCCTCCGCGTGGGTACTTAGGTAGTTCGAATTTGGCGAGCAACCCTATCCCACGCGGGGGCTGATTGGCTCGATCGCGGTGAGACCGAAAGGTCCACCCGTGACTGGTTCCCGGCGTTAGTCCGAGAGGGTCACGACTGGATTGTCCGTCCGGTGGGCGACGTGCCGCGATTCGAGTTACGTGGCCGTCAGCACGCCGGCGGGCGCGAAGACCGCAACACTGGTGTCAGGTCGTGCGATACAAATTCATCGCCCTCCTCGCGGCACTGGTATTGGAGAGCGGGACAACAGGCTCTCCTGTCTCCGGTTAAATTCACGGGAATCGGTCCAGGGGTGAGAGAAGCGACCCCCGATTCCCTCCAAATTACGAGCGAGCTAAATTAACCCTTCACGAGAAGCAAGATGGCGTCTCAAGGCGAGCGGGAGCCGGGGGTATTAGAAATGTATATGTGTAATAATGTAGAGTCCATGGTCCAGGATGGAATCCCCGAGCAGCAAATGTTGATTGTGCAGGAACACGGACTCGCCCAACTGAACCCAGGGCCCGAGGTGGGTGCGGCAGCGGCCGCGGTGTATGACACCTCCCCCCCCCCTCTCCACCAAGACCCTTCCCCAACCCCTGCCGAAACGGCTCACTCAAGCGCACCCGACGTGGCCCAGCTATGCGCCATGCTGGCGGCAATGACAAATGAAATAAAAAATGAAATGAAAGACATGAACAAGCAAATGAATGAAGTGAAAACGACGATGGATGCGAATACACAACACATGAACGAAAAGATGGATACAAATACAAATGAAATGAAAAACGAAATAAAACGCATGAAAACTAAAATGGAAACAAACATGAAGGAAGAAACAAAAAAGTTCCGGGGTGAGACGCAGAACATGGGCCGATGCCTGCAGGCGGGCATGAAGGCCGTGACAAAGGAAATAATAGTTGAGACAAGGGAGGTAAAGGGGGAAGAGTTGGCAGAGACACGGGAGATAGAAAAAATAGAGGAAAGACTACACGAGGAAGACGGGGTAAGTGACGCGCACACACACACGGAGGTAGTGGAGGATAATGGGGGTGAGCTCGCGGAGCGTGCAGGGACCCGGTGCTAGTACCTGGATGGCCTCCTCCAGGAACGAGGGGAGGGAGTATGCCCCCTTGAGGTGAGTCACGACCAGGTGAGTTCGGTCGTGCTTTGCGAGGTTGAGAGGAGGAGTGCTGTGGACGGGTGCACGGAGAGCTTGGGGGGTATAGAGGCCCCGGAGACCCTTGTGGGGACACGAATCCCCAGTGTGGTTGTCCCTGGGTGTGTGGTGCAAGGTGTAAGTGCGGCACCGTGTGTGGAAGCGACCCCGTGTGTGAGTGGTGTGGTGGCGATGGTGCCGGAGTACGTGCTTCCCAGCACGCCGTGTGTGGATGAGGCACGGAGTGTGAGTGAGGCACCGCGGGTTAGTGCCCCCGCGTGTGTGGGTGAGGCACCGTGTGTGGAAGAGGCCGTGGGTGTGAGTGAAACGGCCTGTATGAGTGAGGCACCGCGGGTGAGTGCCCCCGCGTGTGTGGATGAGGCACGGAGTGCGAGTGAGGCACCGCGGGTGAGTGCCCCCGCACGCGTGAGTGAACGGCCGTGTGCAAGGTCGCTGTGCCAAAGGGAGACCGTGTGTGTGAGAGAGCGGTATGAGAGGGAGATGTCGGTTGGCATGCGGGAGCACGCAGTCGCGTCTCCCCGTGTGAATGTGATGGAGTGGACTGTGTGCGTCGTAACACGCAGGTGTGCGTGTGTGGAATGGAGGCGACGACGGCGACATGTAAAGAAAGAAAGCCGAGTAGCGGCTGTAGTTGTTTCGGGGACCGTGCCGGGTTCACCCAGCAGTGAGCACGCGGTTCGTGCTGTGCAACGCACGAGACCACCACGTGCTCGCTTGCGAGAGTGAAGTCCCGGTCCGGAAACGCACGCGGTGGATTTGCCGATCCCGCGGACGGACAAAGTTTAGGCAGGTAAATGGATTTGGACCGGACGGGTTCTCCACGCGATCGTGTGTGTTCAGCTCCAACGGGCAAAGCACATGTGTTCGCGTGGGAAACCCCTCGAGACGTGGGGCTTGTGTTTTTTATAAAGCGCGCACGGTGACGTCATGGCTGCACGTGTGTTGGAATCCGGCAGGAGGGGTATCTCTGCCGGATGGTAGCGTCCAAGGAGGGACGAGGAACACGTGCAGCTGCATGACGTCACGGGCAGGTGTAAAGTGCGCGAGCTCTGAGTTTCCGCGCAGGTGCTGCGCATGGAAAAAAAAAAAAGGAAAACAGTAAGCCTCACTTTCGGGTGTACAGGATTCCTGGGCAAGGGGTGAAAGACCCCCTTACCCTGGGCACAGGATGGAAACTAGTTAGGGGGAAGGGTTAGCTTAGTTAGACCGACTTCATGGGGCAGGGGTAAGTCCTCATGGAGTCCGTGGAATGGACTAGTTAGAGGGATTGTAGCCAGATTTAGGTTGGGAAATAAAATGATTTATTTTGGAGACAGAGACAGACTTTGGATGTGTAGTGGCGACGTAGTTTAGCTACGTAGTGTTAAAAGGAACGTGCTGTAGTTTAAGGGACGACGTGGGAGCACGAGTTAGTTAGGGGGTGCAGTTAGAAGGATGGCAGAGTTCAGCGGTGTGTGTGTGTTGAAGAGTTGGTGAGTTATGAGGTGAAGACATGATGAGTGAGTGAGGCCAGCGGGTCTGTGTGTGTGGAGTGAATGGGGAATGCATGGTGCGATGAGTGATTGGGGGGAGGAGTGACTCCCGCCCAAGGGACCCCGGGGTCAGTATAAAGTGAGTTTGCTGGGTTAGTCAAATTGAAAAATGGAGGTCGTTTTGCTGTTGGTGGGAAAGTAGGCTCGAGACCCATTTGGAGGGGTGCAGGAGCCCTGTTGACGGGCTTGGGAGCGTGGCTGCGAAAGGTGAGTATCGCTGAGTGGGTACCCCGGGCACCAGGCTAGTCGGCCGTGGTAGGCCAAGGGCCCATGGGGGGCCGGGATAGAGTAGTGGGCACGGGTGCGCCTGCTTGGTGCGGGGCCCGGGGGCGCCCACATTAGCCGCGTGGGCAGTGTTGTGGGCACGGGTGACCCTCGGAAAGGGGCCCGGGAGGCCGGCCTGCCACGTGTGCGTTTCAGGGGAGGTGCCATGGGGGGCACTCCCCGGTGTTAGGGAGCTGGTAGGCTCGGAGGCAGTGTAGTGCCCGGGGGTGCCATAGCGGGAGAATCGGCAGAGGGTCGTGCCTGCCAAAGTGAGCCACGTGTCCCAGCCAGGAGACCGTGTGAGGGCACGGAGAGAAAATTGGGGGGCGAGGCCCGAAATTGTGAGGACACCAACACAGGCGACGGGAATCTGGGTTGTTAGAACCAATAGTTTAAAAAGCGTAGGCGCTTGTTGAAAGCCCCGGGGTAGTTTAACAGTTAAATGGTTAGGGTAGATTAGGAGATGTACCCCTCCGCACCATCCATCCCCTCGCTGTCGTTGTGGGCCGCTGGACCCACTTTGGTTATAGATCGCCGAACTCTGGGGAGGCCATTCTGAGGCTTCGTTGGGCCTCGACACAGGACGTTAGCTCTCCCTTATTCCCCTCCGGGAAGGGAACGTAGGGGTTGGGAGTAGGCTAGGTGACAGGATAGGTTAGCCGAACAAGGACGATAAAGGGGGTTAGGGGACAATTTATAGAGGGGAAGTAAACATAAAAGTAAAAAAAAAAAAAAAATAAGTTGGGGCTAAATTGGGGTTTGACAAATTAAGGGAGTGGGTATGTACAGTGACAGGCAAAGGCGATAGGTGGGAGGGAGACTGGTAGGTAGGTCCGAGCCCGCCTTCCAAGTGGCCAGCACCACCGCACTCCCTCCACCAACCTCCATTGAACGGCAAAGGCTGGCCAACTTCATCGGCTGGCCGTGTTTTGCTTCAAGGCGGAGGCCGGCCAACTTCATCGGCAGCTGTGTGCTGCAAGGCCTGTGCCGGCCAGTTCATCTGCAGCTGTGGTACTTCAAGGCCTGTGCCGGCCAGTTCATCTGCCGGCTGTGTTTGCCTGCAGCGGCCTTCTTCTGCGGGCTGTGTTTGCCTGCTCACCTTTGCCATGCCATGCCCACTGCCCACGTTCACCAGCCCCGTTAAATTTTTGCTTTGCCCCCCCTGTTCATTTCCATGTGCGCCAGGATCCGCAAGGCAACAGTTTGCAAGCTGCGAGAACTGCCCTGTTGGCAGCTACAACACGGGCCTGCAGTGGCGGCCCGTGCACCGTGTTTGTGTTCATCCATCCATTCGTTGTGTTCATTGCGTGTGCCACTTGAGCTGGCACGGAGACTGCGTTGTGCAGCCCATGCACCGTTGTGGTTCACTGCGTTCAGTTCAAAAGGGAAGGCCTTGGACTGCGTGTGAGCAGCCAGCCACGTTCCCTGTCACCTGCATTGTTTTGAGCCAGAGACTGCATGCGGGCAGCCTGGCTCCCTGCTAACTGCTTTTCTTTTGCAGAGTTCAGTGATCCTGGGCCATGGTTTAGTGTAAAATTTGTAAGTTAAGGTTAAGATGTACTGTAAATATGAGTGCGCCCCCCGGCATGTCTGTCTAGCGCCGGCAATTTTATTTAAGTCGTCCGTGTGAGTGAGTTTGTTTAGGTAGTTACGCAGCCCTCAGGTTATTTATTTTGGGGACACGAATACCATGAATGTAAAAACGCACTCAGGGATCCGTAGGTAAAATGTACTAGGGGAAAACTACACATGATGGCACACGAAAATTTGACGACTCGGGACGAGTCTGTAAAAAGGGAAGGGGGTAGTGTTGTGGTTACCAGATTCGCAAACCACCATTCAGGTCCCTTAGGTGAGGTATCTCGGTAAGTGCATGTGTAGTTAGGCCCAAACCCGTTGTCTAGTGGGAATACATGTCATTTATACGTGCTGCGACTCTTCAGGATAGCCGTTTTTCTTTTACTATCTTTATTTTGGACCAACCGCCATGATTACCACCACAACCACAACATCAACCACCAACCACAACCACCGCTTCACCACAACCGCCACGACCTTTACCGTCACAACTCGCCACCATCGCATCACCGTCATCTCGCGCCACTCATGGGCACCGATGCTGGACTCGTGTAGGGCGCACGTTGAACAGCGTGTACAAAATCACGGATTTTCTGCTTCAAAAACGGATCCAAGACGACACACGCCCACTTTTTGCCGTCCAATCGGTGAGCGAGGGGCGACTGGCCCGCCCCAGGGCGATCGATATATGCAAATTTGTGGATCAAAAGCCTTCACGCCCACTTTTTGTCGGGCCAATGGGGAGCGAGTTGAAAGGTCAAAGGGAGGGGTCAAAGGCGAAGCTACGGGGGATAAAAGGACCGTGTTCGTCAGTCCGAGCAGTGTGGAAGTCTGGAGCCCGAAGCCTGCAGTAGCTGGAGAAGCTGAAGAGAGTCGAACGAGGAGAGCCCAAAGAAGAGTCCAGGGTGGAGAGTCCAGAGGCGGAGAGGCGGCAGCGGCGAAGTCGGACGAAGGGTGCTCGCGTCGGTGCAAGGAGCTGCGCGCCCGAGGGAGGCCGGCAGCGCGACCTGGCCGAGGTGGAGACGCTCGTCGCACATAATAAAGATCCTCTATACCCCGAGCATCAGCAACCCCTCCTGTTTCCCCGCGCTGAGATAGTGCGACCAAGGGGGCCCCGTTCCCACCCCCTGCCTGACACTGTCCACGAGGCCCGCGGGTTGCGGCGCCATCGCCGCTCCGCGTCTCATCACCAGACGGGTAGGCCCGACCAGGTCTCGGCCCCAGGCCTACCTCATTCTTGAGGGTATTTCTTTTCCTTGGTTTTGGGTATGTGTTGTCGGCGCCGTCTGTGAAGTAGAATTGTATAAGTGTTGCCGTGTGCTCGGTAGTCGGTATTAGCTCTGCACTGTGTTTTCACTTTTATGTTTGCTTTTTGTGTAAATGGAATTGTGTTTTCTTTTTTGTGTGCATTTGGTGGAATTGTATTTGTGTGCTTCCCGTGTGCCGAGAATAAACGTGCTTTATTGTTGAACTGTTCTCCCGCTTCGCTTCGTCTTTTCCCCCATTGAACCCCCATCTTGCTTCACGTAAAGGGTTGGTAGTGGGCTGAATACGCCCGATAATTAATCGAACCGTCGAGGTCGACGATAACACCGCTCGGTTATTCTGATAGTACGGAACGGGTCGCTTAAGTGGCCCGTGTCCCAAGTCGACTCCTGCGGCGAGGTGCGATCGCCCGGTCTACCCTCCGCGTGGGTACTTAGGTAGTTCGAATTTGGCGAGCAACCCTATCCCACGCGGGGGCTGATTGGCTCGATCGCGGTGTGACCGAAAGGTCCACCCGTGACTGGTTCCCGGCGTTAGTCCGAGAGGGTCACGACTGGATTGTCCGTCCGGTGGGCGACGTGCCGCGATTCGAGTTACGTGGCCGTCGCACGCCGGCGGGCGCGAAGACCGCAACACTGGTGTCAGGAGTGGGATACAAATTCATCGCCCTCCTCGCGGCACTGGTATCGGAGAACAGGAAAACGGGCTCTCCTGTCTCCAGCGAAATTCACGGGAATCGGTCCAGGGGTGAGAGAAGCGACCCCCGATTCCCTCCAAATTACGAGCGAGCAAATTAACCCTTCACGAGAAGCAAGATGGCGTCTCAAGGCGAGCGGGAGCCGGGGGTATTAGAAATGGATGTAGAATGTGTAGGATCCATGGTCCAGGATGGAATCCCCGAGCAGGAAATGTTGATTGTGCAGGAACACGGACTCGCCCAACTGAACCCAGGGCCCGAGGTGGGTGCGGCCGCGGCGTATGACACCTCCCCCCCCCCTCTCCACCAAGACCCTTCCCCAACCCTTGCCGAAACGGCTCAGCTGAGTGCATCCAACATGGCCCAGCTATGCGCCATGCTGGCGGCAATGAACGAAAAGATGAATGCGAAAATGATCGAAAAAATGGATGCAAACACAAATGAAATGAAAAACGAAATGAAAGGCATGAACGAAAAGATGGATGCGAATACACAAAAAATGGGTGAAAAGATGGATACAAATACAAATGAAGTGAAAACGACGATGGATGCGAATACACAGCAAATGAGGGAAGAGATGAAAGAGCTGCGGGGTGAGACGCAGAACATGGGCCGATGCCTGCAGGCGGGCATGAAGGCCGTGACCAGGGAGCTGGGAATGGCGACTCCACGTGTGGGAGCAAACGAGCTGGGTGGGGGTGCAACGGCTGACAGGCCCGCGGTGGAGGCGGGTGAAAAAATAATTCGTGGAACGTGTTGGGCGAGGGTCGTGACGATGACCGAAAGGGAAAAATTAAATGGGGAGACCAAAACGTGTGAGACGAGACACGAGGTGACGACAACGGAAATAATAGTTGAGACGAGGGAGGTAAAGGGTGAAGAGTTGGCAGAGACACGGGAGACAGGAAAAATAGAGGGAAGACTACACGATGAAGATGGGGTAAGTGACGCACACACACACACGGAGGTAGTGGAGGATAATGGGGGTGAGCTCGCGGAGCGTGTAGGGACCCGGTGCGAGCAGCGGGATGGCCTCCTCCAGGAACGAGGGGAGGGAGTATGCCCCCTTGAGGCGAGTCACGACCAGGTGAGTTCGGTCGTGTTTTGCGAGGTTGAGGGGACGAGTGCTGTGGACGGGTGCACGGAGAGCTTGGGGGGTATAGAGGCCCAGGAGACCCTTGTGGGGACACGAATCCCCAGTGTGGTTGTCCCTGTGTGTGTGGTGCAAGGTGGGAGTGCGTCCCCGTGTGTGGAAGCGACCCCGTGTGTGAGTGGTGTGGTGGCGATGGTGCCAGAGTGCGTGCTTCCCAGCACGCCGGGTGTGGATGGGGCACCGTGTGTGAGTGTCGCCGTGTGTGTGAATGAGGCACCGCGGTTGAGTGCCCCCGCGTGTGTGGATGAGGCACGGAGTGCGAGTGAGGAACCGCGGGTTAGTGCCCCCGCGTGTGTGGGTGAGGCACCGTGTATGGAAGAGACCGCGTGTGTGAGTGTCGCCGTGTGTATGAGTGAGGTACCGCGGGTGAGTGCCCCCGCGTGTGTGGATGAGGCACGGAGTGCGGGTGAGGCACCGTGCGTGAGTGAACGGCCGTGTGCAAGGTCGCTGTGTGCCAGGGAGACCGTGTGTGTGAGAGAGCGGTATGAGAGGGAGATGTCGGTTGGCATGCGGGAGCACGCAGCCGCGTCTCCCCGTGTGAATGTGATGGTGTGGACTGTGTGCGTCGTGACACGCAGGTATGCGTGGGTCGAATGGAGACGGAGACGGCGACAGAGGAGAGAAAGCCGAGTAGCGGCTGTAGTTGTTTCGAGGACCGTGCCGGGTTCACCCAGCAGTGAGCACGCGGTTCGTGCTGTGCAACGCACGAGACCACCACGTGCTCGCTTGCGAGAGTGAAGTCCCGGTCCGGAAACGCACGCGGTGGATTTGCCGATCCCGCGGACGGACAAAGTTTAGGCAGGTAAATGGATTTGGACCGGACGGGTTCTCCACGCGATCGTGTGTGTTAAGCTCCAACGGGCAAAGCACATGTGTTCGCGTGGGGAACCCCTCGAGACGTGTGGCTTGTGTTTTTTTTTTATGCGCACGGTGACGTCATGGCTGCACGTGGGGTTGGAATCCGGCAGGAGGGGTATCTCTGCCGGATGGTCCCGTCCAAGGAGGGACGAGGAACACGTGCAGCTGCATGACGTCACGGGCAGGTGCAAAGTGCGCGAGCTCTGAGTTGCCGCGCAGGTGCTGGGCATGAAAAAAAAAAAAAAAAGGAAAAACAAGCCTCACTTTCGGGTGTACAGGATTCCTGGGCAAGGGGTGAAAGACCCCCTTACCTGGGCACAGGATGGAAACTAGTTAGGGGGAAGGGTTAGCTTAGTTAGACCGACTCCATGGGGCAGGGGTAAGTCCTCATGGAGTCCGTGGAATGGATTAGGTAGAGGGATTTAGTGAGCTTTAGGTTGGGAAATAAAATGAATTTTTGAGTTAGGAGACAGAGACAGACTTGTGGATGTGTAGAGTTGACGTAGTTTAGCTACGTAGGTTAAAAGGAACGTGCTGTAGTTTAAGGGACGACGTGGGAGCACGAGCTAGTTAGGGGGTGCAGTTAGAAGGATGGCAGAGTTCAGCGGTGTGTGTGTGTTGAAGAGTTGTGGGTTGTGAGGTGAGTACGCGTACATGTTGAGTGAGTGAGGCCAGCGGGTCTGTGTGTATGGAGCGAATGGGGAATGCATGGTGCGATGAGTGATTGGGGGGAGGAGTGACTCCCGCCCAAGGGACCCCGGGGTCAGAGTAAAGTGAGTTAGCTGGGTTAGTCAAATTGAAAAATGGAGGTCGTTTTGTGGTTGGTGGGAAAGTAGGCTCGAGACCCATTTGGAGGGGTGCAGGAGCCCTGTTGACGGGCTTGGGAGCGTGGCTGCGAAAGGTGAGTATCGCTGAGTGGGTACCCCGGGCACCAGGCTAGTCGGCCGCGGTAGGCCAAGGCCCATGGGGGGCCGGGATAGAGTAGTGGGCACGGGTGCGCCTGCTTGGTGCGGGGGCCCGGGGCGCCATTAGCCGCGTGGGCAGTGTTGTGGGCACGGGTGACCCTCGGAAAGGGGCCCGGGAGGCCGGCCTGCCACGTGTGCGTTTCAGGGAGGTGCCATGGGGGGCACTCCCGGTGTTAGGGAGCTGGTAGGCTCGGAGGCAGTGTAGTGCCCGGGGTGCCATAGCGGGAGATTCGGCAGAGGGTCGTGCCTGCCAAAGGGAGCCACGTGTCCCAGCCAGGAGACCGTGTGAGGGCACGGGAGAGAAAATTGGGGGGCGAGGCCCGAAATTGTAAGGACACCAACACAGGCGACGGGAATCTGGGTTGTTAGAACCAATAGTTTAAGCGAGAGGCGCTTGTTGAAAGCCCCGGGGTAGTTTAACAGTTAAATGGATAGGGTAGATTAGGAGATGTACCCCTCCGCACCATCCATCCCCTCGCTGTCGTTGTGGGCCGCTGGACCCACTTGGTGTTAAGATCGCCGAACTCTGGGGAGGCCATTCTGAGGCTTCGTTGGGCCTCGACACAGGACGCTAGCTCTCCCTTATTCCCCTCCGGGAAGGGAACGTAGGGGGTTGGGAGTAGGCTAGGTGACAGGATAGGTTAGCCGAACAAGGACGATAAAGGGGGTTAGGGACGATTTATAGTGGGGAAGTAAAAATAAAAACAACAAAAAATAAGTTGGGGCTAAATTGGGGTTTGACAAATTAAGGGAGTGGGTATGTACAGTGACAGGCAAAGGCGATAGGTTGGGAGGGAGACGGGTAGGTAGGTCCGAGCCCGCCTTCCAAGTGGCCAGCACCACCGCACTCCCTCCACCAACTTCCACTGACGGCAAAGGCTGGCCAACTTCATCGGCTGGCCGTGTTTTGCTTCAAGGCGGAGGCCGGCCAACTTCATCGGCAGCTGTTGTTTTGCTGCAGGGCCTGTGCCGGCCAGTTCATCTGCTGGCTGTTTTTCTTCAAGGCCTGTGCCGGCCAGTTCATCTGCCGGCTGTGTTTGCCTGCAGCGGCCTTCTTCTGCGGGCTGCGTTTGCCTGCTGCCGTTGCCATGCCATGCCCACTGCCCCTGTTCACCAGCCCCCGTTCAATTTTTGCTTTGCCCCCCCTGTTCATTTCCATGTGCGCCAGGATCCGCAAGGCAACAGTTTGCAAGCTGCGAGAACTGCCCTGTTGGCAGCTACAACACGGGCCTGCAGTGGCAGCCCGTGCACCGTGTTTGCGTTCATGCATCCATTCGTTGTGCTCATTGCGTGTGCCACTTGAGCTGGCACGGAGACTGCGTTGTGCAGCCCAAGCACCGTTGTGGTTCACTGCGTTCAGTTCAAAAGGGAAGGCCTTGGACTGCGTGTGAGCAGCCAGCCACGTTCCCTGTCACCTGCATTTTTTGAGCCAGAGACTGCATGCGGGCAGCCTGGCTCCCTGCTAACTGCTTTTCTTTTGCAGAGTTCAATGATCCTGGGCCATGGTTTAGTGTAAAATTTGTAAGTTAAGGTTAAGATGTACTGTACATATGAGTGCGCCCCCGGCATGTATGTCTTAGCGCCGGCAATTTTATTTAAGTCGTCCGTGTGAGTGAGTTTGTTTAGATAGTTACGCAGCCTGCAGGTTATTTATTTTGGGGACACGAATACCATGAATGTCGCACTCAGGGATCCGTAGGTAAAATGTACTAGGGGAAAACTACACATGATGGCACACGAAAATTTGACGACTCGGGACGAGTCTGTAAAAA
>NC_140973.1:37155720-37315720 GCF_056783735.1 Eptatretus burgeri | reverse complement strand
GAAGTTGGCCGGCCTCCGCCTTGAAGCAAAACACGGCCAGCCGATGAAGTTGGCCAGCCTTTGCCGTTCAATGGAGGTTGGTGGAGGGAGTGCGGTGGTGCTGGCCACTTGGAAGGCGGGCTCGGACCTACCTACCTACCTGTCTCCCTCCCACCTATCGCCTTTGCCTGTCACTGTACCTACCCACTCCCTTAATTTGTCAAACCCCAATTTAGCCCCAACTTATTTTTTTTTATTTTTACTTTTATGTTTACTTCCCCTCTATAAATCGTCCCCTAACCCCCTTTATCGTCCTTGTTCGGCTAACCTATCCTGTCACCTAGCCTACTCCCAACCCCTACGTTCCCTTCCCGGAGGGGAATAAGGAGCTAACGTCCTGTGCCGAGGCCCAACGAAGCCTCAGAATGGCCTCCTCAGAGTTCGGCGATCTATAACCAAAGTGGGTCCAGCGGCCCACAACGACAGCGAGGGGATGGATGGTGCGGAGGGGTACACTTCCTAATCTACCCTATCCATTTAACTGTTAAACTACCCCGGGGCTTTCAACAAGCGCCTCTCGCTTAAAGTATTGGTTCTAACAACCCAGATTCCCGTCGCCTGTGTTGGTGTCCTCACAATTTCGGGCCTCGCCCCCCAATTTTCTCTCCGTGCCCTCACACGGTCTCCTGGCTGGGACACGTGGCTCCCTTTGGCAGGCACGACCCTCTGCCGAATCTCCCGCTATGGCACCCCCGGGCACTACACTGCCTCCGAGCCTACCAGCTCCCTAACACCGGGGAGTGCCCCCCATGGCACCTCCCCTGAAACGCACACGTGGCAGGCCGGCCTCCCGGGCCCCTTTCCGAGGGTCACCCGTGCCCACAACACTGCCCACGCGGCTAATGGCGCCCCGGGCCCCCGCACCAAGCAGGCGCACCCGTGCCCACTACTCTATCCCGGCCCCCCATGGGCCCATGGCCTACCGCGGCCGACTAGCCTGGTGCCCGGGGTACCCACTCAGCGATACTCACCTTTCGCAGCCACGCTCCCAAAGCCCGTCAACAGGGCTCCTGCACCCCTCCAAATAGGTCTCGAGCCTACTTCCTCACCAACAACAAAACGACTTCCATTTTTAAATTTGACTAACCCAGCTAACTCACTTTACTCTGACCCCGGGGTCCCTTGGGCGGGAGTCACTCCTCCCCCCAATCACTCATCGCACCATGCATTCCCCATTCGCTCCATCCACACAGACCCGCTGGCCTCACTCACTCACCATGTACTCACCTCACAACTCACCAACTCTTCAACACACACACCGCTGAACTCTGCCATCCTTCTAACTACATCCCCTAACTAACTCGTGCTCCCACGTCGTCCCTTAAACTAGTAGCACGTTCCATTTAACCTACGTAGCTAAACTACGTCAACTCTACACATTCATAAGTCTGTCCATGTCCTCAAATAATTCATTATATTTCCCAACCTAAATCTGGCTACAATCCCTCTAACTAGTCCATTCCACGGACTCCATGAGGACTTACCCCTGCCCCATGAAGTCGGTCTAGCTAAGCTAACCCTTCCCCCTAACTAGTTTCCATCCTGTGCCCAGGTAAGGGGGTCTTTCACCCCTTGCCCAGGAATCCTGTGCACCCGAAAGTGAGGCTTGCTTTTCTTTTTTTTTTTCATGCGCAGCACCTGCGCGGCAACTCAGAGCTCGCGCACTTTACACCTGCCCGTGACGTCATGCAGCTGCACGTGTTCCTCGTCCCTCCTTGGACGGGACCATCCGGCAGAGATACCCCTCCTGCCGGATTCCAACCACACGTGCAGCCATGACGTCACCGTGCGCAAAAAAAAAACACAAGCCCCACGTCTCGAGGGGTTTCCCACGTGAACACATGTGCTTTGCCCGTTGGAGCTGAACACACACGATCGCGTGGAGAACCCGTCCGGTCCAAATCTGTTTACCTGCCTAAACTTTGTCCGTCCGCGGGATCGGCAAATCCACCGCGTGCGTTTCCGGACCGGGACTTCACTCTCGCAAGCGAGCACGTGGCGGTCTCGTGCGTTGCACAGCACGAACCGCGTGCTCACTGCTGGGTGAACCCGGCACGGTCCCCGAAACAGCTACAGCCGCGACCCGGCTTTCTTGACTCGCATGTCGCCGTCGTCGTCTCCATTCCACACACGCATACCTGCGTGTCACGACGCACACAGTCCACTCAATCACATTCACACCGGGAGACGCGGCTGCGTGCTCCCGCATGCCAACCGACATCTCCCTCACATACCGCTCCCTCACACACACGGTCTCCCTTGCATACGGCCGTTCACTCACGCGTGCCTCACTACTCACACAAACCATACTACTCACACGTGGTGCTCCATTCACTCGCGCGGGGGCACTCACCCGCGGTGCCTCACCCACACACGCGAGGGCACTCAACCGCTGTGCCTCATCCACACACCGTGCCTCACTCATACACGCGGGGGCACACACCCGCGGTGCCTCACTCACACTCCGTGCCTCATCCACACACGGCGTGCTGGGAAGCACGTACTCCGGCACCATCGCCACCACACCACTCACACACGGGGTCGCTTCCACACACGGGGACGCACTCACGCCTTGCACCACACACACAGGGACAACTACACTGGGGATTCGTGTCCCCACAAGGGTCTCCGGGGCCTCTATACCCCCCAAGCTCTCCGTGCACCCGTCCACAGCACCCGTCCCCTCAACCTCGCAAAACATGACCGAACTCACCTGGTCGTGACTCGCCTCAAGGGGGCATACTCCCTCCCCTCGTTCCTGGAGGAGGCCATCCAGGTGCTCGCACTGGGTCTCTACCCAGTCCGCCAGCTCACCCCCATGATCCTCCACTACCTCCGTGTGTGTGTGCGCGTCACTTACCCCGTCTTCATCGTGTTTATTGGTCTCTGCTTCTTTCTGGCGTCTTTCCCTTATCTTTATGTAGGTCAGCCTTGCTTTCTCTTTAAGTCGCTCCCGTCCTTCCCTGTTTTTCACTCCTTGCTCTTTCACGATCTCCGCGTACCTCATCCTTGCTCTCCGTATTAATTGTTCTTTTCTCTCCCTCGCAATTACTTTCACCTCGTCTCTTGTCTCCCGAATTACTTTTTCCTTACCCGCCTCCACCGCGGGCCTGTCAGCCGTTGCACCCCCTTCCAGCTCGTTTGTTCCGACACGTGGAGTCGCCATTTTAAGTTCCCTGCTCACGGCCTTCATGCCCGCCTGCAGGCATCGGCCCATGTTCTGCGTCTCACCCCGTAGCTTTCTCGTTTCTTCCTTCATGTTTGTTTCCATTTTAGTTTTCATGCGTTTTATTTCGTTTGTGAATGTATCCATCTTTTCGTTTATTTGTTTGTTCATGTCTTTCATTTCGTTTTTTATTTCATTTGTCATTGCCGCATTCATTTGTGCCAGCATGGTGAATAGCTGGGCCATGTCAGATGCACTCAAGTGAGCCGTTTCGGCAGGGGTTGGGGAAGGGTCTTGGTGGAGAGGGGGGGGGGGAGGTGTCATACACCGCGGCCGCTGCCGCACCCACCTCGGGCCCTGGGTTCAGTTGGGCGAGTCCGTGTTCCTGCACAATCAACATTTCCTGCTCGGGGATTCCATCCTGGGCCATGGACTCTACATTATTACACATATACATTTCTAATACCCCCGGCTCCCGCTCGCCTTGAGACGCCATCTTGCTTCTCGTGAAGGGTTAATTTTCTCGCTCGTAATTTGGAGGGAATCGGGGGTCGCTTCTCTCACCCCTGGACCGATTCCTGTGAATTTCGCTGGAGACAGGAGAGCCTGTTGTCCCGCTCTCCAATACCAGTGCCGCGAGGAGGGCGATGAATTTGTATCGCAAGACCTGACACCAGTGTTGCAGATTTCGCGCCCGCCGGCGTGCTGACGGCCACGTAACTCGAATCGCGGCACGTCGCCCACCGGACGGACAATCCAGTCGTGACCCTCTCGGACTAACGCCGGGAACCAGTCACGGGTGGACCTTTCGGTCTCACCGCGATCGAGCCAATCAGCCCCCGCGTGGGATAGGGTTGCTCGCCAAATTCGACCTACCTAAGTACCCACGCGGAGGGTAGACCGGGCGATCGCACCTCGCCGCAGGTCGACTTCGGACACGGGCCACTTAAGCGACCCGTTCCGTACTATCAGAATAACCGAGCGGTGTTATCGTCGACCTCGACGGTTCGATTAATTATCGGGCGTACTCAGCCCACTACCAACCCTTTACGTGAAGCAAGATGAGGGTTCAATGGGGGAAAAGACGAAGCGAAGCGGGAGAACAGTTCAACAATAAAGCACATTTATTCGCGGCACACGGGAAGCACACAAATACAATTCCACCAAAAGCACACAAAAAAAGAAAACACAATTCCATTTACACAAAAAGCAAATATAAAAGTGAAAACACAGTGCAGAGCTAATACCGACTACCGAGCACACGGCAACACTTATACAATTCTACTTCACAGACGGCGCCGACAACACATACCCAAAACCAAGGAAAAGAAATACCCTCAAGGATGAGGCAGGCCTGAGGCCGAGACCGGGTCGCGCCTACCCGTCTGTTGATGAGACGCGGAGCGGCGATGGCGCCTCTCTCTCCGCGTGCCTCGCGGACAGTGTCAGGCAGGGGGTGGGAAAAGGGGCCCCTTGGTCACACTATCTCAGCGCGGGGGGAAACAGGAGGGGGTTGCTGATGCTCGGGGTATAGAGGATCTTTATTATCCCTGGTGTGCGTCTCCACCTCGGCCAGGTCGCGCTGCCGGCCTCCCTCGGGCGTGCAGCTCCCGGCACCGACGCGAGCACCCCTCGTCTGCCTTCGCCGCTGCCGGCCTTCCTCGGGCGTGCAGCTCCCGGCACCGTCGCGAGCACCCCCTCGTCTGCCTTCGCCGCTGCCGCCTCTCCGCCTCTGGACTCTCCACCCTGGCCTCTTCTTTGGGCTCTCCTCGTTCGACTCTCTTCAGCTTCTCCAGCTACTGCAGGCTTCGGGCTCCAGACTTCCACACTGCTCTGACTGACGAACACCGTCCTTTTATCCCCCCGTAGCTTCGCCTTTGACCCCCTCCCTTCGACCTTTCACCTCGCTCCCCATTGGCCCGAGAAAAAGTGGGCGTGAAGGCTTTTTGATCCACAAATTTGCATATATCGATCGTTCTGGAGGCGGGGCCAAATTGCCCTTCGCTCACCGATTGGACGGCAAAAAGTGGGCGTGTGTCGTTTTTGTTCCGTTTTTGAAGCACAAAATCCGTGATTTTGTACACGCTGTTCAACGTGCGCCCTGCACGAGTCCAACACCGGTACCCACAGCGGGGCAAGAACGGTGGCGATGCTACGGTTGCGAGGTGTGACGTGAAGGTCGTGGCGGTTGTGGTGAAGCGGTGTTGTGGTTGGTGGTTGATGTTGTGGTTGTGGTGGTAATCATGGCGGTTGGTCCAAAATAAAGATAGTAAAAGAAAAACGGCTATCCTGAAGAGTCGCAGCTCGCATAAATGACATGTATTCCCACTAGACAACGGGTTTGGACCTAACTACACATGTACTTACCGAGATACCTCACCTAAGGGACCTGAATGGTGGTTTGCGAATTTGGTAACCACAACAATATATATATATATATATATATATATATATATATATATATATATATATATATATATATATATATATATATATATACATATATATATATATATATATATATATATATATATATATATATATATATATATATATATATATATATATATATATATATGAAACATTGTCTACGTGCATGGTGGAGCGACTGCACAGAACAAATCAGGACACAACATAGCAAAGGGAACAGCAGGAGAAAGGGGAAACACCAACAGCAGGGTGGAGGGAGAAAGTCGACGGAGACAGACAAACAAGGGATGCAGGTAACGAGGAGTGGGCAGGGTGAACTCAAACGGTGGGAAATATGGATACATAAGCAAAATCGTGTTTGACCAGTTTGAAATTCTGTCATGGTTTGAGGAGAGGGAAGAGGTGGCTGCTTTCCCTTCTATCCAGACAAGTGGCCCAATCCCTGCTGATGAAAACATCCCCATAACATGATGCTGCCACCACCATGCTTCACAGTCCGGATGGTGGTCTTTGGGTGATGTTCCATGCTTGGTTTGAGGCCCAACGCAGGGAAGTGTGAGCCACGGTGTTTCAGGGAACCCTCATTGTAGAAAGTGATCAGTGTGCCTAAATAGTTTACTAAACAAAATTTTGGAGGAGATATTCTAAGCAAGCGTTTGAAAATCTATTTTAAAAATGTATGGTCTTCCTGGTTTATATTGAGTCCTTCATGTGCTCACTCTGGTGCATTTGTAATGAAGTTGTCAATAAGGGCCTGTTTTTTATTTTCACATTTGTAAATTAATGATATTTCTTGTAGGGCTGACATAATTATTTCCATTGTTTATGCTAGTCTTGGTTCCCAGTATGACAAATAGCCCCGATATTATTTGAAAATAGAATTGGATCAGCTCGAAAAGGATCTATCCATGTGAACTGACGGAAAACGTCGAAATTGACCATTTTCACACTGGAAGGCTCTTATTGGTGCCTATAAATTCCCTTGAGTCCAATCCGATAGAAAATAAATATTTTTTCTTATGATATTGCTTGAAAGTTTCTTCGAGTAATAGTAAACTTTCATGCTAGGTACCATCAGGATTAGGGAACTGATATGACTCGGCTAGCAAATTGGGTTTGGCCAGTGAAAATCTCCACCGATCAGTCACATTTTGCATTTCAGTCGATAGTTTAGACTAATAACATGGCAATTAAATTGTTGTTGGTTATATACTCAAATACAATGGGAGTGATTAATCTGACCAAGTATCATTTCCTTATTCTCCCTATTAGTGAAAATATCATCAGATGAAAATTTCTCCACCGGTCCGTCACATTTTCAGAAAGGTGATTTTTCTGTGTAATTCATGTTATTTTCCATAATAAATGCTTTTGATTATATTACTAAGCTTACTGATAGCATTGATGCAGTATTTTATTCAGGTTATCACTTCTGGACAATTTTGGGTTTTTGACCCTTCGAATGACAGTCATCGATGAGCAGACAGTCATTTTAAACAATGGTTCACATAGCATTATGAAACAATGGTACAAGCTATAAAACCCCGAAACTACAATATTTTTGTCCTGGACAAATCATTAGAGCTGACTTTGCTGTTGTTTGAGCTGAAAACTTGCATGTCAGCCTGACCAAATAAAAAAAATCCTACCCTATTTTGAAAATGATGACATTTTGTGATGACCAATCCTGTTTATAAACTTTTTTTTGCAAAATGTTCAGTGAATCTTGGATTTTCTTATGCTGCAACAACTTCACTGTACATGAAAATTGATTTTTTTCATGACTTCTGAAACAATTTGGCTCACACTTAGCTGCTTTGACCCTTGAGCCAAAAGTGATATTTTGCATTTCGGCCAAAAAGTTCCACCTTGGTTTTGTCAGACAACAAAACTTTTTGCCACATGGCTTCAGAATCTCTGGACTGGATTTTTTTCATACCTCAAACAGGACTCAAGGTGGGCTTTTTGAGTAAGGGCTTTATTCTTGCCACCCGACTGTGCAGGCCAGACCTGTGGAGTGCTTGGGATATTGTTGCTACATGCACACTGTGACCTGTCTTTGCCATGAAGGCTTGTAGCTCTTTCAAAGTTGCCAATGGCCTCTTGGTGGTCTCTCTGATCAGTCTCTTCCTTGCTTGGACATCCAGTCTGGAGGGACGGCCTTATCGAGGTCGGGTCTTTGAGGTACCATATGCCTTCCACTTCTTAAGGATTGTCTTGATTTGAAATCTTGATTGTGCTCCAAGGGATATTCAAGGACTTTGAAATATTTTTGATACCCACCCCCTGATCTGTGCCTTTCCACAACTTTATCCTGGAGTTATTTTGAAAGCTCCTTGGTGCTCATGGTTGAGTCTTTGCTGTGAAATGCACTACCCCAGCAGAGGAAACCCACAGGAACAGCTAATTTTATTCTGAAATAATCGCAATCACGACAAATTAACACAGGTGGAGGCAAAATTAATGTCGTGTGTGATTTTGAAGGTGATTCGTTACACCTGAGCGAATTTACAATTGTTATAACATGGGGGGTGGATACTTATCCAAACAAGATATTATAGTTTTGTATTTTTAATTAATTTTCTGAAATTTGTAGAATTTGTGTTTCACTTGGAAGTTGTGGGTTACGATGTGTAAATAAAGATAGAAAAAGTCTGATTTAATGCAATTTAATTCCAGGCTATAAGGAAACAAAAGGTGAAAAATTTGAAATGGGGTGTGGACTTTCTGTCGGCACTGTGTGTGTGTGTGTGTGTATATATATATATATATATATATATATATATATATATATATATATATATATATATAGACATATATATATATATATATATATAGACATATATATATATATATATATATATATATATAGACATATATATATATATATATATATATATATATATATATATATATATATATATATATATATAGACATATATATATATATATATATATATATATATATATACAAATTTGAAGGTGAAAAATTTGAAATGGGGTGTGGACTTTCTGTCGGCACTGTGTGTGTGTGTGTGTATATATATATATATATATATATATATATATATATATATATATATATATAGACATATATATATATATATATATATATATATATATATATATATATATATATATATATATAGACATATATATATATATAGACATATATATATATATATATATATATATATATATATATATATATATATATATATATATATATATATATATATATATATATATATATATATATATATATAGACATATATATATATATATATATATATATATATATATATATATATATATATATATATATATATATATATATATATATATATATATATATATATATATATATATATATATATATATAGACATATATATATATATAGACATATATATATATAGACACATATATATATATATATATATATAGACACATATATATATATATATATATATATATATATATATATATATATATATATATATATATATATATATATATATATATATATATATATATATATATAGACATGACAGAAATAAAGAGACCATGATTTTGAAATAATTTATTTATTGAACATTTGAAGTATATTTCATTCATTTTAAGACATTCACTTGTATTTGGGAGACTTGCCATTTGCAGATTTCAATGCTTTTACTCTTTCAGACATAGAACAAACAAGTTCTGAAATTTTCCCTTGTGAGATTTATGCCCAGGCTTCCCACAAAAGGTTTAGCAATTCTGCCCGTGATGTTGGTTTCCTAGAATTTTTCCACACAGCTCGATCCGATATGGCCCAGAGGCAAGACAAGGCAGCAAGAGGGGAGGTGAAGGCAAGGCAAGGCAAGGCAGCGAAGGGGATGAGAAGGCAAGGCAAGGCAGCGAGAGGATATGGGAAGACAAGGCAGCGAGAGGGGAGGGCAAGGCAAGGCAGCGAGAGGGGAGGGCAAGGCAAGGCAGCGAGAGGGGAGGGCAAGGCAAGGCAGCGAGAGGAGAATGGTAGTCAAGGCAACGCAAGGCAGCGAGAAGGGAGGGGAAGGCAAGGCAAGGCAGCGAGAAGGGAGGGGAAGGCAAGGCAGCGAGAAGGGAGGGGAAGGCAAGGCAGCGAGAAGGGAGGGGAAGGCAAGGCAGCGAGAAGGGAGGGGAAAGCAAGGCAGCGAGAGGGGAGGAGAAGGCAAGGCAAGGCAGCAAGAGGGGAGGGGAAGGCAAGGCAAGGCAGTGAGAGGAGTGTGGAAGGGAAGGCAAGGCAGTGAGAGGAGTGTGGAAGGCAAGGCAGCGAGAAGGGAGGGGAAGGCAAGGCAAGGCAGTGAGAGGAGTGTGGAAGGCAAGGCAGCGAGAAGGGAGGGGAAGGAAAGACAGCGAGAGGGGAGGGGAAGGCAAGGCAGCGAGAGGGGAGCAGAAGGCAAGGCAGCGAGAGGGGAGCAGAAGGCAAGGCAGCGAGAGGGGAGCAGAAGGCAAGGCAGCGAGAGGGGAGCAGAAGGCAAGGCAGCGAGAGGGGAGCAGAAGGCAAGGCAGCGAGAGGGGAGCAGAAGGCAAGGCAGCGAGAGGGGAGCAGAAGGCAAGGCAGCGAGAGGGGAGCAGAAGGCAAGGCAGCGAGAGGGGAGCAGAAGGCAAGGCAGCGAGAGGGGAGCAGAAGGCAAGGCAAGGCAGAGAGAGTGGAGGGATAGGCAAGGCAAGGCAAGGCAGCGAGAGGGGAGGTGAAGGCAAGGCAAGGCAGCGAGAGGGGAGGTGAAGGCAAGGCAAGGCAGCGAGAGGGGAGGGAAAGGCAAGGCAAGGCAGCGAGAGGGGAGGGAAAGGCAAGGCAAGGCAGCGAGAGGGGAGGGAAAGGCAAGGCAAGGCAGCGAGGGGGGGGGGGAAAGGCAAGGCAGCAAGAGGGAAGGGGAAAGCAAGGCAAGGCAGTGAGAGGGGAGGGGAAGGCAAGGCAAGGCAGCGAGGGGAGGGGAAGGCAAGGCAAGGCAGCGAGAAGGAGGGCAAGGCAAGGCAAGGCAGCGTTGTATCCAATAGCGCTTTTTAACCATTGTGTTCCATAGAAAACCGGGCAATGGCATTTAAAAATTAAAACCCATGCTATCTACCTGGTAAAGGCCTGCCTATGTGTATGCTCCAACCGCCCTCCCCCCCCATAACCTCCTTCCCACTACCATATGCATTCCTCCAACCTCCTCACATGCAGGCATGCAAACACCCCACGGAGAGTCATCTTGTCCCATTTATCCCACGTCCATGTGTGCTATCTTAGTTTTTAGCAACCATCAACTATTAATATATTGCAGCAACTATTACTATATTTATTGTGCACCGCTCCCTCCCAATTCCATATCCAAGTGATGCATGACATCATTGCCAGGTGCCGAATAGAGTACTCAGTTTTTACTTCGTTTCTTTGCTTTCTTGTTTTCTTTCTTGCTTGGCTGGGAGATATCTCAACCAGCCTTTCAGCAAGGAAGCTGAAATTTGGGGACAAAAGTGAAGATGTGTTTCGGCAAAAATGCTATTTGTTATTTTTTGATTAATCAATTAATTGATTAATTACTTGACTATTATCGATTTATTAACTCTTATTTATTTTCTTTCTCATCTGTCCTTTCCCCTTTCCTCAGACACCTTTTGAGCTGGGAAGCTGATATTTGGACATGATAATGACCAAGTGATTTGGCTCTTAAGGGCACTTTTGATTTCCTGATTTTTCAATGAATCGATTAATTGTTCATTTTTCGATGAATTGCTTAATTTTCAAAAAAGTTACAGATTCGGAAAAAACAGTGGTGTGGTTTAGGTATGATATAAGCAAATTGATTAATAAATCAATTATGTTGCGATTATTATTGATTTAAATTCCTGAATTAATCAATTAAATCAATTATTGTACACCGCTCCCTCCCAATTTCGTCTACATGAACTGCACGGCGGCATCGCCGGGCGCCCCGACAATGTCACGAAATGGAGGATTTCTTATTTATTTATTTGGCATGGGGGCAGTGTACTTTGAATGTACCTCCGCTTGTATTAATATTTGGTCACGAAAGCAGATTGCACAAAATAGTAAAAAGCAATCTGCGCATGTAATTGCCAAAAAAAAAAAAAGGGACACTTGTGGACTGTATCATTATGCATTGCAAAAGCAGGATTTGGAGCACAGCGTTGCGCTCAATGAAGTTCCACTTTCTGCACATTCCTTTATCTTTTCTTCACTTAATATAATTGTCTGAACAGTTGGAAAAAAATTTAAGCTTAATGCATTCTTTAAAGAAATAGTTACCGCTAATTTGTTTACATTTTCAGATCTCGAAAATTGTTGAAATTAAAAAATATTTTGGCTCATCGCTGTATGCATTTCTTTGGTTTGCAGTGGAACAAAACAAAAAAAGCTGAAAAAATCCAAAATCTTAGCTTATTCCACACAGAAATCCTCAAATGGCCTGGACAACATTATTGGCAACTTTTAGAAGTTGGTAGAAATAATTAGATTTCAAACAGGTGATTCTCCTTTACTTTGGAATCAAACTCACCTGTGGTGAGTTGCAGGTGCCTGCAATATAAAAATCACTCATTCAACCAGTTCGAACAGAGAAAAGGAGTCATTCTACTATTTTGTGTCACTGTATGTACCGCAATGAGCATGGAAAAACAGAAAGAAAACCAGAGAATCGTCTGAGGTGGTCAGGCACAAGATTATAGCCAAGCATGGACAATCTCAAGGTGACAAAAGTCCATCTCCAGAGACGGTGATGTTCCTGTATCCACCATATGCAATGCTATCAGGAAGTTTAAGGCCCATGGCACTGCAGCCAACCTCGCTGGACGTGGCCGCAAGAGAAAACTTCATTGAAGACTGCAGCGAAGGATTGTTCGAATGGTGGAGAAAGCACCTCAATCAACTGCCAAACCGATTCAAGCTGACCTTCAGGTACAAGGTGTGACAGTTTCAACTCACATCATCCATCGCCAACTCAATGAAAGGGGGTTTGATGGTAGGAAACCAAATAGTATCCCACTGTTGAGAGAGAGAGAGACAAAAGCAAGCTCAAGTTTGCCAAAACACATCTGAACAAGCCAAAATCCTTCTGGGAGAATATCCTGTGGACAGATGACACCAAATTAGAGCTTTGTGGAAAAGAACATCATCTCCATGTTTACAGAAAACAAAATGAAGCCTCCAGAGAACAGAACACCTTCCCAAGTCAAACATGGAGGTGGGTCATTGATGTTTTGGGGTTGCTGTGCTGCCTCTGGCACTGGGTGCCTTGAATGTGTGCATGACATCATGAGATCAGGAGATTACCAAGGCATTTTGGAGCACAATGTTGAACCCGGTGTCAGAAAGCTGGGTCTCCGTCAAAGCTCATGGGTCTTGCAGCAGGACAATGAACCCAAACACACTTTAAAAAGCACCCAAGAATGGTTCAAGACAAAATGCTGGACTGTTCTGCTGAAAACAGCAGTTGGGAGAAGGCACCCTTCAAATCTGGGAAAACTGGAGCAGCTTGCACAAGAAGAGAGGGCCAAACTGCCAGTGGAGAGGTGTTGGAAGCTCATTCATGGCTATTGGTAGTACTTGACTGCAGTTATTTTGTCCAAAGGCTGTGCAACCAAATATAAAGTCGAGGGTGTCAATAATTTTGTCAATGCCATTTCTTTTTATTTTCTGATTTAAAAGGACTAGTACGTGCCCGTAAAAAAAAAGAAATAAAAAAAATGAATAAATAAATATTCCAACCGCGAGCAAGAAACAACAACCACACAGGCCATTTATTCGCTCTCGTGTGCCCGTACGTGCGTGGCCTGGAAGTTCGCATATCAGTTACGATATTCGCAATTTAGGTTTTAATGGCCAATTATTCAATTAGCGCCAACGTATTTTACCTTTTCGCAATGTCGTCGCAAGGAAAAACAAAAAGAGAAGAGAAGAGAGAGAAAAAAAATTACCTCCTGGCTCGGAGCATACCAGCACTCTGATGTTACCGAAATTTATGCACCGTCTAATATGAAAACGATCATAAATTGGGGCATTGTGTTTTTCTATAAATGCGCATAAGAAATCGAGAAATTATTAGAATACACGAAGTCATCACTCTCCGGAAGCCCGTACGTTGTAACCCGTAATGGGGAACGTGGCTGAGGTTCCCTTCCCCCATCGGCCACGCCCACGCAATAACGTGTCTTGTCATTGGTTTGGTAAATAAATGGCCATAACTTGGGAAGCACTTGTCCGATTAATATCAAACCTTGAAAAGGCACATCCTCAGATCCCCAGCAATATATCTGGCAAGTTTCAATTAGATCGGACCAGTTGTTGTCGAGAAACAGCGGACACACACACACACACACACACACACACACACACACACACACACACACACACACACACACACACACACACACACACACACACACACACACACACACACAGCTGGAATTATAGATAGATGTATTAAGTTCTGAATCAAAAACAAAGGTTCTGCAATATTAACAGTTAAATAAAGAATTGTGGAGACCAAATGCATTTGTCAATTTCAACTTATTTTAAAAGAAAATTGAGAGTTCTTTGAAAAAAGTGCAAGGGTGCCAATATTTTTGGCCACGACAGTATTTAGTCCACAAGATCCAATTCTCAAATCAGATATAATATTTCGATTATATACTTTAATTAATCCGTGAGATAGTGTTTCCAAGGTAAGGCAATGTTTGCATCGGCTGAATTAAGACCACTGTGAGGTGAATTGGGGCTGACAAAGGATAAGCCTTCCATGGAGGTAAGCCATTATCTTCAAAAAGGGATTCTTAAATTAACCCAAGCAACCAATTTTCATTCATACACTACTTTGGAGTTCCCCTCGTATGCATGCAAAGTTTCAGGTCATGAGGTTTCATGGTTTTGGAGTTATGGAGGATGCACGCACGCACGCACACACACTTCTCTTCAACTCCAATTTTCCATTGAAAATTTTTCTTCAAAAAAAACTCCAGACCTCAATAACCTTTAGTTACACTGGAAACAAAAATAGTACTTTGTTTGGCATAAGCATTAATCACTGCCGAAGATGCTCTGGCAGTGTGGTGTTAAAACGTGAAGACAAAGTTCCAATGGGGACTGTGTATGAGGGCAGAGAATATGGGGAACGGAACGGGGTGGAGAGGGAAGAAGGTGAAGAGAGGGAAGAAGGTGTAATCCCTGAACACGCATTGACAGTGGTCACGCAAAAAAAAAGGCAAGAAAAAACAAACACCGAGAAAACAGAATTTGACGCAAATGAGTCAATGGAAATGCCTCCCCTTATGTTGGATGTCGACCCAATGTTACGTTTGATCTCAATTAAAGCTCACATGAGAGAGAAAAACATCAAATCCTTCTAATTAGAGTTGATTTGCAAAGGTCACGTGACCTTTGAACTGTTGAACCCAAAATTGGAATCAATTTATCACTGCATCGTAGTTGTGCCAACTTTGGCTGAAATCGCTGACGTAGTTCACAAGTTATTGTGATAACAAAGGTTTTCAATTAAAGGTCACATGACGATACACCTTTGACCTTTTAAACCCAAAATCGAACAATAAAAAGAGCAATTCAGAGATTGCAGACCCTCGTCAGGATTTGTTTTGTGTGGTATTCCTCACCAGGACTGTGTGGTGTTTGTGTACTGGTGTGTTACGTAATTAGGAAGAGAAATAATTGGAACTGCCAATTTATAACTGCTGGCAGTGATGACCAGGTACCAAGACGTCCTGCTTTGATGCAATCCCGCTTTGATCGGACACCTGACCATGACCCACGACGTTTTTAAAAATTATTCATTCGATTGAACATACAATGGGATTAAAATAAATTCAACTCAAATCAAATGGAAGACCAAATAGGTACAAGTCCTGCAATGGAGTCATCAGAAGATCTATTTATCATGTACACATGGGAGTTTGGGGTGGCAAGGAAAAGGTGTGAGGATGATATTGGGGATAAAGAGGAGGTGGAGTGTGGGTGGGGGGGGGTGGTTGGCATAGGGAGAGAAAGCAAAGTCGTTTGGAATATGATTGGAGTAAAGGGAGGGAAAGAACATGTTGGGGTTGAGGTCAAAAAATGCCATATTTGCATTAGAATTCCTGTAAATAGACGGCCTATAACTGTCTCCTATGACTTCTACTATTGAAGTTATACATTTGTTCACGTGGATATTTAATATAATCGGCTTTCACAAATTACTTTGTAACGAGATACCTGCTGTGCATCTGCCTCAGAGTCGAAAGCGATGTACCAGCTATCATTGTGTGCAAACTCACAGCTCAGCATCTCAGGACACCGGTCACGTGCAAACAAGGCCTTGATGTCCTGTGCAAGGGAAGGTATCAACTCAACAATGCATGCATCAGACACGGCATTTATGATTCTGTCAACAGAGTGCTTGAAACAGCAATACAAGATCAAGCTGGGCAACCAAGACAGGTGCTCACCTCCACAGGTGTATTCTGTGGTATTTCACGCAGAATTACAATGCAGCGTTTAGGCAGGACTGGGCGTACACGGCGCCCTGCTTCATCTACCTGCACCACTGAGGAGGCTGCAGAATGTGAAAGACAGGTGCATATCAAACAATGTACATTTAAAGAGAAACATGTCACTGCAAAACAAGCTCTGCAAGACAAACCGCTTACAATTATCATATCTGCAATCATTATCAACATATATCAGTCCTTAATCCATACAGTGTGCCACCTACACTTGAGGACATCAATAATGAGCTGGAGATCGGAAGTGAGGCGCTTGACGAGGTTAAAGCCAGCAATTGTTTCCACCGGTACATACTGCTGGCTATCCATCTGCGAAAGCAAATATGCATCTCCCGCCAGATTCTCCCTAAAGAGAAAAGCAGATATATATATGTATATGTATGGTGTTTGAGTTGAACAGAGCCTTGTGAATGATGCAAGCCAACTGTCAAAACGATTGTGAAAAGGGAGGAAAAAGTGGGTCAGGAAGGAGAATGTGAGACACACTGGAAGTCATCAACTGCCACAACAACAGTTAGTTTGCTCCTTTCTACTCTTGAATTAAAACACAAAGAGCAGAATGCTGCATTTACACTGCCATTTACTATTAGTGCTGATTACATCAGGTGTATTCCAACAGGTAATGTAACACACACAGGTGTGGCTTGATCCTTCAGTGATGCAGCATGACATGAGGCTGGGACATTGCAAACTTGGGATATCCTACTTTTTTCTCTGAAATATAATCATGAGGAATACAAAAGCAAAACGATGGGATATTCATAAACTATTTGTCATGGATTACAATTGGGAAGTTGGATAATTCCCATTTCATGATACAAAAACAAATGGACAACATCACCTTTTGCTGGACCATTGACATAACTCACGACTTTTGAGATTGCAAATTGAACACAAAGAATGAAGCCAGAATGAAACCTAGAAGTGCACTCGGAAGAGCGCATACCTCCACCACTCAGTGCCTGATCCACGAGAACATACTGGTCAGGTCAGATACGAGAACATGCGCCAGAGCAGCACGTCACTGCGTCCACTTTCCGCTGGTACTCCAGGGGCCTCCGTCTGACCATCCGACAGGCAGATGCCTGGCCCATCCCCATCTCCTTGAGATGCTGATCAACCTGCTGCAACCACGAGCCACGTGGTCGGCCCATCGGCCTCCTCCACTCACGAGACTCCCTCGCTGAGAGAATCTGGTGAGCAGGATCAGTGTCAGGAAAACGAGCCACATTGTCCATCCAGCCACAGCTGACGCTCACAGACTGTGCAGGTAACAAATCTCATTTGAGTCTCTCTCAGCAACCGCTCATTGGACACAAAGTCCGACCAGCAATAGCCAAGGTACCAAAGTAATTAAGTCCCCGTCTCAGATCCCTGGTCAGAGTCCAAGTCTCACATCCGTAGAGCATGACTGGAAGTATCAAGGACCTGAAGATTCGGACTTTCACCCTCCCGCACAGGTAGCGGCAGCGCCACACCCCGTGATCCAGTGAATCCATGACTCCCGAGGCCTGACCCAGACGTCTGTTGACCTCTGACTCACAGCCAGCAGAGACATGAGTATAGCTACCAAGGTACATGAATCTCTCCGTGACCTCAACATCCTCACCACAAACAGGGACAGACAGGATGGCAGTATCCAAGATGTCATTGAAAACCTGGATCGTTGTTTTGACCCAGGAAACCCGTAATCTCAGTGGCTCAGACTCCTCATTCAGCACCTCAGGGGCCCCCAAAAGGATATCTTGAGTCTCTGCAAAGATAACTGCATCATCTGTGAAATCAAGGTCAGAGATCTTGACATTCCCAAACGATGCACCGCAGCTTGATCTCTCCAACATCCTCCCCAGAATCCAGTCCATACAAGTGCTGAAAAGTGTGGGGGCCAATACACACATCTGACGAACTTCAGTAATAACTGGAAATAAGTCAGAGATGGTATCACCACATCTCACAGTACTCTCAGTACTCTCAGTACCAGAGTATAGTTCAGACATCAGATCGATTAGTTTTGGTGGCACCCCATGAAGACCAAGAATCCTCCAGAGGGCATCCCGATTCACTGAATCATACGCTTTATATTGATCAACATAGGCTGCAAGCAGCCCCTGCCGAAACTCTCGTCTGCGTTCGGTGAGGACCCGAAGAGCAAGGATACGGTCAATCGTTAACCTCTTTGGTGTAAAGCCTGACTGCTCTGGATGCTGGTGCTCAAGCAGATGGTGGCGAACCCTATCAAGAATTATCTGAGCAAAGACCTTGCCTCCAGCAGCGTCTAAGAGCCACACTAAGAGCAGCGTCACCCCTCGGTAGTTGTTGCAGCCTTGGCGATCATCCTTCCCTTTCCAGAGAGTGACAACAAGGCCCCTCTTCCAGTCAGTTGGGATGATGCCTGTGTTCTAGACAGAGCACAGCACTGCATGCAACGACACGAGTGCAGCATTTCCACCAACCTTGAGAAGTTCATCATGGATGCCACAGATCCCAGGAGCTTTAGCCCACTTCAACCGCTTCACCGCAGCCTGTGTTTCCACAAACGAAGGTCGACCACAGTTGATCAGAGGATCAGCAACAGCGATTGTAACATCCCTGACGTCCAACTCGACAGCTGGTGGATCAGCCTGGTACAACTGCTCAAAGTGATCGGCCCAGCGGGCCTTTACTTCGGACTCCTCTGTCAAGAGCTTACCACCCTCTGATCGAACTGCAGTACACTGAGGGATGGGCTTGGACGAACGCAATGCACGAATTCCCCTGACAGCAGGACGAGAACCACTTGACCACAGGTGATGCTCTACCCCCTCACAGATTCCTGGCACATAGGCCTCCTTGTCCACCCTTGGTGCACGTACAGTTTTATGCTTCAGCTCCCTGAACAGCTCAGCTCTGCCATTCAGCCTGGCCTGCGACTCTGCTCAATCATATCCAGAGTCCCTTGAGAGACAAAATTCTTCTTCGCCCTCCGGTGAGTTCCAACACATCGACTGGCAACATCAAGAACGGTGGTCGTGAAGAACGGTGGTTGAGGAACTGAGCACTCACTCCGGTGGCACCTGCAGTTCTGGATCACCGAGTGACCATCAACGAGCACATGGTCAATCTCCTTTGCCATACTGCCAGCATTTGAATACCAAGTCCAGCGATGAGCTTGTGGACGCTAAAACCATGAACCAGCCACCCTAAGTCCATGACTTCTTGCAAAGTCAAGGTACTTAGTGCTATTCAGGTTCACATTTCAAGACCCATGGGGACCAGCACACGTCTCATAACCAACCCCATCAGTTCCAGTCGATGCAATGAAATCCCCCAAGACTAGAAGCGTATCTCACCTGGGGCACTGAACAACCACAGACTTGAGCGTGGCATGGAATGCGTCCTTCACGGTGAGATCACTCGCCTCAGTCGGAGCATAAACAGAGACCAGGGAAACGACACCCAAGGAGTTACGAATCCTTAGTCTCATAATACGCTCGTTGACCAGTGTTACCTCAATTATCATTGGAGTCAGCTTATTGGGCACAGCTACAGCAACTCCTTGGGCATGGTGTCCATTAGAGCAACCAGACCAATAGTAGGTGTAACGACCCGCCATGATCTCGCCGCAATCCAATCTCCGAACCTCAGAGAGTCTGTAATACCGATATCCAAATGCTTGAGCTCACATGATAACAGAGACAGGTGATCATCCTCTCTTAGGGATAGGACATTCCAGGCACCCCCCTGATGGGACCGCCTCAGGTTAACCCAAGGAGACCGCCGTCTGGTGGACAACACCTTCGCACCATTCCGACACACTCTCCCGCAATCTGACCAGTGAATGTTACCCTGTGGTTTCCCTCCTATCATTAAAGATTGGGGGTCTGAAAGGCTTTGCCCCAATCCCGACATCCGGTGAGCTGCGCTCCGAAGGGAAGCTGCACAGGAGGTACTCCCATGGAGTGGGTTTTTTTTTTACGCTTCTGGAATGCTTTGCGGATTGAAGGGTTTTACAGTGGCCGGAGTGCACATCCTGCCACCAACCTCAGAATAAGTAGTATCCCAACTGCAGGAGGATATCCACAAACACAGTTGGGCACTATATAATATATATGGATGGCCATTGGCTCACAAGGAGTTCCTGCACCCTTTGACAGGTTTTGTTCTTCATCCTACTGGGTGTCCATATCATACAACATCCTCACCAGAAAACCTGGTGGGGGAGATGGCTTAGTCGCCAGCAATCTGATCATGGAACAGGTTAGTAGAGGTTTACATGATACCTGTCACAAGTCACAGATCTGATCTGGCCTGACCTGACAATAATACCAGGCCCAATACATTTTTGAAATATGATGCAATACAGTACTATGTTGTTTTTGGCCCTATCTCTCAATGGTGAAGAATCACTTAAAAAATTATCAGATCCGGATTTTCACCAAAACTGAATCAATTATTTTTTGTCACACACCCAACATGTCCACCAAGTTTCGCTCGAATCCGTTCACAACTTTTAGGGATATCGCGATTATATGTATGTACATATATGTATGTATGTATGTATATAAATTTATATACATATCATATTATATATCATTTTGGCCCGATCTCTCAATGGTGAAGAATCACTTTAAAAATTCTCCTCGTAGGATCCGGATCTTCACCAAGATCTAATCAGTTCATCCTTGTTATACATCCAACCTGTCCAAAAAATTTCATCCGGATCCATCCACAACTTTTAGAGATATCCTGTACACAAACAAGCAAACAGACAGAAATGGGTGAAAACATAACCTCCTTCACCTTCGGTGGCAGAGGTAATAAAATCACGCATTCACAAGATATTAAAAGTTTATTGCAACTCAGTAAGCCGTGGTGGGATGGATAATCCGAGTCAGAAAACAGAACACGTGCAAACTCAACGCTCGGCACTTCAGGGTCTTCATTCATATTATGCACTTAAATTGCCACAATGATTGACAAACCTTTACCAAGTCCTTGGCTGGCATGGTAGCCTATTATGTATGCACACTTACCTCAGCTGACTTGCCTGGGTTTGAATCCCGACCCCGATTTAGTATGTCTTAATTTGATGCGAACTCTCACACTGGTGTTTCGCAGGTCGGGCGATTCATCAGTGTGTGTTCCATCTCTCGGAATGGGCGGCCTGTCTGCCAGCATTAGCTGGTGGACGATAAAAATCCCACATTGTTCTTCGCAAAGAAATCGGTGATTTATCGCCGTAACCCCTGCCAAATTCAAAATTCCTGATCTAACCTGTAAGGGGAACTGCAGAAGTGGCACAGCCACACTCCTAGTAATGATGCAAACCAACAGTCACGTTACTGTATACAAAATTGCCGAGGATTATGACCAAGCCCTTATTGTCAATTCTGAAAGAGTGCTCATAGTTTTAGCAGCACAATTGTAGTCTGATCGATTTAAAAATAAAATAATCTGCCGAAACCAAAATAAATTTGAAGAGATGATTTTTGCTTTTTTATATTTGGAAAAGCCTCCTCAACACCATGTTTAAAATAGGATTTATTATGGATCAAAATTTGAAAATAAATAAAACTGAGGATTTCTGGAATATTGTTTGGAAGTTAATACTATCATGAAAAATGTTTCCATTTCTGGATTAAAAAACAAAACAAAACTATTATGCAGACAAATGTAAAACTCGTTTATTTTGTGGTAAATAAGCATAATTAGTGATATTTTTGGGGCAAAAATGTAGTTTTTATCCAAAAAATAACCAATTTTTGAAAAAGAAATATAAAATCTACAAAAACTTTCTAATACATCAATAATTTTGTTCAGAACGTTCACGTGCCTAAAAATAGGTTTAAAACGCATTCCAGGTAACATATCAGAAGCATTTTTAGAATGACAGTTGGCATATTCATAAAATATTAAATAACGAAGTTTTGAGGGGCAGTAGAAGAGATGACGAATGGCAAATAAGTGGGAACTTTGTAACCAGTCTCTCTCCTCCAGGGATACAGCGACATTGACTTTTAGAGGCGGCAAATGGGAACATTTTGGGAACATTGTGATAATTTAAATATGTGCATTGGACAAAATGTTCACAGAGAATGTAGTCATCCGTACTCAGACTCGAAGAGTTGCTGCAAAAGGAAGTCAAATGAGAAAAGTGATGATCAATGTAACTTACATTCGGGTGAGACGGTATTTACATTTGGTGAAGACCGTTGTTTTGTGGCAAGTCCATCAACGATATGAGAAGGAAAAGTGTTACAAATAATTTTATAAAGTCAGAACAGTTAAATTTCAAGATGAGATCCATAAAAGGAGTAAAGAAAGGAACAACTGAAGAAAGGCGGTTATGGCTAGGATCGAGTATTCGCGTGATTTAAATGCACCGCATGCAGTTTATCATTCATCTTGTGTTACGTTTGGAACAGGAAGATACATTTCAGATGGTAATGAACCACCAACAAAGAAAAAGAGAGGAAAACAAAAGAATGTTGTGAGGGAGGTCACTTTTATGAAAGTTGTTCAGTATAAAGTAAACAAATGACGAAGAGCAAATAATTGTTAATAATCCAATTGAAAAGATGAAAGCTGACCTGGGTGATGACGACGAGCGAATTAGCTTCCCTCTCATGAAATTGAGACCAATAGATTACTTTGGGAAGACTTTATATTTACTAAAGTCAATGGATAGCCAAATGTGGCTACATTCAGAGGTACAGCATCAAAAGCACCACTACTTTTATTCTCTCCCAAAAAGTGATGACACCGATTGAACGAAACAAGAGAAAAATGAAGATAACTAAAACAATGACAAAACTGATAAAGGTGATATTAAGAATGTGTCATACTCAATAGATACATATCCAACATACGGAGGTATCAATACATCAGACAAGTGTATTTATGAGATTCCAGACTCCCTGTGGTTGTTGTTGAGCGATCATTTTGTTGGTAAGAATACCACAGGAGAAGAAGCTGCTGTAGGACAGGCCATCATGTAAGCAGTTTAGGCCCAGAGTTATTGTTGCACCTCTACCGATAGGTCTCGGTATTCAATGTCCCCACCATTTTGGGATAAGATTTTTGGTTGGTACACTCAGCAATTTTATTTCTCGTATGCAGAAGTTTCTTGAATTTTGTTGCTCGTACGCAGAAGTTCAAATGCATGAATATAAAACAGTTGTAACCAATAATACAGAAATACCTGGTCAAGTTGTCCAGTTTTTAGCCAATAACATCGACCATAATATACAAACCATAGATGACCATAATGCATACCATTAAATGGGATGGGAATTATAGCTGCTGGGACACCTGGTACCAAGATATCCAGAAGTATACCAAGAATGAAGGTGGCAGCCGATGATGTTCAAGCAGTTGGCAAAATCAACTTACACTTATATAGTTCCCAACAAACTGCAGAAATAAGCCTCCATGTCAGTAAATTTGAAGAGAAAGTTGCAAACACTTCTTTCTCCCTGGATCCTAAATTACTACTGCCAACATGACATGCTGAAAAATATCACCGTCTGAGAGTATACTTCCAGATACAAGAGCAGAAGGGGAACGACGAATGTTTTGAGCAAACAGATTGGGGGTTTGTAACTAGTGAATGGGCACACTGAAACCTCTAAAAACCGACAAAGCACCAGCTCCAGATAACCTTGTGAAAGTTATCTGATGCACATGCAAGATGGGATGTAAATCTGCAAAAGCTGCAGTTGCAAGAAAGTAGGGTTTGAACGTGGCACAGCTCGCAGGACACGTAAAGGAGTCCGTTGTGAAAACTCAGTGTGACCAGAAATGTATAATGACGAAAAGTGTGACTTTACATTTTGAGAGCAGATTTGATTTTGCCTAATGTTAAGCATGAGTAGCCTTGGACATGTTTACACTGCACATTTGTGTTTGTATCTAACAATATCACACTCATGATGGATAGCTATAGAATTAACCATACCAAATGCATGTTTTGATTAGTTTTGTCCTGATTTGATGCAAAGTGAATGATTTGGATTTTTATCAGTTTGTTTTCTCCAAACCATTAATGTGAAATGCAAGTTCATAATTATATTTTTCATGGTATTTCTTGGCTTTATATTCTGAAAGAAACACCCCAAATGTATGCAAAACTATCAATAATATTTGATTTATATAAGCATTGTACAATTACATCATAAAAAACACTAAGGTAATTATATTTTATTTGTCGCAATATTTTTATGCAAACAAATAAAGATATACGTTTCATCAAAAGTTTAAGTGTTCATGTACATTACTATTTGTGTGACTAAAAATGTAGAAATTGAGCGTTAACACATTAACTGCAATGTCCAGCAAGTTAATAATAAAATTATGTATGTTTTTGTAAACCTTTTAGTCCCCAAAAATGTACCACAATAGTAACCAATTGCATTTTTAATAAGTCTAAATATTATATTTATATTTTGTTAATATTAAAGACAAAATTTTTGTCATACATTATATTTGATTTCACTTTAATTTATACAATATATTTATACAATATATTCCAATAAATACATCAGTTTTTTTTCTACTTCATTTTCAACCCCCACCACTCCCACAAAAGAAAATCCAATTTGGCACGCATGTTCGAGGGAGGATTTTTAATACCTCATGGAGGAGACATTTGCAAATACAATCAAAAAATCATTTCTGTTCAAGTTTATTTTTGGTCATAACATATGTTGATCGGACTATTGGCCCAAAGTACAAATTGACTTTTCATGCTGCGTTAGGCTAAAATTTGATGTGCATCAATTACCTTCCATGCTCTGCCTATTTAGTTTTACGCCTGTAAGTGACAAGATGCCACTCATCCACAGAGCAGGCTTTCCAATGGCATTCATAGCATAGTGTTCCACTTGCAGCATGGAAAACTGCAGAATGAACGCAAAAGCACAATGGTGGAAATGCTACAGAATGGAACGAACAACTCTCGTGCCAGTAAAGCAACACCTTTGGAACAGGCCAACCTGGAGAAATAGTACTCGAGCTGCCGTTTCAGTGCGTCCTTGAGCTCTTCCTTGCTGCTAGGCAAGGACTCGAGTCGCCTCGCTTCCAAAGAAACAGGGGTGCTTTGGACCTTGGCTTCTTGATCCTCACCAGGAGATGCGGCAACAGAAGAAAGACCAGTGTGGCTATTTGCACCATCACCGCTCTCACCATTTACAGTGGGAGATGTGGCTGGAGAAAAAGATTTAAAAAAGTCAGCCATTTTTACATTACACCTTTACATATTTTACAATGAAGCATTTAACAGACTTGGTGGCATAATGGTTAACATGTTCAGTCTGACTGGTCGATAAGCGGGTTGATTTCATTCCTGGACGAGTCGTACCAAAGACATATAAAACAAGAAAAAGAGCAATCAGATTGCAGACCCTCGTCAGGACTTGTTTTGTGTGATGTATTTTGTGTGGCGTTTGTGTACTAGTGTGTTATGTAATTAATAAGAGACATAATTGGAACTGCCACTTTATAACTGCTGGCACTGCCATTTTAGAACTGCAATAACTGGGTAACAAGACGTCCCCGCTTTGATTACACATGTGACACTGACCCATGACGTTTTTATTATTATTATCCCGCCCCCTCCCAGAGGGAGGGAGCGGGATATTGTAATCGTCCGGTTTGTTTGTCTGTCTGTCTGTCTGTCTGTCTGTCTGTTAGCAACTTTATGGCAAAACGGCTTTAGCAAACACTATCAAATTTAATCCACAGGTGGGCAATGAACCTTGGACGACACCATTAATTTTTGGGTCCAATTGGATTAAAGGTCAAGGTCACAAAAAGATCAAAATCGTTTTTCGCTCATAACTTCATCAAAAATGATCTGATTTACTTCAAACTAAGCTTATAGTGAACCTTATTCTATTTATCACTCGTAATCCTACCCATTCCTAAGCCTGGTGTTGGCTTAGTGGTTAGGGTGGCGGCTTGGGATCCCAGGGTCCTGAGTTCAAGCCCCGTTGGCTGCTGAATTAACACCAGGGGGTTGACTCAGCCTGTCATCCTTCCGAGGTCGGCGAAATGAGTGCCAGTGTACTGGTCCCGGTGTATGCCCCGGTTAGAATAGGTGTACCATATCCCTGTGTGTCGTAAGAGGCGACCAGGGTTGGCGTCAGGAAGGGCATCCGGCCATAAAACATTGCCTCAAGAAAAAGCCAAACCCCTGCACAGCAGGGAAAAATGGCTGTAAAAACGGTCACTTTATTTATATTTAATCCTACCCATTCCTATAGTGAAAAATGCATATTTGTGAAGATCGGTAGGGTCCGAAGTTTTGGGGGTCATGGTCATCGGTCAAAATTACAAATGTTCCATTGAAACTAAAACATGGTTACGAAAATACAACTTTACGGGAAAACGCCTGGCTCAAACACTGTCAAATTGTATCCACAGGTGGGTAATGAACCTCGGGCGACCCCATTAACTTTTGGGTCCAATTAGGTCAAAGGTCAAGGTCAGGTCACGAAAAGGTCAAAATCTTTTTCGCTCATAACTTCGTCAAAATGGTTTAATTGACTTCAAACGAAGACTAAAATATTCCTTATAATCAACTTTCAGGTTAAGGATATATCAAATTTAAATTTGATCCCCAAATTAACTTTATGCCTTAAATGGGCGGGATTTGTTGTGCCGGGCGCACCACTTGTTATTCAATTGAATTTAGAATGGGATTAAAATAAATTCAATTGAAATAAAATGGAAGACCAAATACGTGCAGTCCTTTGGAGTAAATGGGCATTGGAATAATCAGAAGGAACCTAAACTAGCAAAAAGCAAAGATGAAGTCATCACGAGGAACCTGGCTAGTATTCGCATTTTAGCTGCTATCCTCAAAAATCCATCCACGCACAGCTAAGTGAGCCTTATTCATCAAAAAAAAAATTAAAAAAAACCACATCAAAAAAAAAATAATCAATAATTATTGATTATTCCGATTAGTCCGATCAAGTTGAAATATAAAACCTGTATTCCCCATCACTACAAGATCATAATTGTGAAGTTTCACATCGATTGATGAAGTTCCAGAGAAAACATTATTTTATATTTTCTTCACTCCAATATGGCTGCCAAACAATGTGACCTATCAATTATTCCTTTACAAACGAGAACACCCACGGCTTGGGGAACATTTGCATGGTTTCCCTCGATCTGTCCAGCCATTCTGGAGATTTTTTTTGGTTTTAGGGTAAATCCAATATGGCTGCCAAACCATGTGACCAATGACATCATGTGTAAGAAGCTTTTGTTCCTCATGGATAGACAGTCATTCGTGTAAAGTTTTGTCTCGATCTGTTCAGCCACTTCAGAGATTTTTGAAGGTTAAAAAAAAAACAAATAAAACATATGGCTGCCGAATCACATGACCTTTTTTTTTTGCTGTGGACCATTTTATACCAAGATGACCGTTAAAAATTTTCACTCATCATATGTAGCGTTCTACATATGCAATTATGACATCATAACGAGACACCGATGATGTCATTAAAAAAAAACCACACAGATTCCCCATGAGGAGTACTTGCTATGTGCCAAGTTTCAATTTTTTCCTTGGTGCGGTTTCAGAGATAGCGAGCAGTCCAAAGTTTTGCCAATATAATATGGCTACCACACCATGTGACCTATGACATCATAATCTATAGTGTGTGTGTGTATGTGTGTGTGTGTGTGTGTGTGTGTGTGTGTGTGTGTGTGTGTGTGTGTGTGTGTGTGTGTGTGTGTGTGTGTGTGTGTGTGTGTGTGTGTGTGTGTGTGTGTGTGTGTGTGTGTGTGTGTGTGTGTGTGTGTGTGTGTGTGTGTGTGTGTGTGTGTGTGTGTGTGTGTCGTTGATTGGGATCTACACATGTGGGTTTCAGAATGTGGAATGGAGTCCTCCCAGGATGGGCTCAAAGTATCCTCCTTTATTTCAGTAAGGGGTCACGATTCATGGACCAAGCTGTGAAGTTTTCTGTTCTCAAAGTCAAAAATTATCTCTTTAGGATTGTTACTGAGCCCCGGACAGCTTCCAACTGTAGTTCGTTTGTAGTGATATTCCCAGGAATGTTCAAAAAAATATCTCTGTGAGGTTCTTCATCATCATTCCTGTGAGGTTCTTAGTCATCACTGGGACAACTTTGGCATTCTTCAGCTTCCAGGATCTTTTCAGAAAATGCTTGATTGAGGTCTTGGTATTTGGTCATTTTCTTGATTTCTGCATCGTTAGTCCAAAATCATTGGTTTTAACACCTCAATCAGCAATGCTTTCTTCTCTTTTTTTGTACCTAAGTATATCTGGTCGCAATGCTTTGTTTTCGATGCTCACGCCCGATGGGATCATAAGGTCGTATCGCGGGTTGAGAGGCATAATGTTGTAACTGCATTTTTGGCGAGGTTGAATGGAATGGCTCTCATGTCTAACAAAACACCATTTATCTTTCATTAGCGATTTGCAGGAAATGGGAAATTTTCAGTTACAACATTATGTCTCTCAACCCGCGAAATGGTGTTTTGTGAGACATGAGAGCCATTTTATTCGGTTTCACCAAAAATGCAGTTACAACATTATGCCTCTCAACCCACGGAATGCGAGTAGTACTTCAATGTTTTCAGTGATTGCTTTTGGTTTATTTTCCCACAAATTTTCTGGAACTTGAATATCAAAGTTTTTGCCGATGTGCCAGCGGATTACTTTACAAACTCAGTTGTGTGTCCAGCTATTCTGACATTTTTTTTTCGTGTTCGGTCATTAAGCGTCACATATCATTCTCTTTTCTAACCCCACCTCCACCCCTCACCTGTCTATTTTTTCCTGCTCCCCCTCACTCTTTCCCCTCCTCATAAATTGCAGCACTCTCCTCTCATCTCTCTCTGAATAGCAATGTTTGGTGAGGTGTCGCTCTCCCCACCTCCCCCATCGCTCCCCATTTTTTATCATCTTTGCCACCCCTCCCACCTCTCACCCTACACCTGTATTTGCTAGTTATCAATAAAACATTCTACATGAGTAGTCACTCCGATGGTGAAAATTTCATCTCAATACTCCAAAAAGCAGTTGGAGAAAAACAAGTTCTGTGCAGACAAACAAGCGGACCTAAATGCAACATCCTCTCCTTCGGCGAGGGTAAAAATGGTATGTGCTGCTCTTCCTTGCTTGATAATCAGCATTTTTTTTAAGTCTATAATGCAGACAAACTCCATTGGTTGGCATCCATGGGGAGGATGAAATTTCTCAATTCCTCCACTGAGTAGAGAGAGCAAAGTCATGAAGATGGAGTCACCGTTGCTGTGTCGCAGGCAGTTACATCACTTCCCCCAATCACAGCGGATGCGTTTGTCCGAGGTTAAGTGTGGTGTTGTATCATGTATTTTTCTGCGAGTGAGTGATTTGTGTTGCAGCCCCTCCACGAACCTTAGAGCAGGAAATTTTAAAAAGCACATGACATAGACAGATAGAGAGAGCAAATAAACATTCCACATTTGCGAAGTCATAAAGGATTTGTTTAGAGGATGTTTCAGATCCTCATAGTTCTAATGAGTCTTGCACAGTTACATTTCAACATGCCTTACTAAATCAAGGATGTATTTTGATTCTTCGGTTTGATTGTGGGTCGCTCAGTCATCTACCTTCAAAGATAAGGATAGCACCGAGAATCATGGTGCCTTTTGGTTTTATTGCAACCGTCGGGAGTTGCATTGTAGGTGCTTTATGTAAACATTTATGTATCTCTTGCTTTTCTTTCTCATCCCTCGATGAGAAAGGGATGAAGCTACGCTCTGCTTTCTACCTTTTTGTTTACTTCGTTTCCTCATTCTTTTATTTCACTGCTAGTGTTGGTGGGTTATCAAGACAATTTGATCTGCAATGATTCATTGTCACTTTGCCTTCAATGATGAATGAGAGAGTAGGCAACCAGCCCAACATTATCCTTGCAGGAGCATCCACACACATTGCACATTATCCCGATGTCAACCGCCGTGGTTAGATCTTTCCATCAGAAACTTTCCTCTATTTTTTTTGGCAAATTATTTTTCCCTTCACACCTATTCCAAAAATAAAAATTTGTGACCATTTCAAATTAAAGTCTGCCACTTGCTTCTGCCTTGCATGTCGTCTTACCAAGCATTTTGACAATCCAACCTAAAGGCCCTGTCACACCTTGACGTTTTTGCCAACGTATGAAAAATTTGGCGAATACGCTGGCACACGTCGAATACGTTATGGGTAAATTTTGTATACGTTAAGAGCACGTTGGCATACGTCGTAGTAAGCCGAGCTCGTCGACAAATTTTAAGCATGCTCAAAATTTTTTGACGTGCTCGGCGTATGATTCACACATTCCGCATACGCTGGCCATAAGTTGTAGGCACGTTATGCGATCGTTGACACACGTTACTTGTAAGTTACTCATAAGTCGAAATACGTTGAGGTAATGTCTAGCGTACCCGAAATTTATTTCTAACCGATGAGTAACGTGCTTTGAACCTATGTGTAATGTATCTCAAACGCATATTGACGTATGTAGACGTATTTGAAGTCTTCCGGACAACCACAGAACTTACTGAACGTGTTTCTAACTTACAGCTACCGTATACTGGCGTATTGGCAGCGTTTAGGGGAATTGGTATATAAAAATGGGGTTCACACAGGAGGAACCCGTCAGTGTTTCAGACTCCATGGTGAGTAGATGTCCATGTCAGTATTATCAGTAGTAGTAGTAGTAGTAGTAGTAGGTGAGTGTGTCAGTTGTAGTAGTAGTAGGTAGTAGTAGTAGTAGTAGTAGTAGTAGTAGTAGTAGTAGTAGTAGGTCCATGTCAGGAGTAGTAGGTGAGCGTGATGGGGAGGGTGTGGGTGATGATGGATCCTCCTTGCGTCCGCGGCCACGGCCAGGAGACTTCTTTGCAGCATTCTTCGAAGTTTTCTTCGGCATGACGGTGATGTTGACACTTCGATGTCTAGTGCGGTCATGATTTGAATCGTCGAGCGGCAGCCTTTTAATAGGCTACGCCACGTGATTGTCGGCGATACGCTGCCGTGCGCTATGCATAAGTTAGACTATTGTTGGGCATAGGTTGTGAACGCCGACAACACGCTAAGCATTCATTGGTACAAGTTATCGAAATGTTCTGTGTACGTTACTAATACATTATGCAAACGTCCAACTCGTTATGAATACGCCCAAAACTGAAAAAACATCAATAGTTCAGCGTACACCAGCGTTTTACATACATTTGATACGTTGCCATACGCTGGCTAAAACGTCAAGGTGTGACAGGGCCCTTAAACCCTTATACTCAACCGTTGCATGCATCTGTCTTTAATAGATATAGTGTTAAACAGTAATATATGTACACACAAACTAGTGTACAACAGTGCTATTTGTGGATTCGCAGATCCCATGTATTCGCAGCTCATAAAGTGCAACCAAGTTCTACATTCACACTTCTAGTATTAAGGTCCAGTAACAACTTGACGTTTTAACCAGCAATGGCAACGTATCAAAATGTATGTAAAACGCTGGCTTACGCTGAACGTTTGATGTTTTTTTTAAAGATTTGGATGTATTCATAACGAGTTGGTCGTATGCATAACATATTAGTAATGGACACAGAACGTTTCGTTGTCTGATAGATAATTTATACCAACGAATGCTTAGCCTGTTGTCGGCGTTCACAACCTATGCCCAACGATAGCCTAACTTATGCATAGCACTGCACGTATTGCCGACAATCATGTGGCGTAGCCTATTAAAAGGCTGCCGCACAATGATTCAAATCATAACCGCCGGAGAAATGGAAGTGTCAACATCGCAGTCACACCGTGGCGATCTTGCCAGCGTATGCCGACCTCTGAAAAATGCATCTAAAACGCTGGCGCACGTCGAATACGGCATCGGTAAGTTTGGTATACGTGAATAAAACGATAAAGTACGCTATCATACGTCGTAGTAAATGGAGTACGTCTTGAAATTTTAAACGTGTTAAAAATTTTATGACGTACTTGCCGTATACCTCACACGTTCCGCATGCGATGGAAATAAGTTGTTCGCAAGATATGCGATTGTTGGCACACGTCGACAAAAGTTACTTGTAAGTTACTCATAAGTTGAAACACGTCGAGGTAATGGTTAGCGTCAGTGTTCCAGACTCCCTGGTTTTTTTTTGTTGTTGTTTTTTCTTCGGCATGACGGTGATGTTGACACTTCAATTTCTAGTGCGGTTATAATAGAATATAATTACTAGGCTGCTGCTCAACGATTTAAATCATAACCGCACTAGAAATCGAAGTGTCAACATCACCGACATACCGAAGAAGAAAAAAAAAACAGGTAGTCTGGAACACTGACGCTAACCATTACCTTGACGCGTTTCGACTTATGAGTAACTTCCAAGTTACGTATGTGGACGTGTGTCAACGATCGCGTAACGTGCCTACAATACGTTAATCATAGGTTAGAAATAAGTTTTGGGTACGCTAAACATTACCTCGACGTGTTTCGACTTATGATTAACTTACAAGTAACGTGTGTTGACGTGTGTCAACGATCGCATAACGTGCCTACAACTTATGGCCAGCGTAGCGGAACTTGTGAGTCATACGCTGGCATAAGTCGTAAAATTTCAAGCATGCTAAAATTTGAGGACAACGGCAAAGTACAACGATGAAAGCCAGCGTACTATGGCGTATGGCAGTGTTTTTCAGCGTGCTCTCAATGCTTCCAAAACTTACCCGTAACGTATTCGGTGTGCCAGCGTTTTAGACAAATTTTTCAAAAATCGGCATACGCTGACTAAAACGTCAAGGTGTGGGCTAGGCCTTTAGTGTTTTAAATTTTTTTTTAACACTTCAGGACTGGTCTCTGATATCCAGCTGGGAAATTGGAAATCAGCCAACATCAAAGCATGCCATAAAAGGTGCGAAAACAGAACCCCTTAACTACAGCCCAATTAGCCGACTGTACTTCCACTCATCAACAAGGTCATGAAATCCATGATCACAGTTGACATAAAATCATTACTTTTCTCCACCAGCCTCATCTCAGATCATCAATTCGGATTCAGACCTGGTCACCAACTTGAACACGCTACTTCCACCCTCCCAACAATCGTGGAGACCCTCAATATCAGACATGAGATCAGGGCCATCTCTGGATACATCTCGAGCTTTTGATACAGTCTGGCATCCTGCCTTGCGCTCCAAACTGTCTGCCGATGGAATCCAAGGCCAACTCCACTCTTGGACTACAGACTTCCTCCACTCGCGTAGACAATGTGTGGCTCTCAACGGAATCCTTTTTTATCCTCTCCCTGTCAAGGCTGGAGTACCCCCAAGGCAGTGTTCCAATTCTAGGCCCCATATTATTCCTAATCTTCATCAATGATCTCAATGACGACAGCAGCCTCTCCCCTTACCTCATATGTTGACAAAAATCACCAACTGGTCAAATACAATTTTGCTTATTTATAGACAATGTCCACCCTTTGCATTCTCCCTTAGCCCTCATCGTTACCTCCATCCCTTGTTTATCCGTCTCTGTCTGCTTTCTCCCTTTGCCCTGCTGTTCGCATTTCCCCTTTTTCCTGCTGTTCCCTTTGTTATTTGTATCCTCATTTGTTTCGTGTAATCGCTCTTCCACCAGCCTATATCATGTTTAAATACATTTTTACATGATACTGTATATGTATGCATGTTTATATTGAAATATCTGGAGTGTGACAAGCATTTCCTAGATCTCGAATGGACAGAAAATCCTACACCAAAGCGTCACCTCCAATCCGGACGCCTCAGCTCGGCAACTGTCAAACAATGATGACATGGTCAGCATCAGTTAAATATCAAACGGAGCTTCCTATCTGGATTTCGGGCTGATTTGTCTCTTTTGAAGGCACCTTTTTCATACAAAAAAAAAGGTTTAAAAAAAAATCAAAACATCTAAACAGCTTGGGACGTACACCTTGACCCTATGGCCAAAGTACACAGTGCAGCAAAACTGTCCCGTTAGCATACACATGCCGCTCAGCCCACAGGCTGAAGCATGTGGTCAAACACACATCCTAGGGGCCAGAATGCATGGTCATACAAATGGACCACTCCACAGGAATTTATTCTCATCAGGATGGCACACCGATAAATATCTAATGATGACCACATTCGTCGCTTAAACATCAATCACACCTCGTGGCTGTTCTAGTGAGCATCGCTGCGGATTATCTCACATGGTATTAAAAAAAAAAAAAAATATATATATATATATATATATATATATATATATATATATATATATATATATATATACATATATATACATATATATACATACATACATATAGATATATATTTACACATATAGATATATAATTTCCTATTTTTATACATATGGATTTATATTTACATACATACATACATATAGATATATATTTACACATATAGATATATAATTTCCTATTTTTATACATATGGATTTATATTTACATACATACATACATATAGATATATATATATATATATATATATATATATATATATATATATATATATATATATATATACATATATACATACATATATACATATATATATATATATATATATATATATATATATATATATATATATATATATATATATATATATATATATATATACACATACATATTTGTTACGGTTCTCGGAACGGTATGCATACAACATACAGGTGTCCCAAGTCAGTTATTCCATTAGTATACGTGCAGATAGATCCCTTCCTTGTGTGTAGTGGGAGGACACGGGGGTGCGTTGCAATGGGCTTTTAGTTAGGATTATAAATAATTTTTCCCCTTTTATTTTATTTCCCCTTTTATATGATCCACGGTACCTTCATCTCGCTTGCTACCTTCGTCTCGTCTCCTGAGCCCAAATCCGGACGGGCACTTGGGGCTGGACAAGCGCTTCCACCATCTACCCGCTGTCTACAGAGACCAGGTTCGTTATAGTGGCTGCACCACCATCCACCTGCCAAGCCAGACATGCATGACATGTCATGTACGTTTTGCACCCAGGTGGGCGGGCTATACCGGCGTCTGGCCAAAACCCCGCCCAGGAAGGTGGACCACATGAAGGCCCCGTCCAATCGGGACGGACAATGACGTCGGCTTCTCCATGGCTCTACCCCGAACTCCGTGATCTATAAAGTACGGGACAATCCTCAGAGTTGAGTTGGATGCGAAGGAAGGTCGTCGTTGGATTTGAAAGGTCGTGGTAGGTTTTTGAAAGGGAGAAGTCAGAGTTGGTGGATGCGAAGGACCTCGACCAAGCCTCTGTCTGGTCCTGCTACTGCTGATCCCCGCCTTGGACTCCGCTCTTCTCCACTCGAGCTCCTTCACGGACACTATCTCCACATGTGCGGCTGTGGACCAAACAACACAATCTTTGTCGGGTGCCGCACCATGGAGCATGACTTTCTCCAGAACGCTCAGGCACCCTGAACTGTGACCTCAACTCCCTCCCACCCTGGCTGCAGAAGACCTTTTTCTTTTCATTGGGTTTATTTTGTCCGAGTGTGTGTCAGAGTGTGTTGGCGCCTGTCCGTTCGATAAGCCTGTTCAAGATTTTTATTGTTGTGATTGTTATTGCTTTTATTAGTCTCGCATTGTCTGCTCTGTGTCTGCTTTTGTAAGTTGCTTGTAAATTGTCGCAACCCACACCTCTCTCACCTTCCCCTGCGTAACACACCCAATAAACCTTTTTCTTGTGCCACGTGCTTTTCCCCACTTATTATTGTAAATAAATAATTGTAGAAATGTTCCCAGCTCGTCTTTGTCTTTTCCTCCATTGGTCCAGCATACTCCGAATCTGAGTTTAGCTGGGTCTTTATTCCTGATAATCCGTTCCTTCCAGCCGGTACGTCCTGGGCAGTGCCGCTCGACTGCATCCGATCCGGAAAGGCAGTCGGTAGTTGGTAGTGTGATCCGGTTCGGGCAAGGTGTACCGAGGGTGTGGTTCCCTGGTGGTTAATTAGGTAACCTGATTCCATAGGCGGGAGGACCCTAGGTCACGCGGTTGAGTTATTGGCGTCCAGGGTCGGTTAAGCGACCCGCCGCGTCACGGAATTATCCGTGAGCGATGGCCTACAATTCCAGGGAGTCTGGTGGGAATCGGCAGCTTTCCCCACCTCGTGGTCTTCTCACCCGACCCCGCAACAATATATATATATATATATATATATATATATATATATATATATATATATATATATATACACATATACACACATATACATATACACATATATTATACATGACACAGACACAGACACAGGCACAGACACACACGAAAGTTGTGGCCTAACGTACAAGTCAAAAATTTATATTTATTCACATAATTACTCAGTCATTTTAAAATTACCAAAAATTACAACATTTTGGTAGAATTCAATACTGATGATGTTCCAGTCATACTGGTACTGATATTCTGGTCACTTGCATACTGATCAACTGTCACAGGTATATGAGGAAAATGTGAGTGGGGAAATTCAAGGATCTTACCAAAACCCATCAATAAGGGACTTTTTTGTCGATGCTGCATTCACAAGCTAATGTGCTCTTTAAACTCCTTCAAATTCCCCACCTCCTCCAATTCTTTTGCCATTTTTAGTTTGAGTCGATGTTCTTTCCAAGACCGAAATCACAAAACGTGTATGAAGTCACGGTGCCGAAGGCTGAGGACTTTTTATTGAATGGTTTCCAGTTACGCCAAGTGAGACTTTGCCTTTTTTCTCACCGTAATCAAATGGAAGACCAAATACTGCATTGGAGTGATCAGAAGGAACCCGAATAAGTAGAGAGCAAAGAAAGAGTCATCAGGAGGAACCGAGATTGGATTTGGGTTTCAACTACAACTCCTCCACCCTCAAATCCACTTGCAATCAGACAAAAGCTAAATTTTAAGTCGAAGGCTCAAAGGGAATTTATGGTGATCAGGAAAGTTCACCAAATATTGTGAGGGAGTTCTTAAATGAGGTAGTTTACTGATCTTAGTTGGTAGTGTTTGAGAAGTTTTTACTTGATCCACCAAGTATCATGTGCGGCCATGGATAGAGACCTTGTTTTGTTTTGCAAACCTAAATGTTGATAAATGTATGCATTGGTACCATGAACTCTAAACGAATATTAATTCAACATTTGAGCAAGTTTCACATCAGCAATACACGAAAACTGTATTTTTATTGACAAGACAAACATTCAAGGTATGGGCAAATCACCTTAAAATTGTTGCAAATTCCAAATTTATTTTTTATGGTAAAGCCTCCAGTCATGGACTGAGTCCTCATCGAGACCAGGCCTTAAAAAATTTTTTTTTAAGCATTGCAGAGATAGAAAATTGAAGAGGGAATAGTCTAATAGTTTTTGAGGAAGTTAAAAAAAAGTCTGCTTTTTGAAAAAGTGAAGGTTATAACTGTTTGGAAAGACTTGAAAAGGTAAAGAGTTCCAGTTTGGCAGTGGAGGGGAAGAAACGAACATCATAATGACCCACCCTTGGGTTGCCAATGGTCACAAAATGATCATGCGATGTAGGGGCTTTTTGAGTATTTTGTGGTCTGGCTAATGGCGGAGGTACACCAGCAGTAAGTTCTCGGGAGCAGAAACCGAAGTAATATTTATAGAAAAGAGAAAGAGAGCCAACTTTGTGGTGTAATTCGAGCGGGTTGAGTTTTGAGGCCAGATTGGGAGAGTTGATAAGTCGGATTACTTTGTATTCAATTTTGTCCAGTAAGTATGTGGAACTAGAACCTCCCCAGATGTGAGAGCAGTACTCTATACAAGGACGAAACAATCCTTTATATAGTTGAAGCAAATGTTTAGAGGAGAAGAATCTTCGACATCTGAACAGGACTCCTAGTTTCATCGAGGCAGAGTTGGCTATTTATGTATTGTGTGGATTCCAGGAAAAATTTGATGTTAGGGTAATACCTAATAGGTTTATTGTATCACATGGTGTAACTGTGGAGCTTTCAAATGTGATTGGAGAGGTGAGAGATGTGAGAGAGAGATGGGAAGAAATTGAGCTTTAGAAACATTAAAGTTAACTCGATTACATTTGCCGCACTGGGAAATGTTGTCCAAATCCGAATTAAAAGAAGTGGCCATGGAAATGATATGGAGATCGAGTGATGGAAGTTGGAGCAGATGAGAAAAACAGAGGAATGTAATGTTGAGTCATCAGCATATGAGTGTATTTGGTTATTTGTCGAAAAAAAGAATGTCGTTGCTAAAAAGAAGGAAGAGTGTTGGAGACAGGACGCAAGACACTGCTGTTGATAGGAAAGGAGGGAAATGTTGACCCATCAACAATTACGGAGATAGAACAGTTGGAGAGAAAGCTCGAAAGAGGGAACAGATTGACGAAGAAAACCTGAAAGAGGGAAGATTGGACATCAGACCCCGATGCCAAACTTTGTCAAAGGCTTTTGAGATAAAGGCCGACAACACTGGATTCCCAAAAATCTCTCAGAGAAGAAGAAGCCCAGATATTCATAATGTAAGAAAGGATAAGGATATGCTGTTTGTAACAAAATTGGAAACAAACCACTTTTTTTAATGTGTTCATGAGAAAAAAAAAATGCTTGTATTGGATCATTCCATGCCAGCTCACTGAGCAGACCCAGCCTACACAGATTTTAAGTAATTACAAAAACAAATAAATAAAAAAGTAATGTTCATGGATAAAACAAATCCCCCTCCCCCTTTCCACTCCCCCCCAAAAAAACTTCAGCCCCATACACCAAGTAGTTTGGGGAGTTCTGGTTTGTGAGCTCACCAAAAATAATTTAAAAATAATTATACCAGTATTAAGTTTGACACTCACAAACAGGTTCCATTCTATTGACGTTTTGGGAGTCTCATATTTTTCCACTGGGAAAGACATCAAGCTGAGCCAGGATTTCAACAATCAAACATCTACAGATATACGGCTCAGGGTCAAAAAAGGAGGATCTGCAGGAAAAACAAAAAGGACAACAAATACCCCTTGACAACATTAGTGGATCATTGTTCAAGTGGGTAAGTATGCAGTGAATGGAAACTCGTACCTCAGAAACATGCACCTGATCTACATCAATAGCAAGTTTCAGCTTTGTGGCTCAGATTGATTAAGTTTGTTTTACACATTTCGTGTAACAACATGCATCTGTACCACTGACTTATTAGATCAGCTTTTCAGTATTGAAGCAAAAAAGAGTAACCTTGTAAAATGTTCATATAAAACTTCCAAGATATTTCAGATGTGCATCAGAGAGATTTGGTTTAAACCACCTTCCACCAAACCCCATTCTTCACTACAGCAGTGATATGGATTAAAAGTAAAAACAACAATAATAATAATAATAATGATAATCACATTTTCCCCCAAAAAATTGTTTATCGTGACACGCCGGTGCGAAAGCTTTAAAAAAAATAAAAATAATAATGCCATGAAAAAAAAACGTTAACTCAAAAATTACAAGGCGTAAATAGAAAATTGTGCAGTACTTTGTCGAAGGCGTGAAGTCGAAGAAAAAACAAACAGAATGTGCTTAAATAGAGGACTAAGTGTATTGTTAACCTTTCAAAACACTTGTTCCTCTATAACATATATTAAAGAAAATACTTAGTCAAGTGCTGCCTTGTTGGAATCGAAAAAAAAAAAAAAGTTGGGTTTGTTTTGTGCAACATAACAGAACATTTGGTGAAGAAGTCTCTTTTCCCTCTACAGACCTTGACAAAATCGCAAGCTGTTCAAACAATTGGAATGTCTTTCAAATCTCACGATCTCTCTGTTTGACAACAACGCACCACCCCATCCATCCAACGGGACAACACTCTGTGCAGAGCATTGGTGCTGCATAAGCAGTCTCCTTGGCTATTGGGTACAATCATGGAAAGGTCACCACTCTGACACAGGATACCAGCAAGCTGGCATTCATTTTTTCCGACCTCGGAAGGATGACAGGCAGAGTCAACCCCACCTGGTATTAATTCAGTAGCCACCAACCCCTCTCCCATCTACTTTCTTAACAATCCTCTTGAGGAAGTTCAGTCATTCAAACTCCTGGGTCTCACCATCAGCCATGATCTTTCTTTCCTTTTTCAAATATTGTTCGTAGTACTGAAAACCACGGGATAAATAGCATCCAAGGAAGGTATGAAACGGGAAGTGAGACATTTTTGCAAAAATGTGACGATCCTGTTTAAAAATACAGGACATCTGGTCAGCCTGCCACCACCGCTGGGATTGGAGGGGGGGTGGGGGAGGAGGTGGTCTTCAAGTGTTATGTAATATCTTCGGGGAGGGGGGGTGTCTTGAAGTGTTACGGAGTATTACAGGGGGGTGGGGAAGGTGTCAGATTTGGCAAAAAAAAGTGTTAAAGGTCCCCTGACATGCAAAAGTACTGAAATTTCATTTATATATATATATATATGTCGTAGAGGACTTTTTCATTGTGATTTCAGATCTGACAATGTTTTTTCACAATACTAGTTCTGTCAAATGTAAAATTAAAAAAACAAACGTCTTCGGGAACGCCCCTAAAAATTCTCCTGAACGGGGGCGTAACCAACATGACGTCAACTACAGGATTACAAAGGCTGCACGTAAATTACTTGGGTTGGTGGTCTACATGAATCTATTGGCTTGCTGTGCATTTCCACATTTGATTGGTCGACTCAATCGCTTCGTTCATTTCTGCTTTAAAAAAAACGAACATTTGGTTTTGAATAATGGACGGCATGGACTTTGATTTGTCTGGTAACGACAGTGAGTGTGAGAGAAATGAAGGATTTTGGTCTGAATCACATGGAGAATTGTCGGATAACATAGTCGCGGGAGGTGAAGTTCAGGCAGCTGGAAATGAAGTACGGCCTTACCAGTTCGAGCCCGAAGCAGGAGAAGCAGAGAAAAATGGCGATGAAATTCCCGGAGTTCATGATGATCGGGAGGACATCGAAGGAAGACTCGGAAATAACAACTGGTTAGACTAAATCCTATTCGTAATTCAATTCTGTAAATTCGACTTGTATACTGCTCGATATCAGAAATATTTCAGTGAGGTGACGTGAACAGCGCAGCGGACATGTTGCTTCGCGGCGAATTAATCACAAGCAAGGCCAGCCCATGTCATCGGCCGTATCTCTCCACGCATAAAAGGAAGCAATCTCGCTGTCCGGATACGGTGAAAACTTGTGTGCAGAACACACCTTGCGATACAATTGTCTCGAGTAGTCCGATAAATCTGACGTTCTGTTGCATTTTAATTTATTTTATTCCAAATGTCATCATGTAGCACCAGTAGAAAATAATGAAGAAAAGAGAATAATAAAATTAAGCTACAGCACGTCAGATTTATCGAACTAGTCAGACGGACGACAGATTTATCGGCCTAGTTGGACGGACGACGGATTTATCGGACTAGTGTAGACTCGAGTTGACAAGTAACTTGTATTAGCATGCTCACAATGTACAAGTCAATGCGTAAGAGTCCCGAGGCTATGAGGCCGTGTAATAGGACAGATAAATTTGTCTTTCATAGTTGTGCAAACATTTTTTTCCGTTTTCTTTTATTACAGCATTTTGGCGAAATGTTGATGAATAGCAAGCCAATGGAAGCAGTACCTTCACTTTAGAATAAACCCATGTATGTCGAGTGCAGCCATACCTGGCTTGCATGTATGTGGAATCGTACCTATCCCAGCAGGCTGGTTTCAACGAACAATTCAATAAGCTGTAAAATGTGGGTGCAGGTTTTTCACATTGTTTGATTTTAAAATTATCTCCTTGCACCTTGAAATGATGCAATATTAATCGTTAGTATTTTACTTGTATGTCCCTGTAATTTTTTTTTAATGGAAAGCTTCAACAGTCACATTTTATATTTTGTGTACATGGTATAGCCCTTTATTGTGCAAAAATGTATTAGATTTGTATACGACTACGACAAGGTAGTAAAGGGATAAATAATTGCCTCGTGATTGTTGTGCATACACGGCTCAGAAGCATAATTTATTGTCTCTGTGTGTGAGGAATGAGGAATGAGGGGTTGGGATGAATCGAGAGATGAATAGAGCCCGTGCTCAGTCACTGTCTTCGAAGTGGGCGCTGCAAATGACGCTCGTGTCACTGGGGCCTTTCCAGTTTCCCCTCGTCAACTTCACTTTAGATGTCCATATTCTCCGACGATTATCATCTTTCGGGAATACATGAAGGCTTACACCGTCTTTGCTTGTATTGCTGCATCCTGCTACGATACATCTTGCAGGCATTTTCGAAAGTATGGCTAAAACTTTTGCGAAACAATAACTGGAATCAAGACGATCACAGAGATTGCACTAACATGTGCAAAATGCATTTGTACGTACTTTATAAGGCGCGCGACATCTCGACTCTCGAATCAATCCACTCTGTGCGAGTTACTGTTTGTGACGTCATGCTGCGATTCGCTGAAGTCAATTTTTTAAGGGGCGGGGCATAGCAAGTTGTGAATAGCTCCAGAAATGATCGAAATATTGCTCTAATTATCCCATTTTTGATAAAAAAAAACATGGGTGATTTCTTCACGAGGAAGGTCAAGTTAATATATAAATAACAAGAAAGTTTTGCATGTCAGGGGACCTTTAAGTGATTTTTGAACGGTCATTCAGGATACGAAGCTGAGCAAGAATATTAAACGCCAAAGACAAAAGTATCGGCTAGCCAGGCAATACACAATGTATAAACAATTCCCGCCAAAAATAAAAAATAACAACATGATAGATCAGCCACAAAACTAAAACTTGGTACAGATTTAAAAGATAGCTAGAATGTTTCTTAAGGGTGAGTTTCAATATACTGGGTATTGAGTAGTTGCCCACATGATCAATTACCCATTATCATGAAGGCTGAACTGTCATGTCATTTTGCCTATAAAGGTATTTTTCGAATTTTTCTTTCTCATCAGTAATATCTGAAATGGCAACTTATAGAACTTTTGGAAACCTAGGCTAGTTGAAATGAAGATCGATGGAGGTAGACAGTGAAATTTTTCATTTTACTGTTAAATTATGTCGTGCAAAATAAAGTTAGCACTGAGTGCAAACATTAACTACAGTATATTTCAGACTGCATATACAAAAAAAATTTCAATGTAAAGCCTCACCGAATGGACGCAAAAACACAGCAATTTCAAACTCGTTAAGACTCGTTCTGTGTGGTGTATTTTGAGTGGCGTTTGTGTACTGGTGTGCTACTTAATGAATAAGAGACATAATTAGAACTGCCGCTTCTTAAATGCTGGCAGTGATGACTGGTTTAACCATTTCAGAGAAGAGGATTTTTGAAGGTTTTTCAACTAAAAAAAACAATATGGCTGCCGACGTGACCAATGACGTCATCAAAAAAAAAATTGTGGACCATTTTATCCCTAGATGACCCTCAAATTTTCAAACTGATCAGATGTAGCGCTCCACATACGCAATTATGACGTCATAACGAAGGCACATACTACATCATAAAAAAATCAACCTCATTCTCCATGAGGAGTACTTGCTATATGCCAAGTTTCAATATTTTTATTGGTGCGGTTTCAGAGATACAGAGGTCCAAAGTTTTTCCAACATGGCTGCCACACTACGTGACCGATGACGTCATAATTATCATTAAAATACTGTACATGAGTAGTCGCACCAATGGTGAAAATTTCGTCTCGATCTGACAAGTGGTTGTGGAGAAAAACACAAAAGTTCTGTGAGGACAAACAAACAAATGAAATAAAATGGCCCATAGGGCCAGGACTTGACGAAATTCATCCAGTCAAAGATACTCCCCTCCTACGTCCGTGTTTCAAATTTGAAAGGAATCCGTTAAGATTTGGCGGAGACATGAATTTTTGAAAATTGGCCCATGCTAAAAGATACGGATTTTCGCGATTTTCAGGAATTTTTCCTGACCTTGACATGCCAAAAGTTATAGGGTTCTATTCTGGTGGCCAATAAGTCCATTGGTGAAGTTCCATGACATTCCGACTCGAAATGCGACCTGTAGAGCGAGACGTACACACAAACAAACAAACTGAACCGACCAACATACTTGACAAAATCTATGATTATGTCAAGTAAAAAAATCACTCAGAGTGACAACTTGGAAAAACAGCACAAAGTAGAACGGCACTCCGAAGAGCGCATGCCTCTACCAGGTGGAACAGTTCACATGTTGTATCCCACTGATGGGCTGGATCCGAACCAAAATCCAATCCGCTTGTTCTTGTCACCTATCCAACTCATCCACCTTGTTTTGTCATAACTTGTCCACAACTTTTTCAGATATAGTGATACATTTCGTTTTTGGTCCTATCAATTTTAGAAATTAGGCCTGTGTTGACCTTTTGACCTTAAAATTAATAAGTAGTTGAATTCAGCAACCTGAAATGAAAATGCTCTTCAAATTTCAAATCAATTGGATGAAAATTGAGGATTTCAAAAATTTGGCCCAAATTGGCCTATGTCGATCTTTTAGCCTATGTTTACCGCAAAATTAGTCAGTGGTTGAATTCAGTGACCTGATATGCAAATGCTCTTCAAATTTCAAGTGGATTGGATTAAAATTGAGGATTTCAGAAATTTGCCCTTTGTTGACCTTTTGGCCAATGTTGATCTCAAAATTAATAGGTGGTTGAATTCAGTGACTTGATATGCAAATGTTCTTCAAATTTCAAGTCAATCTGAGAATTTTAGAAAACTTGGCTCAAATTGACCTTTTGGCTTATGTAGACCTTTTCAGTCGACCAAATTTTATGAAGCTTCAATACGTGACCGTGGCAGGGTCGGTGACATCAATCTCTGAAAATTTCAGAACGATCGGTTGAGCGGTTTGGGCTGGAGGTGAGCAGATAGACACAGACAGACAGACACACAGACACACAGACACACAAACGGAGGCGATCAACATACGTGACAAAAAATGAAAATTACCAAGTAACAAACAAATAAACAAAGACAGACAGACAGGCAGACAAACAAACAAAACGAAATGCAACACCTTCTCCTTCAGCGAGGATAAATAGAACACACTTAATGGAGGTGTTGCCTCGTGCTGTTTTATCTAAGAGCAATACCGCCACAGAGAGCGTGAATCAACATTGTCGTGTGGCCACAGTGTGAAAAAATATAATCCTGCACTAAATTTCTTTATATTGTTGCGGTTCTAGGAATCGCATGCCTCCAAGGCAATGGCACTCTCTCTCGACAAGGCAATGGTACACCTCAAAGGAATGAGACTCACTCTCGACTCCGCCTTCTCCAGCCAAGTACCTCCCTTCATGCCCGATGGTCAGTCTCATTCTCTGGACCGACGCGCCAGCTGTCAGGGAGGTATCGCCCAGCGGAGCATCCCCCCAAAACGTATTGGCGGTGCAATCGGCAATCGTGCAGGGTTTTCAGAGACCGTTAGTCTCATCTCCTCTCCTCCTTTTTCTCTCCTCTTCGTGTGTGTGTGTGTGTGTGTGCGTGTGTGTGTGTATGTGTGTGTTTGTCCTGGCGTCTGTCCGCGTAAGTTAAGATTGCAGAAGATTATTATTATTTCGGGTTAAGTCTGCTCTGTGTCTGCTTTGGTAAGTTGCTTGTATAATTATTGTCACACCTTACACTTCTTTCTATCCCTGCATTACACACAACAATAAAACTACCATTTACTGTGCCACATAACTTCCATTCCCTCACCTGCTTGTAAATAAATTATTATTAGAAATATTCCCAGCTCGTTTTTGTCTGTTCTTTCATTGATCCAGCATGGTCCGAATCCAAGCTTAACCGGGACTTTCTTCCCAACAATCTGTTCCTTTTAGCCAGTACATCCTTGGCAGTGTCGCTCGGCTGCATCCGATCCGGTAAAGTGATCCGGTTTGGACAAGGGGTACCGAGGGCGTGTTCTCCGATAATTAAATCATGTGATTGATTAGGTAACCCGGTTAACCCATACATAGGAGGACCCTAGGTCACGCGGTTGAGTTATTGGCGTTCACGGTCGGTTAGCGACCCGCCGCATCATGGAATAACTATCTGTGTGCAATGGCCTACAATTCCGGGGAGCCTGGTGGGGACACAAGATAGATCCCCCCCCCCGAGTGGTCCTCTCACACGACCCCCAACAATATATATATATATATATATATATATATATATATATATATATATATATATATATATATATATATATATATATATATATATATATTTCCTTGTGAGCTCAAAGTTTAACACATCTGAGACATTCACAATATGAGGCTCTGCCAGATTTGACGTTTCTAGCTGCCCTCAGAGTTAAGTTTCTTTTTTTCTGCCGTCAGAGATAATCTATCAAACAGGGGGAAACACAATAGACGACGACAAGCACCTGGCCTATGGCTGTGGCACGAATTCTTGTAACTATGCACACATGCACAAACACACAAACCTGTTGCCCCTTGCTCTGGTTCTTTGCACATGTGTGGTTCGGTTACAGTAGTTGCAGTCTCACTGGGAATAGAGGTCGGCGTTGAGGATGGCAGGGAAAGGGCCTGCCAAGGTTCAGTAGGTGTTCTTATTGCTGCGCCATCACTCTGCACCTGCAGGACAGTGAGAAAGTGACAGCACTTTGAAACAAAACATGAGGCCAAAACCCTCTGAGAAATGAATGAAATAATTTTGTCTACACAAAAAAAAGCAAATTATATTGAGTTTTAAACAAGAAACAAAAATAAACAGAGCAACCCTATGGTGGTGGGTAGTCAAACAATTTGAATACAATACCACAAACGATAAAACAACAAATCAGGCCAGGATAGTAGAGTCAACAATACCAAATAAATCTTGGTTTGACAGTACTATGAAATTAATCAACAATCACAAAGACAATGCACAACTTCAAATAATACTGGAAACACATGACTAGCCTTGTATTGGCTTCGTGCAGCGTTTCTCAACCGGGGGCCCGTGGCCCCCCAAGGGGGCCATCGGCCTTCGACCAGGGGGCCATGAGCGGACGCCGAAAAACTGCGATTCAGAATGCAGAAGCTTGTAATGTACAATTAAGGTGACGAGTCTCCGGTCATAGTGTCAAAGTAAAAAGGGTAGATGAGTTTAACCACGATTTTAAAAGAGAAGGCGGAGCCCACAGAGCATTCATAGTACACCAATGTTTACAAAAACATTAGAATTGTTTTTTTTCAATTTTTTTCTCAGATGTCGAAGGTTCGAAAATGGAATGACAGCTATGTCAAGTTTGGATTCACGAATGTCAGTCGAGATGGCGTGGAATACGTGCAATGTCTGCACTGCTCGGTCGTGATGTCAAATGCATCACTATGTCCTTCCAAACTTTCAAACCATCGCGACAAGATGCATCCCGGAAGGAAGGAAGATAATATTGACGCTCTGTCTGCAAAACGATCACGACATGACCGTGAAGCAACACTTCCCAAATTTGGATTCCGGCCAGAAGAAAAACCTGCTCTTCAATCCAGCTACGAAGTGGCATACCGAATTGCGAAGTGCAAGAAGCCACACACTATTGCTGAGGACCTTATCAAGCTATGTACAGAGAAAATGGTGGAATTGATGATCGGACCAGAGGCGAAAAAGAAGATCCAGCAAGTTTCGCTCTCTAATGACACGATCTGACGACGGATTGACGACATGGCCGCTGATGTGTGCAGTCAAGTTTGCTCCGAAATCAAACAAAGCAATTAGACTAGCCTGCAATTAGACGAGTCTACCGACACCGCCCTGGAGAGCCAGTTGAACGCCTTCACTCGCTACGAGAGAAAGGGAAAAATGAAGGAAGAGTTCTTGTTCTGCAATACCCTACCAACCACGACAGCGGCAGATATCAAAGCTATTGTGGACTCTTTTTTTTTTTTTTTGAAGCTAATGGACTCGGTTGGCAGAATTTCAAGCACATTTGTACTGATGGTGCCCCAGCGATGGTCAGCGTCAGAGGAGGGTCCGTCATGCTTGTGAAGAACGAATGGCCCCATGTGACGTCCTCCCACTGTTCGCTACACCGATACGCTCTTGCGTCAAAGACTCTTCCGCCTCGTTTGCTGGAAGTCATGGACGTCGCGGTCAAATTGATCAACTTCATTCATGCGAAGGCCAAAAATCATCGGCTCTTCCAACTCCTGGCCAACGAAATGGGAGCGTGGCCAACATGTTGGACTTCTGTTCCACACCAAAGTCCGTTGGCTATCGAGGGGGAAATGCCTCTCTCGGCTGTATGAACTCCGGGTTGAGGTGGAAATCTTTCTGCGAGACAACGAAAACAATGTCCATGTCCACTTCGAGAATGAAGAGTTCGTCATGATGCTCGCCTACCTGGCCGATATAATCGGCTGACTCAACGAAATGAACCAGTCCTTGCAAGGCCGTGATGTGACAGTCAGTGACATTCAAGACAAGCTTGCCGGACTGTCTGCGAGAATGGAAGTCTGGCAGGCACGAATCAAGGCGGGGTCCACTGCCTCGTTTCCTTTCTTGGACGAGCACCTGCAGACGCAGAGGATTGAGCTTCCCATCGGCATCAAAGATTGCATCAGTAGACATCTCGACAATCTCTCCACCGAGTTCAAATCGTATTTCGACGATGCACCGTTGGATGTTCCGTGGCACAAAGACCCGTTTAACGCCAAAATTGAACCTACTGAAGACGAAGCAGAGGAGCTGGCAGAGTTGAAGGTTTCAAAAGCAATGAAGCTGGTCTTCAGTAACAAAGAAGACCACTCCACCTTCTGGTTGTCTGTTCAGGATACGTATCCACTACTCAGCAAGAAGGCATCCGTAATGCTCATTCAATTCGCCGCAACATATCTTTGCGAATCTGGATTTTCTGACCTTGCGACCATTAAAACGAAGTCCAGAAACCGTCTTGACGTTGGGAACGATATTCGCCTTGCTGTGTCCAAGACGGAGCCAGACATAAGAGGCCTCGTCAGACAAGCCCAACAGCAAGTGTCTCATTGATTGTATTGCTGAGAAAAATGTTTACTTTGATTTATCTTTTAAGACTGAGTAAATAAATTTCATAAAACGAAATCTGCACCTTTTATTGAAGGGCAGGGGACCACGAATGTTAAGCGACTCGGTAGGGGGGCCATGGGCCATCAAAAGTTGAGAAACACTGGCTTAGTGGTTAGGGTGGCGTGCTTGGGATCTTAGGGTCCTGAGTTCAAGCCCCCTCATCTGCTGAATTAACACCAGATGGGGTTGACACAGCCCATCATCCTTCTGTGGTCAGCAAAATGAGTACCAGTGTACTGGTTATAGGGGCACTGTATCAGTGGTGCCCCCATACTCGGTAGTAGTGACGATGCACCATTGATCATATTGTTCATAAAGGAGTCAGGATTTTGGTAAACAGATAATAACTGGTTTATCAGCAGCAGCAACCTCTGCAAAAGAGTTCTCATGATCCTGAACTTATATGTATGGAGACACACATTGCAGGAGGGGTGAAATGAGGGGTTGTTGAAGGCATTGATGAAAGTCGTGCTGTAGGTATGGGGTCGGAATCTTGTGAAGAATAAGAGGAGGAATTGATCGGGATGAAGAACACAGGTGTTTTGACAAAGAAATACAGCAAATGAAGCATTTTTAATTGTTATTAAAAGCTTTTAAAGTAAAAAGCAGATTAATTCAATTAGCAGGAACATTGGTTCAATTGGGAGGTACAGAAAAGGAAATGATAAAGAAGGAACAAAGGAAGGAAATAAAAGGTAGTATGAGGGTCATCATTTTTTTAAGAGTTAACTTTTTTTTAACCAAGGAGGGGAAAATAAGATAAAGCTGAGGAGCGTAAAAGAACACATCGGATAAAGAAAGCAGAACAAGGTTTGAGGCAAAGCAGAAACATAATTAGCACATTCACTCGTTCAGGCCTTGCCAAGTAAGCCAGCCACTCAGAGTATAGGGACACAAATATGACAATCAATCACAAGAAAGCATGTTTAAACGTGGAAAATTTAACCAAAATACAACCAACACAGGGATGAAGCGATAAAGACATGATGGATCTGGTCTGAAAAAAAACATAGCTTTGACGAACTGGAAGGAGGCACTCACTGCACAAGGCCAACGCTCAGACGCAGGATCACAAATGTAACGTGTTTATAAACAAGTACATATACTCCGACTACAAACAGATAATTATTCGTTTTCAATATCTTAGGACATAATTTTTAAAATATTAGATTTGGAGAGATACCACTGAAATAAAGTGCTTCAATTTCAGTAACAGAGCTGTTTGATGTACCGAATGGCATCAAAATCGAGACTTGGGTAAAGGCTCGACTGCTGGACTTGTGTCTCCTATCAATGTTGTGTGAAGCTATGTAATCATAACATTTACAACCTCTGCTTCAGGCAGAAGTTCGTTGGCTGTGACTTAGCAGAGTTCCACAAAAAAAAACCTGCAAACTCAGGGATGAGTTCCACGTTTTTTGATCGACTAAATCAGCACTTCCCCCATCATAGCTTTGCCAAAAATACTCTGACATTGTCTTGTCATTCTGAAATGTGAAATGTTGGTCCGAGAGGTTGAAGATGCAATTCTGCTGTTTGCATCCAGAGCATTGAACATGATTTGCTGAATGTTTTCTCCGAAGAGGCAATGGATTGCAGCACATTCTGTTTGGAATTGAAACGTGTCGCGAGATAACAGCTGTCAAAATACTTGTTCATTCTGCTTCGATATACTTTTATGAAGTGAGTTTTTCGTTGCGTACGTGCATCAAAATAACTTGTGTAGAAGCAGCAGCTTGGCTTGACTGGATATACAGGCTAGTTTGTGGATGAACTCTCCAAGATCAAACAGGGATTCCACATATTGTGCAATTGCAAACAAGCTCATCCGACTCACTGACTCGTATGGGCGTCGTCAAACAGCATGTTATGTTAACAGAGAAAATATTATCCTTTTATGCAATAATACTTTCTTATAAAGGAAAATGGAATGGGGTGGGGGCAGAGGGGAGGACGAGAATCCCTGAAGGGAGCCGGAGCCAATTAGATATTTTTAGGAACTTCTGATCTTCAGCAGGGATTTGAAGGTTGGAAGGATTATCTCTTGTAAACTTGTCACAACAGCACTCGTAGCACAACCGTTTTGATAATATAATCTGTTACTCCAATAACCACATTTGGCTTAAGCTGGCCAAGGTATGTGTTGATTTTGGCCAAGTCTCCTTCTATTTTGTCCTTCAACCCTGCTATTGGTCACTGTCTCCATGTTGGTCTTTTGGGACTCATTATCAGCCACTAGATTACCCGTCCCATGGACGGGTGGCAGAGGTGGTGGTGGTGGTGGTCTGTTCTGTGGTAGGCACGTGATAGCACCGGACAAATCATGTTCGGTGATGTATCGCAGGCTGCATAGCTAATACTCAGCGGCCTCGGCTTCACTTTTTAACCCCCCCCCCTCATTTTTGCTCATGATAGCGAGCTAAAAAGTAGAGCGATCCTGAGTCATGTATACCAAGTACAACATGGCTGAGATTTGTGGACTGTTGATACTTCGTCCAGGAGATAACAAACACTTAGCTCCATTATAGTATAGATGATCCATCCATCCATTGGGACCATACTCTGTGCAGAGCATTGGTGCTGCCTAAGCAGTCTCCTTGGCTAATGGGCACAATCCTGGACGGGTCGCCACTCCGACACAGGATACCAGCAAGCTGACACTCATTTTGCCGACCTCGGAAGGATGACAGGCAGAGTCAACCCCACCTGGTATTAATGTAACAGCCGAGTGGGATTTGAACTCAGATACCAAGCCTACACCCAACCTGTAAACCAAGTTTCGTCCAAATCCATCCATACCTTTTTGAGATATCATGCTACGTATTGTTTTTGGCCCTCTCAATGGTGAAGAATTGCGATAAAAATTCTGGTATCCGGATCTTCACCAAAATCTAAGCATTTCATCCTCATCACACAACCAACCTCTCCACCAAATTTCATCCGAATTCGGCCACAACTTTTTGAGATATCCTGTTCACAGACAGAGAGACAGACAGGGGTGAAAACATAACCTCTGTCCTCCTTTGGTAGCAGAGGTAAATATATCGATGAGGGTCGAGGAAATGTTTCAACAGGTTTGGCTCCCGTAAAGATGATGCTAGTGTCCGAGTTGAGGTTGAATTGACGGTTCAGCAGAAAGGCTAGATGTCAAACTGCCAAATTACGCAAAAGCGCCTATTCCATTTGACTTCGGAGACAAATATATACAATTTGAACCGCATTGGGATGTCGAGCCTACAGGTTTGGCACGGAGAAATACAAACACTTTCAGCCTTCGATGACAATCTGACATTGGAAGATCAAGTTAGTGCAATCAGTATTCTTATCAGTTTATAGTGCCAAAAAAAATAAAAAAAAAAAAATAAAAGAAAAGAAGGGTTTTGCCTCTTGCTTTGAATAGCTGCTCCTTGATATTTCCTGCTTGTCACACAGTGGGAAGAGACCGAGCTGGTCAGCAACTTTACTTCCACATCACATCATTTACCAGTTCAATCATTGATGGCAGCATAAAAACATGACAAGAACTTCCACGTCTTGCTGTTTGGTACGAGACAGCATTGGGTGCTTTGGCTCGGGTAGCACTCGGTTCTTTACATACCTTCGCACATCCTTTTAGTTGAAAGAGCTTTCGTTTAAAATATAGAAATCTCACAGTTATATATTACATGGCCAAAACTGTGTGGACACCCTTTCTAATTAGTGAATTCTGCTATTCCAGCCACACCCATTGCTGACAGGTGTATAAAATCAAGCACACAGCCATGCAATCTCCATAAACATTGGCTGTAGAATGGGCCGCACTGAAGAGCTCAGTGACTTTCAACGTGGCACCATCATAGGATGCTTCCTTTCCAACAAGTCAGTTCATCAAATTTCTGCCCTGCTCGAGCTGCCCCAGTCAACTGTAAGTGTTGTTATTGTGAAGTGGAAATGTTGAGGAGCAACAACAGCTCAGCCGCGAAGTGGTAGACCACACAAGCTCACAGAACAGGACTGACGAATGCTGAAGCACGGAGTGTGGAAAAATCGTCAGTCATCGGTTGCAATACTCACTACCGAGTTCCAAACTGACTCTGGAAGCAACGTCACCACAAGTACTGTTCGTCGAGAGATTCATGAAATGGGTTTCCATGGCCGAGCAGCTGCAAATAAGCCTTAGATCACCATGCGCAATGCCAAGCGTCGGCCGGAATGGTGTAAAGCTCACTGCCATTGGACTCTGGAGCAGTGGAAACTCGTTCTCTTGAGTGATGAATCACGCTTCACCATCTGGCTGTCCGACGGACAAATCTGGGTTTGGCGGATGCCAGGAGAACGCAACCTGCCCGAATGCATAGTACCAACTGTAAAGTTTGGTGGAGGTGGAATGTTGGTCTGGGGATGTTTTTCATGGTTCAGGCTAGGCTCCTTGTTTCCAGTGAAGGGAAATCTTAACATTAGAGTATACAATGACATTCTAGATGATTCAGTGCTTGCAACTTTGTAGCAACAATTTGGGGAAGGCCCTTTCCTGTTTCAGCATGACAATGCCCCCGTGCACAAAGCGAGGTCTATACAGAAATGGTTTGTTGAGATCGGTGTGGAAGAACTTGACTGGCCAACACAGAGCCCTCACCTCAACCCTATCGAACACCTTTGGGATGAATTGGAACGCCGACTGCGAGCCAGACCTAATCCCCAACATCAGTGCCCGACCTCACTAATGCTCTTGTGGCTGAATGGAAGCAAATCCCCACAGCAATGTTCCAATATCTAGTGGAAAGCCTTCCCAGAAGAGTGGAGGCTGTTATAGCAGCAAACAGGGGACAAACTCCATATTAATGCCCATAATTTTGGAATGAGATGTTGTACGAGCAGGTGTCCACATACTTTTGGCCATATAGTGTATATTTGAGGTTGAGATGATTGGTGGTCAAACTCATGTGCCTCGAGCATATTTCTCAACAAAGCTTCAGTACTATTTCAGGAATAATCACAGAATTTGAGAAAGAAAAAACCAACCCTTGTCTAATCGTTGCGACAGGATCTTTCCGAAATTGGCTATGGTGCACTGGCACGTGGTGGTTTATCATCGCACCTCTCATGGAACAGCACAAAATATGGCTAAAAGATAGTTCAAAGTACCATAAAAACATCCCCCACTGTTTATATTTGTACAGTGTGGAACAAAGGGGAATAAACAGGGCCTGTGAGTGGAACACCACCGGCGTAGTCCGAGCTTTCATATCCTGGTGATTGGTACTACTTGGAGGTCGCTCCCATTTCCAAAATGGCCACGCCCAGCTGACATGCTTTTCTCCTCATTTTGGCAAGGAATTGAGGTGTTTAATGCATCATGTGGGCAATTCTTCAAAGGTTACTAGATTCACAGAGAAGAGTTGGGCGAAGGTTAAAGCATGTGCTGAGCAATAAGAACAGAACTGAACAGAAACTACGAACACGATGGAAAGATTTCTTACTTGTCGGTCCGAACAAGGAGGAACTGGCTTGGCTGAGTTTCTGTATTCACAGCACGGCTGTCTGAAGGTCTCGACACAACAATTTTTATGTGGCCCTTCATGGTGTCTGTCATGCATTGATGTATGATGGGCAGGAAAAAGAAGTAAGAAAAGTGGAGGAATTGAAATGCGACCACATTGAGGCTGGTACATGCTTACCTCTATATATACACATCATGCCACGTCAGCCCACCAAACTGTTATCATCAGCAGCCCTGATTCTGACATCAATATGATCATGTTGACCCAAGTCAGGAATATTCCCACGACAGGCCTCATATAAACTGGATCAAGGAGAAATGGTGAGCCATCAGTATGACCCATTTAGCAGCTAACATGGGAGTGCATTTCAGAAAGTTTGGTTGGCCTTCATGTATTCATTGGTGCAGACAAAACCAGCTCCTTTCATGGTAAAGGGGGGAAAAAAACGAGCATTTGAAATCCTGTTATCAAAGCCATTGCATCAAAATGCTTTTCGTTCTCTCGGTTGAGCTTGAAAGTTGGAGCAATCTCAAGAATGCACTTGAGCATTTTGAGTACGAGCTATATGGACTGTCCAAGTTAGTTACATCAGTCAATGAAGCCCGCTACCATCTTTTCTGCTCAAAATTACTCAAGTACAGACCACCTCTTTCACGGAAAACAATGATCCAACATATGAAGAGATGCAACAAACAAGTGGCAACAGATCACCGATCGCTCAATTCTGTTTTCGACCCAAATAATCACGGGTGGATATCCAACAACGATCAAATCTCGATATGTTGGATGACTCAGGATTTTGCACCTCCAGAACTGCGCAAATGAACTTGTGTGGCTGCAAATAAGCTAAGCGTTCATCCAACAGATATGCAATGTGCATGTCGAATGAATGGTGTTTCTTGTGCAGACCGATACTCCTGCAAGATCTGTGAAAACATTGATGAAACCTTGAAAAAGATTGAACTGTTGAATGATGACAGCGATGACAATTCAGATGATGAATGAAACCATATTGTTGCGGGGCCGGGACGTCGGCCGCGTACTGTCTGCTGGATGGAGCCGCAAATCGGCCCGACCGATCGCCCGGAATTCAGATCATCGCCCCGGATAAGTCCGGAGTCGACGGGTTCTCTATCGGACCGAAATTCGCCAATGGATAGACCACATGGGGTAGGGTCGATTGCCAATTTCAATTTACCTAAATACCCATGTGGTCCACTACCGGGGAATTTCACCCTCGACGGAACTCGTACGAAAACGAGCCGCTTAGCGCGGTCGTTCCGTGAGCGATTCTGAGCGGTTTAATCGCCAAGAACCGTCGGCCCAAATCTCCCCCTCAGGCCGTAACAGCTTTAACTAATTCGCAATCACGCGTCATGTCTGTCGAACCAATGAAAGAAACAAAACGAGCTGATACATTGAACAAATAGGGGTTTATTCACAATAGGGAAAAGGGGGGGGGGGCACAGAGAGCAGAATTAAACCGAATAAAGCAAGGCAATGCAATAATATTCAGCACAAAGCACTTATACAATTTTACTACTTAAAGACGGGATGCACGCACGCACGCACACCAATGGTCTTTATTTGGATCTCCAGCCTGGAGGCCAAACGGGCTGCAGATCAGTGGTCTGGCTACCTGGCCGCGAGCACGCTCCGGAGCATTCACGCTCCGGAGCTCCCCTCGATTGGCCAGGTGGCGTGGTGACATCACTTGGACCGCCCTTCACAGTCGGGGAAGTCCGATTGGCCAAGCGACGGTCACCCCACTCGTTGCACGCAGATTGGTCGAGGGCTGCTGTGTGGCTCCTCCCCGAACTCTGCCTTCTTCCAAAGGACGACACCTCCCAACAGGAACCTGAGCAACATGTTTCTGCAGGAGCTCCGCCCAACCGACGTCTGTCAGAGCGAGGTGAAGGGAGCGAAGTGAAGGTGAGGATTATGCGGCGTCGTCGGCATTAACGTCGGTGGTGTAAAAATAAACGAAAAGAAAACCTGACTGTTAAAATAACTCCACAGCGCAGGAATATTTAATTACCCATTAGACTAGGGTCGGGACCCGAACTGGCAACATGTACTTACCGATATAACTGATCTCAAGGGCCTGTATGCTGTGTGCTTATGGCTTCCAGATTCGCAACAGTACCCCCTCCCCTTTTTACAGACTCGTCCTGAGTCGTCAAATTTTCCTGTGGCCAGCATGCGTAAGTTTTCCCCAAGTACATTTTACCTACGGATCCCTGAATGCGACATTTTTTCTTTTCCTTTTTTTTAATACGCGTCCCAAAAATAAATAACCTAATGCGCTGTGTGACGAACAAAACAAACTCACACAGACTCATACGGACGACTTAACTATATTGCCGGCTCTATAACAAACATGCAGGTGGGATAAACTTATTTACAATTTTTTACCTTAACTTATCTATTTACACTAACCATGGCCCAGGACCTGGCATCTGTGGGAAAGAAGGCATAGCAATGTCAACAGTTATGTGAGGGTGAGTGCTCCACAGCTGAAGGTCAGACGTCTTCAGGGCCTGTTCAAAAGGTCCCCCTTTTTTTTTCTCTCTTTCTTAGTCTTCAGCTGCTGGAGGCAACTCACCCTAACCTGGCATGCCATATGCCATATGCCATCCCACAGGCCATTTTTGAAGCAGGGAGCCAGGCTGCCCAAATGCAGTCTCTGGCTCCCTTGTGCAGGAACACGAAGGTAGCCGGCTGCCCAATGCAGTCCCTGGCTCCTCCTTGAAGTGAACTGGATGGAAGCAAAACACCAGAATGAATGGATGGACGATGCAAAACACAAATGGAACTGGATGGAAAACGATGCACGGGCTGCTCAATGCAGTCCCAGTGATGTGGCTGCCTGCAGGGCAGTCTGTGCAAAACGCACTGAAAGACGATCCTGGCGCACATGGTGATGGATGATGAACACAGGGGCAAATGCAAGAAGGGTAGCAGGCATGGGGTTACGGTAGAGGCAGGCAAACGAGGCATGGTAAGGCAAACACGGAACAGGCCGCTGTAGCACAAACAGGCCGGCATGTGAAGCTGGCCGGCCTCTGGTATGGTTCTGTGCGGGTCTGGAGGGAGTGCGGTGGTGCCGGCCGCTCCGAAAGCGGGCTCAGACCTAACCTGTCTCCCCCCAACCTATCGCCTTTGCCTGTCTGTCCATATCCATTCCCTTAATTTGCAACACAAAACAAATTTAGCCCCTTTGTATTTTTTTTCTTTTATAATTCCATCTCCCTAACCCACTTCCTGTCTTTGTTCAGCTAACCTATCCTGTCAACCTAGCCTATTCACAACCCCTACGTTCCCTGTCTGGAGGGGAATAGGGAGAGACTAGCGTCCTGTCTTGAGGCCCAACTAAGCCTCAGAATGGCCTCCTCAGAGTTCAGCGATCTTCTCCACAGTGAGTCCAACGGCCTACCAAGAGCGAAGGGATGAATGGTGCGAAGGGGTACATCTCCTAACTATCCCAGCATTCATTAACCTTAGACTACCCTGGGGCTTTCCAAAAACACCTGACACTTTAAACTATCGGTTCTAAAAACCATGATTCCCATCGCCTGTGTTGGTGTTCATCATAAATTTGGGCCTAGCCCTCCAATTTTCACTCGTGCCCTCGCACAATTTCGTGGCTGGGCAGCGTGGCTCAACTGGCAGGAACTTCCCCTCTGCCGAACTCGAAAAATGGCACCCCCGGGCCCGCAGGCTGTCTCCGAGCCTACCAGCTCCCTATGAACACTGGGGGTTGCCCTCTCTGGCATTGCCCCCCCTCCAATGCCCACATGGCATTTTGGCACTACGGGTCCCTTCTGCGGGTCGCCCATGCCCACTACACTATCCCGGTCAATTGGACCCTTGGCCTACTCTGGCCGACAAGTCCGGTGCCCGGGGTGCCCTCTAAACGATACTCACATTTTGACAGCCACGCTTCCAGCCGGTCCATGAACTCCTGCACCCCACAAAACAGGTTTTGAACCTTCTTTCAACACCAACAAAAAAAACGACCTCCTTTTTGTAAATTTAATCAACCCACTAACCAACATTAAAATGACCCCGGGGTCCCTTGGGTGGGTTTCACTCCTCCCCCCAATCATTCATCGCACCATGGATACCACATTCCATTCACACTTGGGCCCACTGTCCCACATTCACTCATCAAGTACATATTTTCCATTTTCTAATTCACATCACTCAACACTGCCATTCTCCTAACTAAATTCCCCTAACTAACTCGTGCTCCCTCATCATCCCTTAAATTAGTGCACGTTCCTTTTAACCTACGTAGCTAAGCTACATCCCCACTACACATTTCATGTCTGTCCTTGTCTCACAAAATCCCAAAATCCATTTTCTAAATCTATCCTAAAATCCCTCCAACTAACACATTCCACGGGCTCCATGAGGAACACCCATGTCCCGATGAAGCCAGTCTATCTAAACGAACCCATCCCGCAAACTAGTGCTTCCTTTGCCCAAATTTTGCGGGCTGGTGTATTCGGGGCCAGGCTCCATGAGCCTTGCGTCTCCACGGAAGCGGTGGTCATGGCTCCTGCTACTCCGGGCCGATTCATCCATGAGGGCGTAAGATCGCCCTTGTATGGTCTAAGGCGGTCAGCATGGACGATACGAGGAAGGGCCCGTGGTCCCATTTTGATCTTACCACGTCACTAATTTGCGCCAGGACGACCCCCGGGCCCTACTAGGGCGAGGTGAGCTTCGGGCATCTGCCCTTCCTCCTCCAGGGATTGAAGAACCAAATCTTCATCCCCGGGGGATACACACTCGCCTGGCTCTGGTGGTCTTACCGGTGCTTCATTCTCATACCCGCCTGTTGGAAAATGTTCAAAAGTCAATAAAAATCAGATTTTCCTGTTATTTGGTGAAGGGTGTTTCATTTTCCTCGCACTAGTATTCTAAACAAGGACAAGTGCGTCTAAGAGCCGCATCCTAAAGGTTTTGTCTTCACCATAAGAAGAAAAAAAAAAACAACAACTTCCGATATTTCGTCACGTGCCTTGACGGAGCCAATAGCGAGAGCCGTCATGGACGATCGTAAAGATACCTCTGCCAGGCGCGATGATTTTACTGATGTAACTGGGTGTAAAGACTTCCCATTGAAATTTTGTAAGCACAGGTGGGTTGAGAATGGTCCTGTCTGCAGCAGAGTTATTCTATTGTGGCCTCACCTGAAGTTATTTGTTGAGGCATGTGAAAGCAAGAAGAAGCCGAAACCAACCAGCATCTCTTTCAAAACTCTGCATGATGCAATGAATGATAAGCTATCTGTTGCAAAACTGTCTTTTTCAGGTCAGTAGCCGGTGCAGTTGAACCATTTTTAGCCTTGTACCAAACATACAAGCTAATGGGTCCCTTTCTTGTTCATGATATTGAGAGACTCGTCAGAAATTTGTTAGAGAGGTGTGTTAAGCCAGTTGCATTACAAAATGCTTCTACTCCATATGACTTGTTAAGGCTGGATCTTGAAAAGGAAAGGGTAGAAAACAAAAAGATTGAAGTTGGTTTCAAGGCTGAAAGTGAACTGAAGTCCCTCCTGAGAACCAAGGCCATCAGTGAATGCCAGGTGTATCAGTTCAAAGAAGAATGTAGGCTATTTGTGGTGAAATGTGTCAACAAAATCTTTGATAGGTCTCCTCTTAAGTATAGTTTCGCCAGAAATATGGCTTCTCTGGATCCCAGGTTGATGGTGACTGATCAAGAACACTCAAAGTTCAAATTCAAATGCCTGTTGGAAAATTTGGTGATTCTGAACAGAGTTGATGGTGATAATGTAGATATGTTGGTTGCGAGTTACAAATAATTACTGCAGGATGTAGTATGGTGGGAACTGAAGTCTAGGTTCAAGGACTTCAAGGTTAAAGATGACAGGGTAGATGTGTTACTCCATGAATGTGTGTATGTAAAAACAAGAAGTTTGAGAAGTTGTGGGGGGTAGTTCGTAAAGTGTTGCTAGTTTCCCATGGTCAGGTGTCTGTTGAGAGGGGTTTTTCCCTCAACAGACAGATAGAGAAGGACAACCTGGGTGAAGTCATGCTTGTGGCATTGAGGCAGATTATTGATTATTTTGTACTGGTAGGTGGAATGCTCAAAGTTGAAATCACAAAGGAACTGCTATCCTCAGCCTCCAGTTCTCGACATAAATACCATCAATATCTTGAAGAAGAGAAAAGAAAGAAAGGGCAAGAAGCCATCCAAAGAAAACGAAAAATGGTTGATGAAGTGGATGGTTTGAAAAAGAGAAAGGTGTTGGAAACTGACATAGAAGGTCTGACCACATTGTCAGAAAAATATGCAGACGAGGCTGAGGCAAAAGGTGGCAAAACTCGCCACAGTCTTCTGGTAAAATCAAATGCTCTCAGGCACTCTGCCAAGCAAAAACGGGGGGAACTCAAAGTTCTAGAAAGAGAAATTGAGGAGAAGGCTAAATCCTTGCCTGCTATGTCCTAATTGGATATTATAATGACATGTAGTTTACAAAATGTACTGTTCTGTAGTGTAGAAGCAGTCAGGAGCTGCTGCAACTTTGCAGGTGGCAGCACCTACAATAACATTTTAACATAACACATTAACATTGAGAGTGCTGCCATCTGGAAACTTGTGATTTCTCCTGGCTGATTCTACAGTAACTGTGAAGTGAATTTGCCAATTGGCTGTGTGGCGCGTTGTGCCTTGTCGACGGAATAAGCTCCTGCTGTGTTCTGTATGTTCATTATCGAAATAGATTTTTTGTAAACTTACTATCTTTGTTAATTTCTAGGTGACTCACCTCAATTTACCCCTGGAATTTGTAGGATGTGGTCCTTAAAAAGGGGTTCTTTTAGTCCTTAAAAAAGACATCTCAAAATAAGTGGGAACCCTGCTGGAATCCCGTGCCGACATACTAATCCTTCTTCGAAGGCCCGTGCCACAACCCCGGCTTCTTGATTTGGAAAGGCATAGGCCTCCAGCCATTTAGTGAAGTAGTCCATTATCACGAGGATGTATCGATTACCTTGGAGAGTGGGGGGCAGTGGTCCCAAAATGTCCATGGCCACTCACTCAAGGGGGCCCCAACCTGATGTAGTTGAAGTGGGGCTCTCATCCTCTGTGCCGGTCCCTTTTTGGCAGTACAGGCGTCGCATGCTCGACACCAGTCCTGTACATCGCGCCCCATGTCGACCCAATTAAACCACCGGCGGACCCGAGATGTTGTTTTGGTCCTGCCCAAATGGCCGCCGAGGCGGGTACCGTGCACTTGTTCCAAAATTTGGGTCTTAAATTTGTCTGGGACTACTACCAGCCAAGAAGTTCTCTCTGAGGGAATCTCCACCCACTTATGATACAAGATGTTGTCCCTCATTTCTAGGGTCTTCCACAAAGCCCAGTCCGCCTTTGTTCGTGCTCCGAATGGGGTCACCTCCTCCCCACTGGGTCTCTTATTTTTGCAGACCCACTCATGCACTGGCCCTATCACGGGGTCTTGCCGCTGGGCCGTGCTCCATGCCAAATTCCTCACCTGCGGTTAGTGGCAAAATTGGGCCTATCACCCAGGCCGCACGGGCTAGGAGCTTCTGGGAGGTGTCTGCCAATTGGTCCCTCTCCTCATGCCTCGTGCAATAATTGCAGTTTTGTCCTAGACAGGGGCGTCGAGAGAGCGCATCGGCATTCCCATGAGCCTTACCGGCTCTATGGGCCACAATGAAATTGTACTGCTGCAACTTTTCCAACCACCTTGCAATTTGGCCCTCTGGTTCCTTGAACCGCAAGAGCCATTGGAAGGAGGAATGGAGAGTTCGAGCCAAAAACTTCCTCCCGTACAAGTACGGGTGGAAGTGGCTCACTGCAGACAGCATGGCTAATAGTTCCTTGCGGGTGACGCAATAATTTCGTTCGGGCCGACTCATGGCCCGACTGTAATACACGATCACTCTTTCCACCCTTCCCCACCCCCCCCCCCCCCCCGTGTACGAGACAAAACTGCCCCCAATCCTTCCTGGCTTGCATCCGTCTCCAGGGTATACAATCCGTCATTGGTGGGGTATGCTAGAACGGGTGTGGATGTCAATCACCCCTTCAATTTGAGGAAGGCCTGATGGCATTCCCCTGTCCAATTAAATCTCGTCCCCTTCTCTGCAAGCCGGTGAAAGGGCCGAGCTATGTCCGCAAATTTTGCCACAAAGCGCCGGTAGCTGGAGCAGAGACCCAAGAACCCCCGTACCAGTTTGACATTACGGGGTACGGGCCACTCCTCCACTGTTGTAATTTTATCTGAGTCGGTTTTCACCCCATCGCGGCCTATCACGTGTCTGAGATAGGCCACTTCCTTTGCGAACAAAGTATATTTCTCCAGGCTCAACTTCAACCCTGCCTGCCTGAGGCGCTCAAACACCTGGTCCAAATTAGCTATTGCCTGGGAAAATGTTTTAGCGTGTACCAGGACGTCATCCAGGTACATCAGGCATGATTGCCATGGCATGCCACCCAGCACACGCTCCATCAATCTCTCAAAGGTGGCGGGGGCGCTGAACAAACTGAACGGCATCACAGTGAACCGATACAGTCCCTTCCCTGTAGAAAATGCCGTTTTCTCCTTCCCCGTCTGGTCCATCTCCACCTGCCAATACCCACTCTTGAGGTCCAAAGTTGAGAACCATTTAGAGCCTTAAACAGCGTCGAGGGTATCGTCAATTGTAGGCAGGGGATAGGAGTCTTTGAGTGTCACGTTGTTAAGTTGGCGATAGTCCACGCAGAAACGCGTGGTCCCATCCTTCTTTTTTACCAACACAACCGGTGACATCCAAGGACTCCCTGAGGGCTAAATGACATCTGCATTGAGCATCTTTTCTACCTGTTCGTCAGCTTCCTCTCTCTTGCTCCAGGGGAGCCGTCGAGCGGGCTGACGGACAGGCCGGGCCCCATCGGTGTGGATCTGATGTTTCACCAGGCCCATACGTCCAATATCCTTGGGTTACAAGGAGAAGATTTATATGTGTCGGTTGACCAGTTTGTTTAAGGCCTCCCGCTGGGTGTCCTCCAAATCTACACTACTCCGATTTACCATCTCGCAAATGGGATCGGGCCAATTCCTAACAGACTCTGGAGACCCCCTCTGGGGCCGGTCCAACTCGATGTTATCGTCCCTCAGCTCTGCGACTTGTACCACTAGGGTGCAATCTGCAACCTTCGTACCCCATCTAATAGTGCGTGGTTCCGTGCTCACATATATTACCCGAACGGGCACGATAGGACCTTCGGTATTTACCAAGGTGCGACCCACGACTAGACCCGGGGTCGACTGCCCCGCCAGTAGCTCAGCCAGGCCGCAGGAGCCCTGCCAGATTGGGTGTGCCCGCCAGCAGCACTGCCTCAGCACCCGGGGGAATGACAATGGAGTCGGGAGCCTCCATCTCCACCCTCTCATCCGTACCCATGCCCCCCAATGGCAATTCCTCACCACCCAACTACATGACTCCTCGGCCTAAGTCGATCTTGCAACCACCGGCGGTCAGCACATCCAACCCTATTAGAAATGGGTCGCACACCTCCGCCACCCAAACCTCTATTTTTATTTTGACAGTGCCCAATTTAAGGGTCACGAAACCACGCCCAATGATGGGAGCCCTTGCCCCGGTAGCTAGCTGCAAACTATGATTTTGCAGACAGTGGATCTCGTCCCACCCGTCTACACTCAAATTAAGGACCACAGGGCTGATGATCGTGGCGCTTGCTCCTGTGTCCACAACGGCATCTACCCCTACGCTGGCAATTTTGCATCCGATTGTCAAACTACCTGTGCCGATTTGGCCACAATAGATGACCTGTCGCAGCGCTGAGGGCTCTTCCCCATCTGGGTCTGCCGAACACGGCCCTATATGGTTGGCACTCCTTAGTTTCCCTGGGACTGGTGGGGGGTGGGGGGGTGGTGTTGGGGTCCGGCTATTCCGGTTTGCACGGGGCCGAGTTGGTGGTCCGGGGGGCTTGGGCCTTTCCCTGCGCGGGGCCCTACACCACCGCTGCAGGTGGCCCATCCGGCCACAGTTAAAACACCTCACCGGGTAAGGTGCATGTGGTGTATGGGCATCGGGCGCTGAGGGGGCGTGGAGTATTTGTGATTATAGTCACGTGCTTAAGGCCCGGTCACACCTTGACGTTTTATCCAGCGATGGCAACGTATTAAAATGTATGTAAAACGCTGGCTGACGTTGAACTTTTGATGTTTTTTTTAAGATTCGGACGTATTCATAACGAGTTGGTCGTATGCATAACATATTAGTAATGGACACAGAACGTTTCGTTGTGTTATAGATAACTTATACCAACGAATGCTGAACCTGTTGTCGGCCTACACAACCGATGCCCAACGATAGTCTAACTTCGGCATAGCGCTTTGCACGCATCGCCGACGATGTCGTGACGTAGCCTATTAAAAGGCTGACGCACAACGATTCGAATCATAACTGCCGTAGAAATGGAAGTGACAACATCGCGGTCACACCTTGGCGATCTTGCCAGCGTATGCCGACCGAAGAAAAATGTGTCTAAAACGTTGGGGCACGTCAAATACGGTATGAGTAAGTTTGGTATACGTGAGTACAACGCTAAAGTACGCTATCATACGACGTAGTAAGTAGAGTACGTCAAGAAATTTTAAACATGTTCAAAATTTTATGACGTACTCTGCGTACTTTTATGACGTTGTGCCATCCTGCCACGTTCCGCATGCGATGGGGATAAGTTTTACACACGATATGTGGACGCTTACACACGTACAAAAACGCTACTTATAAGCTACTCATAAGTCGAAACACATCGCGGTAATGTCTTTTTACGCGAAACTTATTTCTAACTTATGTTTGACGTGCTTTGAACCAATTCTTTACGTAGTCCCAACACACATCGACGTATGTAGACGTATTCCAATGACGTCTTCCGGTCGACAAAAAAAAAAAAAATGAACGTGTTTCTAGGTTACAACTGCCATATAAAGACGTGTTCCCAGCGGTTTTGGGAATTGGTATATAAAAATGCTGCTCATAAAAGGGAACCCAACAGTGTTTTCGAGTTCCTTTTTGAGTCGATGTCCATGTCAGCAGTATCAGTAGTAGTAGTAGTTTGTTCATGTTGGCAGTAGTAGGTGAGTGTGAGGGGGAGGGTGTCGGTCATGATGGATCGTCCTTGTGTCCGCGTGTCCACGGGTAGGTTCATAGGCTGCCACTCAACGATTTAAATGGCTGCATCTCCACTATTGAAAGTAGACGCTTGCGCTCAACAATTGGATTTTTTTTTTTTACACTCAACGACTTTTAAACGGTACCACTCAGCCATTTTCATTGTTTACAATGAACGATTTAAATTGCTGTCACTCGCCTTTGTTTTTTGACGCTGGCGCTTGGAAATTTTAATCGTTTCTATTGAATATGCTAAATCGCTCAAACCCCACTATTGAAAGTAGACGCTTGCGCTCAACAATTGGATTTTTTTTACACTCAACGACTTTTAAACGGTACCACTCTGCTATTTTCATTGTTTACAATGAACGACTTAAATTGCTGTCACTCGCCTTTGTTTTTTGACGCTGAGGTTTTGAAATTTGAAGCGTTTCTTCTGAACGTGTTAAAACGCTCAAACTCGACTATTTTAAATAGACGCTGCCGATGGACAATTGGAATCATAGCCAAGCTAGACATCGAAGTGTGAACATCCTCGTCATGCCGAAGAAAAGTTTGAAGAATGCTGCAAATAAGTGTCCTGGCCGTGGGCGTGGACGCTGACGCAAGGACGATCCATTATACCGTCTTTCAGCCTATGAGTAACTTAAAAGTAACGTCTGTCGATGTGTGGCAACGATCGCGTAACGTGCCAACAACACGTTAATCATAGGTTAGAAATAAGTTTCGGGTACGCTAAACATTACCTCGGCGTGTCTCAACTTATGATTAACTTACAAGTAGCATGTGTTGACGTCTGTCAACGATCGCAGACCGTGAATACAACTTGTGGCCAGCGTAGCGGAACGTGTGAGTCATACGCCAGCATACGTCGTGAAATTTCAAGCATGAAAAAATTTGAGAACAACCGAAAAGTACAACGTTTAAAGCCAGCGTACAACGACGTATGGCAGTGTTTTTCAGCGTGCTCTCAATGTTATCAAAACTTACCCATAACGTATTCAACGTGTGCCAGCGTTTTAGAAAAAAAATTCAAAAATCGGCATACGTTGGCTAAACCGTCAAGGTGTGACCGGGCCTTTAGGAATGCATATATCTGTACGCACCCGCTAGAGGCTCAGAGTGGTGCGCATCCGAGTACGCAATAAACCAGAGTTACAACTGCACTCTCGGCTCGTATCTGTCTGCACCTCGGACACCACAATTGGCGACGATGGATTGGGATCGAATCACCACTCATGGCAGAGTGCATGTTTTCATTGGCAATGACTTTGAGTTGTTTCTGGAGCAATTGGATTGCCAGGCGCACACGGCGCCGGGAAAATCATCGTAGCTCGCGCGGTACGAGTTCGATCACCTGGCAAGGAGCCCGAGGAGCACATCGCGAGTTTCGCCGCGCAGGTGAGACATCTCGCCGTCACCTACAAATTCACGTCGAGTGCACGGCAGGCCAGGCTCAGATATCGTTTTATTGCTGGATTGCAAGACTCGGACATGGTTTCGGCAATACTACGGCTGAAGTACGAGGACATTACGTTCAATTCAGCAGTCGAAACGGCATCGGCCATCGAACAGATGCTGAGAGATGTCCAAGCCATTGCCTCACAGGTGGTCCGGAGGTCCACGTTGCGTGGGACAACCCTGATGACCCGGGGCAAGACCTGCAACCTGTGCGAGGCCACCCTGACGACCCGGAGCGAGACCTGCAACCTGTGCGAAGTTTTGTGCATGACGTACCCTTTTACGTCCTAGAGAAAGACCTGCAACCTGCACGGGGCAACCCAGACGACCCGGAGCAGGTCCTGCAGCTGATGATGAGCCTGTTTTCAATTGGTCCGATGGTAACAAGACCATTGACAGTGGAGATCGAGGTGAACGAGACTCCGATCGTTTTGCAAATTGATACCGGGGCCACGGTGTCGATCATGGGCGAACAGACCGCTCGTAGACTCAACGGTCTCAACCTTATCAGGTCTGACCTCACGCTGTACACGTACACCAGCGAAGCGATTACGCCACCTGGAGCGACAGACGTATCTGTGATCTACCGAGGCCAAAGTGCCGTGCTCTCGCTGTTTGTGGTACGGGGGGAGGGGCCGGCGCTCCTGGGCCGAGACTGACTGACTAGCCTCAGGCTAGACTGGACGGCGCAAGCCATTCACCTTGGGCGACCTGTGCCAAGCCGATTTGAGGATCAGTCAGAGGAGGTTTTTCAAAAGCATCAAGATTTGTTTTGCAACGAGCCTGTACAACTCGAGGACGTGCAGGCAAAGCTTTTGAAGAAGGAGGGAGGGGTGCCTCCCTTGGAGCTCACGTGCGAGGTCCTGCTGGGGGCAGGGGCCACACGCATGCAGAGTTGGTGGCTGTTCCTTGCTTCCTACAACTACGATATACAGTTCCGGAGCAACAGGTGGCATGCCGATTGCGATGGTCTCTCACGCTTGCCTTGCGCGGAGGGCCGCGGGAAGCATGCCGATTGCGACGGTCCCTCGCGCGGAGGGTCCAGCGTCGTCTGAATCAGCCGACCAGGTTGATGTGTATGCACTGAGCCAGGTCCAGGGCGGGCCGGTCACCGCCAAGCAGGTCGCGGTGGAATCGGCTCATGATTCAGTACTCGCCCGTGTCGTTCAGGCGATTCAAACGGGGGATTGGAGCAGAGTACTCGCCCGTGTCGTTCAGGCGATTCCAACGGGGGATTGGAGCGGAGTACTCGCCCGTGTCGTTCAGGCGATTTCAACGGGGGATTGGAGCGAGCTGCCTTCGACGGTGGGAGCGGCTCATGATCCAGCACGCGCTCGTGTCGTGCAGGCGATCGTTCAGCACGTGATCGCCTCGAGCGCGGTCTGCATCGTCTCTGTGCCTTCGGCCGTTCATTCCGCAACTGAGCTATGGTTGTTCACAAGGTTATTGTGGTGGCCAGGGTTGGGGAGAGACATTGAACGAGTGGTTAAGCATTGCGCTGCTGGGCAGGCAAATGCCGATAAGCCGCGCGTGAGCGGAATGTGTTTGATTGTGATCGGTGCGTTCTCTGGGTGGTCGGAGCGTGTGGTTTGGTGGGGTGCTTCGACGGGCATTGCTGTGCAGCGGCTGCGGCCGATCGTTGATAATAAAAGCATACCCGAGAGATTGGGTTCTGGCAACGATCCGCCGTTCCTCACAGATGTGTGTAATGATCTTGTGCATCGCGGCGGTGTTCAACACCTTAAACGGTTTGTTAAAGTGTTGTGTCATCCTGACGTGCCGGAATCGTTTGTTAAAATGTTGTGCCATCCTGCCACAAATGAGCAGGCCGAATCGTTTGTTAAAATGTTGTGTCATACTGCCACTAACGAGCAGGCAGGATCGTTTGTTGAGATGTGGAAACGTGCTTGGCGTAAAGGGAAGTTTACATCTGTGCCGACAGTGCTTAATGTGTTTTCGTTACCGTGTGGAAATGTGATACGTTCAGCCACCGATGAACATGTAAAGGTAATGGAGCAAGCAGATCACCTGGTTCGGATTGATGGCAGGGAGCCGGGGCAGATTCGCTGTTCAGCGTCACCCCCACCTCTGATATCATCAAGGCCAGACGTGCCGAGCGACATGGAGCCACCACCTCTGATCTCGCCAAGGCCAGACGTGCTGGCGCCCACGGGGCTAGCGGACTCGGGGTGTTTACCTAATTCGGTCCTGTCCGAGGGAGACGCGCAAGCTTGTCGGCCGGGGGCGTTTGATGGTGCAGGAGGAGGTTCGCCTTGGGTGTCACCTCGACCAAGCCAGAAGGCGTGTAAGCATGGGCCGTCTAATGGCGCTGTCCGCCCAGGGCGGATCAAGCGACGTGGTACTTGGGGGGGATTTTGGATGATTAGTGTCCTTTTTCACCAGTTGCTTTTTGTGTACTTGTGCCAATGCTTTTGCTGAGTGCCATTTTGGCACTAGTTGCTTTTTGTGTCATAGTGTCAATGATTTTTGATTAGTATCATGTTGCCATTTTTTAATCATACTGTTATGGCTGTGGAAATTCGCAATACACCATAAAGGGTCCTGAGATCAGTTATGACGCTAAGTTTATGTGCAGATAGGTCCCCACCGTTGTTTAAAGGGAATTTCTTCGGGTTCACCGGGCTGCGACTCTGAGATAGCCGTTTTTTCTTTATCCATCGTTATTTTGAGCCACCATTGCAACAAACCTCCACGCAAACAACAACCGCCACCAACTACGCCACAACGCCCACCACGCTCTCACCACCATCTTCGCCACTACGCCCGCTTGCGAACGCCATCCTCTGCAGACCACGGTAAAACAGTTTCCGCGGCAGAAACCGTCTGAGGATTGGCAGAACAAAAGCTCTTGTGAGGCCTGTGGGTTTTTTTCCCCGCCGATTTTCCCTGCGCTTGGTGTGAAGGAAAGGGGGAGGGCAGCTCGCCGCCAATTGGTAGATGCACAGCGTGAGGCGGTCGGGGTGAGGGAACGCCCCTTTTCGGGAACCTTCTCGAAGGGAGGCAGAGCCGAAAACGGGGAGGAGCGAAGGGCAGAGCCCCGCGCTATACAAGGCGGACAGGACGCGGGGCTCGCTCTCTCTTGGTGGTCGAGGTCGAGCTCTCTCTCCCTCCCTCTCGTCTTGGCGTTGAGCGACCTGTCGGTGAATGCGCGGGCCGGTGGCGAGTCCGGGCGATGCGGACGGGAGGCGCCGCAGGCGGTCTGTGGTGGACCTGCGCGTGCGGACGAGGAGAGTGCCGGATAGGGTTCACCGGCCGCAGAAGGGAGGTTTTCTTTTCTTTGGGCTTTTGTATGTGCGTTTGTGGCGCCAGTCCGTGAAGTAGACCTGTTTAAGTGCCTGTACATTTCATGCTATAATCGGTCGAAACGTCTTTCATTTCTTGCTGAACATATTGCATGACTGCCCTTGCTTGTTTGTGTTGTATGTGTAATAAATGTGCTTGTGAAATGTTTCTGTTCGTTGCGTCCTTCCCCTCTTTTTAAAGTGACATCTTGAATCGTGGAATGATTGATAGTGGGTTTTAAACACCCGATAAATGATCTGAACCGTCGAGGTCGGCGATAACACCGCTCGGTTATCCCTGTAGCACGGAACGAACTGCTTAAGCGGTTCGTGTCCTAAGCCGACCTGCGGCGTGGTGCAACCCCTCAGTGGCTTACCCGCGCGGGTATTTAGGTATATCGACATTTGGCTATTCACCCTATTTCGCGTGGGTAGAATGCAGACTGGGTTGTGGTGAGGTTAAACCCCCACCCGCGACTGACTCCTGGGGGTAGTTCCAGGAGGGTCACGACTGAATTGTCCGTCCGGTGGGCGACGCGGCTGATCGCATGCCAGGCGGGCCAGAATTCGTTACAATACTTTTAGGAGGGAGGATTGTGGTGTATGGGCATAGGGCGCTGAGGGGGCGTGGAGTATTTGTGATAATAGTCACGTGCTTAGGCATGCATATATCTGTACGCGCCCGCTAGAGGCTCAGAGTGGTACGCATCCGAGTACGCAATAAACCAGTTACAACTACACTCTCGGCTCGTATCTGTCTGCACCTCGGACAACACAGTGCATGCCTCCGGTAATCCGAATTATACCCCCCCCCCATTCCGAATTGGGGTATCTGGTGATGGCCCACCATGCGTCCGCCCATGAGCCGCCTGCCATAGCCCAGACCCCGCTAACCGGCGGTCGACCATGTCCCGGACCATTCCCTCCAGCTCCACTCGGGAGCCAAGACCAACCCCAGCTCCCGATGCACGGCTGTCCACTGGACCCACCTGCCAGACTGCTAACGCATGTCGCTCGGCTCCTAGAGCCGGCGGCTTTGCTGCCTCCCAAAGGGCGGCAGCGTCAGCCGCCTTCTGGAGGCTCTCCGGGTGGAATGTAGTCAGCAGGGCCCCAGTGTCAGTGCCCACAAGAGCCTGGATAAAATAGTCCAGGGCAAGGTCTTCCTGGTACAGCGGTGATATGGTTGCATGTGCGATCCCCACCGCACGGCGAATATCGTACGCCAAATCTCCCATTTTTTTCATGGGGCTGTCGTTTGCGCTCACTGAGCTGAGCTTTAACAAGCTCGCTCTGCTGTTCCACGCCAAATCGGTTATTTAGGGCCGAACGGATGATGTGGTGTCATCGGCGTTGATGTCGGTGGTGTAAAAATAAACGAAAAGAAAACCTGACTATTAAAATAACTCCACAGCGCGGAACATTTAATTCCCGATTTGACTTGGGTCGGGACCCTAACTGGCAACATGTACTTACCGATATAACTGATCTAAAAGGCCTGTATGTTGTGTGCTCATGGCTTCCAGATTCGAAACAATATAACCATTGAGTGTTAGTCCAGGAATCAATGCATCCATTTCCCAATTCTGAAGTTGGTGATTTGTGTGTACCAAATTTGGTGCTTTTGACCAGCAAGTCATGATTTTCACTCAGCAACCCCACGAAAAGGGGATTTCCCTTTTTGGAATCCAGGCTTAAAAAGTAGGTCATGTTTCAATTTTTTGCAACGTAAACATTGATATTTGGATTCAGCGCACTGAAATCATGAAGAATCTATCAAGTTTACACCGTTCCAAGTGAGGTGCAATGATAGTCATTTTCCAAGTGCCGTATGTGCCCCAGTGCACCATAGTTTCGAAAGGTGAATCTTTATTTTATTAAGAAGATTTGATTTTTTTTTCTTTTTTAAACTAGTCAGGGGCAGATCCTGTTCCCACCATTCCCCATCACCACGAAACTAGGTAGGCACACCCCAGTTTGAAACCCTTTGACGAAGTTGGAAAATCTAGAAGCAGAAAAATGAGGCTGACAAATTATTCTCTTCATATATCTGAGATGTTCACCAATCCTCACACACGATTCAACAAGAGCAGCTACCAACAATTTAAAAGATGATAGCTTATCCCCCCCCAAAAATCTGACAACTTTAGTGGGCTTCTTGCCAAAAAGCCACGAATTATGGTGGTGCAGGGTGCCAAATGAAATGAAGGTATTGAAAAGTCTTCACTTCTATATCGACTCGTAGCAAATCACAAAGTCAAAGTCCAATTATAGGCTAAACTTCATCTTAACTAGATCGACACTCGGTAGAGCGCATACCTACACCAGGCTGAACAGTTTACGCTTTGTATCCCACTGATCGGCTGGATCTGGATCCAGACCTCCAAATTGGAAGCCTTGTTCTTGTCACCTACCAAACTCATCCACCAAGTTTTGTCATAATCAGTCCACAATTTTGAGATATCATGCCATATATCATTTTTTTGGCCCCATCTCTCAATGGAGAAGAATCACTGAAAAAAAAAAAAACTAGGGCACTCGGTAGAGCGCATACCTCCACTACGTAATGCCTGATCCACAAGAACATATCAGGCCCAATACATTTTTGAAATATCATGCTATACAGTACTATATCGTTTTTGGCCCTATCTCTCAATGGTGAAGAATTACTTTAAAAGTTAAATAATTATCATATCCAGATCCTCATTTGGATATTCACCAAAATCAAATCAATTCGTCCTTGCAACACACTCAACCTATCCACCAAGTTTCACCCCAATCCATCCACAACTTTTTGAAATATCGTGCTTATATCGTTTTTGGCCCTACCTCTCAATGGTGAAGAATCACTTTTTAAAATTCTAGTCGTCAGATCCGGATCTGGATTTTCACCAAAATGCAATCAGTTAGTTCGTCCTCGTCACACACCCAACCTGTCCACAAAATTTCATCCAGATCAGTCCACAACTTTTTGAGATATCCTGCACACAGACAAACAAAACAAACAAACAGGCAGAAGTGGGTGAAAACACAACTTCATTCACCTTCGGTGGTGGAAGTAATTAAAGGATTTTTCCAATGTGGATCCAGATCCTCACCCCAAAAAAAATCAAATCAATCTGTCCACAAAGTTTTGTCTGAATCCTTCCATAACATTTTGAAATATTGTGCTGCATATTGTTTTAGGCCCTGTCTCATAATGATAAAGAATCACTTAAATAATTTTGGGATCCGAATCCGGATCTTCACCAAAATCGAATCATTTCTTCCTCGTCACACACCCAACCTGTCAACCAAGTTTTGTCTGAATCAGTCTGCAACTTTTTGAGATATAATACTGTTCATCAACAGACAAACAGACAGGAGTGAAAACATAACCTCCGTCCACCTTCGGTGGCGGAGGTAATAAGTGCTCAGATTTACACTACAATGAAAAGTGAAAAATAAAGAGGCTGACGTAATGAAAAACCAAGACCAGCACTTTAAACACGACCAACATCTCACGGCAATGTGTCCGAAAGTCATCACATTGCATCATGCTGGGCAATAGGTTGTAAATAAAGAAGAGTCTATCCTCACTGGTGTGTGCAGAAATAGAAAGGAGGATTAAATATCCTGACGAGACGCTGCCTCGTGTTGAATGGCTGCCCCTGCCTTTGCCCACCACTGGCTGCCGACCCACTTTCCCTGCATGCAGCCAGCCATTAGCTAGACCTTTTTACACTTCACAGGGCAAGGAGAAATTCCAAGCACGGGACCACGTACCACCTATCACTTATATTTATTAATGTATGCTCAACGTTTAGGAATGCTCCTTCAACGCTCTGCTGCAGATACGAGTACAATGACAGCAACTACTACAATGATCCTGATCTGCAAAAAGTTTACAACTTTTGCTCCAAGTTCGACACTTTTTTCAGTTGTGAGAAGTTACTCTCCCAATTGTCACAGCACTTGTGAGTCAGTCCAACTGCACACAATGATTTCTCAATCGATGAAGCACTTCTTTCTGCTTTTTTTTTCTTATCCACAAGCTTGACCTTGCACAAGAGATCAAGGTAAATCAAAATAAACTCCAACTGAACAAGAGGAGTGTAAAATGGGAGATTCCGAAAGGATGCCGTCCATGCTAATGGCACTAGATAGAATTACAAAAACTATAAACAACACAATTGTTCGATCTGAAGATCTCATTTAAGTGAGAATGTAACCGATTGGCACATGACTGCAGCAATCTAAATCCAGGATGTAAGGTGACGAAGTGAAAACCAAAACAAAATAAAGGTGATGGTGCCTTCCCGCAATGAGCATGTTCAGGGAACTCGTGGGTACATTTGGATGTTCACTTGCTGAATGCATCACAAGTCTTCTTCTTCTTCTTCTTCTTTAATGGCCACAATTATTCCCACATTCTTGTGAGGTTGGCCTAATGGAGCTTGGCCCAAATCGTTCACGAACCAGCTGGCCAGGCCTGACGTTCGACTTATGCAAGGGCAGGAATTTGGCCAAGGTGCCAGCGATAGCTCGCCTGCTCTTCACAAAGGACACCACGGGATCTTCAACGTCCAGCAACTAATGCCAGCAGACGGGATTCCCATTTAACATCCATCTGAGGGATGGCACACACGTCGACGAATCACTGGGATGACAATTTATTGCTGGGTAGGGGTTCAAATGCAGGCTACACAGCTTCAAAGTGAGTGTGTGTTACGATAGAAAACATCCTGTTAGCACGAATGCTGACCAGATTAAAGTTCATGAAAATACAATTCAAGTAAGGCAGCATCCAACGTTGCCTGGATGACATGACAACATGATTTGTGCTGGAGCTCCTCCATGAACCAAAACAAAGAAATTAAGCCTGGCACGCTAAAGTCCCTCATAATGAGTTTCATCAAGTAATGTCCATCACCTAACTTCAATAGAGACACAGTGGATGGATGATGTAATATTATCAGACAATATTGTGGAGAAGCATCATTGCAGCTGCACAATTATAATCCATAGCTCGATTGAGTACAAAAAACAATTCACGGCTTGGGGTGTTAATTTAATGTTGCACAAGTGCAGTCTTTATATTGGGGTTCATTTTAAGCCAACTTACACTTGACTGGTGTTTTCTTTTTCAATACAACTTAAACGACGTGACATCAAAAAGACAACTTAAACGACGTGACATCAAAAAGACAACTTAAACGACGTGACATCAAAAAGACAACTTAAACGACGTGACATCAAAAAGACAACTTAAACGACGTGACATCAAAAAGACAACTTAAACGACGTGACATCAAAAAGACAACTTAAACGACGTGACATCAGAAGCAGTAATTCCCACTTTAATGGTTTTCACATATTTGTATATAGCTGCGGTTTTAATCAGGATCACTCATCATAGCTGAAGATGGCCATTCGCATGCGACATGTGAACAACCTGTGAACACAAATTAACTTACAGTGTAGGAGCTGCTGCCCCGATAACAAGCAAACCGACAGTGTAACATGGTGTCGAGGAACACCCACGAAGCCCACAGCACTTGCTGCCTGCAGTCCAGGCAGGAATTTGTAATTGGATCGGGGTGTCAGCGATAACTCGCCCACTCTTCACCAGAGACACCATGCGATCTTTAACGTCCAACAACGTGTGCTGGCAGATGGGTCCTCCGGCTTAACGTCCACCTGATGGACGACATGATTATGCCTCTCCCAGCCTGAAAAAAACAGCAAGGTGACACCTTATAGGAGGGTCCAGATTCGAACTAAGGTTAGCTCAAAGACGAGTGCAAATAATGGTCACAGAGGATGGAAAACACCAAAATGAACTGTTTCGTGTTGACATGCAGTCTCTCCCACTGAAGAAAATAACAAGAGCGAGCGAGAATTGCTTTGTAATACATGTCCATCCCGATGTGATATTTTCTATGTCCGAAAAACTCGAACTTGTTCTATAACTCATCATAATAAAGCCATGTACCGTTTCAGTTGAATACGTTTAGGGGTACGGGGGAAAACGAGGACTGAAAAACCACAGGTGGGACGGACGGACGGAGAGCAAACCTCGTCTCCTCTGGTGAAACCGGTAGGGGACTATTAAAAACTGTGCGGCCTTGGCGTGATGCACTACCATGAATTCCTTATTGGCTTTGCGATTCTGAGTCTGATGTACCATACTCTGTTACAGCGTGTCGGTGCTGCCGAAAGAGTTCCTTGGCAAAGGTTATACTAGGTGGTTTGCCATTGCCTTCCCAGCAGCAGTGAGAGCAGGGATTTGTAATTTGTTCATGGTGCTGGAGATAGCTCGTCAACTCTTCACAAAGGACACCGTAGGATCTTCTAAAGTCCACAAACCGCCGGTAGATGGGACAACCAGTTGAACGTCCATCCGAGGGATGGCGCGCACACACCGATGAACCGCCCTGCCTGTGAAACACCGGGATACAAGTTTATAGCTGGGTCGGGATTCAAACCCAGGCGAGACGGCTTCGAGGTGAGTGTGCCTACCTCAAGGATGGAGGCCATCCTGCCGGCCCTGGCTTTGCTGTAACACTTCATAAAACCCCCGCAATGATGGATCGCACACGCTTTGGAAACGATTCAACTAAGGAATAGGTATAACACACACATTTCAGTGCAAAACGAATAGTTTTGTCACGTTTTGGAACAACGCCTCATAGTAGTGAACAGAAAAGTGAAATTTTTTAATGTCATCAACACTCACGGATGATCAGTTCGTCCTGTTCAAGTTTCATTCACTCATCGATTACCCTTACTTTGGTGCAAGTCAACACAGGATCGAAGTTGCGGAATCAATATCTCAACATATAAAATTCCTGCTCGTTCCTGCCTCCCCTCATTTTTCCATCTCCCATCATGTCGCTCTTCCATGAGCCTCGACATTGCAAAAAATATATTTTAATCAAAAAGGAACTCGAGGAAGAAAACAATTCGCACTTCAAACGACACTTTCGAGGAATCTGCCGAGCACGCTGGATGAGAATCCTTTGACATCGTGACCAGTTTAACGTTTTACCAAAACTCATCAACTGTTTATCCATTCGCTTCGCGTCTTAGGGCGTGGTGTTAGTCTGGAGGAGTTTAAAAAAAAAAAGGTGAAACAAAACAAACAGGAATATGATCAAGAGGTAGAGACTGCAGGATATGAAAAAAATAAATAAATAAAGGCCAAAACTGACAGGTAGATGCGTGCGCGGTCCAGGTGAGAGGTGCGTGTTCGAGTTCGGACAAATGAACCCAGCAACCTGTCATTCCTTTCACCCTCAATGCTGCTTTTTTTTAAATTTTCTTTTTTCACACGAGGGCATCGTCTAAAGATCAACAAGAAACGTATAAACATTAAAATGTTTAGTAATAAACGTCGAGGAGAGGAGGATTTTGCTCGGCGAGAGTCAGCGGCCTAGCATGATTGGACGCAAGGCGAGGCGAAAGAAGAGCGTGTGATCGAGTCGAGGCGCGCCCGGACTAGGCCGCAGGAACACGCCGCCATGCCGCCAACGGGCTCAGTAAAACGGACCTCGTGTGCTCCGAGCTGCCAATACCGTGGAACACTCGGTAGCCGACCGAACGCCGTGTGCACCCACCTCGGTATGGATAAGCATTGTGTCGGTGCAGGCCCTCGCTAACACTGGCGGGCTGGACGGGCTCGCAAGGCGAGGAGAGATGAGGCGAGGCGGCAGCGACCCCTGACCTCACGCTCAATCCGACTTCCTCTTCCGCCGGTATTCATGCTGACGGGGAGGAACACAAGGGGGAGGGAGGAAATCGAAATTACGTTGCAATCGCTTTAAAATTACAATAGCAAGAAAAGCGGTCAACATAAATCTTTCTCTTCTTCTTCTTCCAATGATGTACATTCTTCTTCTTCTTCCAATGATGTACAATCTTCTTCTTCTTCTTCCAATGAAGTACATTCTTCTTATTCTTCTACTTCTTCTTCTTCTTCTTCTTCCAATGAAGTACATTCTTCTTATTCTTCTACCTCTTCTTCTTCTTCTTCTTCCAATGAAGTACATTATTCTTATTCTTCTACTTCTTCTTCTTCTTCTTCTTCCAATGAAGTACATTATTCTTCTTCTTCTACTTCTTCTTCTTCTTCTTCTTCTACTTCTTCTTCTTCTGCTTCTTCTTCTTCCAATGAAGTACATTATTCTTATTCTTCTACTTCTTCTTCTTCTTCTTCCAATGAAGTACATTCTTCTTATTCTTCTACTTCTTCTTCTGCTTCTTCTTCTTCCAATGAAGTACATTCTTCTTCCTCTTCCTCTTCTTCTTCTTCTTCTTCTTCCAATGATGTACAGCAAGGAGTATTATCGCACTGAGGGTTTTGCATGGCTGAATGCAGTCATCCACGACTCTCATGCTCTGCAAGTGGTTCAATGTCAACAACGAGTGGTTTCCGATTTAGACCGGTTTGTGAGTTAGTTAAAGGTGGGCCGAAGGCCGATGTACTCTCCAATGCAACACCCCCTGCTTGCACAGTTCCATTCCTTCACACTGGAGCTTTCGTCAAATTCACGTGCTCGCTACCTTAATTAATGAAAACTGAGAGCGACACCAACGACGGCATATAGTCAAGGAGGAAGTTTACGGAGCCGTTTTCTTCTCCTCTGACGAACAATCAAGTGTGACAACGACGCAACTGAGGTGACGCTCGTTTAAACCGCCACAAAGATTGCCTTGAAATTTTTTTTGGGGTGAATAACAGATAAGACACCACTTCGGGGCGTAAAATAGGGGCTGAGTGAAACGGCAACGAAGGGAGTTGTAACATTCAAAAACTCGGCGGGGTCACGTGCCTCTCAAACGTTAAACTCCGACACGTCATCATTATCCTGGCTCCTCCCACCTGAATTAAAAAAAAAAAAAAAAAAAAACCCCCAACGAGTGACCACTTGTGATTGGCTGAGGAAATATTTCAAACGGAGCGGGACGGTGGCCCGTTTTATTTTTCCTCCACGGTTTACGGCCATCCCACGGGATAGTTTAATGTTCTTATTTAATAATTAATAATTAATAAATAAATAAGAACCTATTGAATACCGTTGCAAGCTCGTCGCACCGCTTTGCTTTCTATTGATTCGTCTTCAGGTGAGATTTTTAAAACTCGGGCGGGGACCGAACGGTTGGTTGTTCGGCTCCATTCGCGTGGTTGTTTTTTTATTATTATTATTATTATTATTATTTATTTATTTATTTATTCTACATAGTTTGAGGGGGAATAAGCACGGACTGTCCATAGTGGATGGTGATCCAATCTCCTGAGCTCGTTCGTTCGTCGTCGCGGCACCATTTAATGTTGGATGGCAAGGACATGCTTTACATGGCCGTGTGTATTGATGTGGGGTTCATTGTCTGTATGTGACGTATCGTCGCACCATGAGGTGTGTGTGTGTGTGTGTGTGTGTGTGTGTGTGTGTGTGTGTGTGTGTGTGTGTGTGTGTGTGTGTGTGTGTGTGTGTGTGTGTGTGTGTGTGTGTGTGTGTGTGTGTGTGTGTGTGTGTGTGTGTGTGTGTGTGTGTGTGTGTGTGTGTGTGTGTGTGTCGTTGGTTGTTATCTCCATTTGTGGGTTTGAGGAGATGGCACGAAGTCCTCCGAAGACTCGAAGTATCCACCTTGGCTTCGGTCAGGGATCACAGTTCATGACCCAAGCTGTTCAACTCTGTAGTTCTGAGGACTCTTCCCAGGATCGTCACCGAACCCCGGACTGCATCCAATTGTAGCTCGTTTGTGGTAATATTCCCGAGGATGGTTTTTTTTTAATCTCAGTGAGGTTCTTTATTTTTCCCGTTGCTCCAATTGTCACTGGTGGTGCAATCTCGATTTCTCTTCAGCTTCCACGATCTCGATCTTTAAGGTCCTCCTTTTTTTGGTCATTTTTCTTGATTTCTGCAATTTTGTACCTCCAACACCGAAGGTGAAGGTGGTTATGTTTTCACCACTTTCTGGTTGTGTCTGTGTGTGCAGGACATCTCAAAAGGTTGTGGAGGGATCAGGATCTGACTACTACAATTTTTGAGAGATTGGGCCAAAAATGATATGTAGCACGATGTCTCAAAAAGTTGTGGACGGATTCGGACAAAACTTGGTGGACAGGTTGGGTGTGTGACAAGGAAGAATTGATTCGATTTTGGTGAAGATCCAAATCTGCATATTTTGCGCTATCGTGTACCGTTTTCAGGGGTGCAAATTAACGGCTGCCCGGTCCACCTTGGCTTCTAACCCTAACCCTAACAAATCTAACAAATCTGCATCTGGATACGAGAATTATTTAATTTTTAAAGTGATTTTTCACCACTGAGAGATGGGTCCAAAAACGATATAGTACTGTATAGCATAATATTTCAAAATTGTATTTGGCCCAATATGTTCTCTTGGATCAGGCATTACATGGCAGAGGTATGCACTCTTCCGAATGCCCTTCTAGTTCTTGGTTCATGTCCGGGTGTTTGAGAACGGGGGTTCGAGTTCATGTGTCGGAAAGTGAGGGTTTGGAAATGAGGTTTGAATATGGAGTTGGAAAATGAAGGTTTGCGAATGAGGTTTGAAGGAAAATGAAGGTTGAGGAATGAAGAAGACAACAATGGGGAAGGTTATGCCTACAATCATTGACCCTGTCTTGGCAGCCCACAGATGCCACATTTTCACCTCAAGCCAACTGATCAAACAACCAACTTGATCTTTTCGCCCAACGTCATAACCTTCGACTTCCTTTTGGCACGACTAACTTTGTCCATTGCTTTACGTTTGCGCGCTTTACGTAAAAGCGGTGGGCACCAAAACCACAACGTGGGACACACAACCCAAAGATTGGCTGATCGCATCAAACAGTATGTCCCCCTGGCGATCCGAGGAAAGAACTTGCGAACGAGGACGCAACCAGTACGAGCATGCAAGAACATTCAAAGGCCGTCAGCCATTACATCTTCTTCTTCTACCATTGCACGGCACCTGGAGGCCAATCCAGATTGTGCGGACCAGTACAATGCAGATATGTTGAAGATTTTAAGCCGAGGTCGAACTACAATGCATTTATGTATGTTTGAAGCAACCTTCATTCATTCCATGGACCCGACATTGTGTCGACAAAAGGAATTTGTACATTCTCTTAATCTATTTCAACACAGAAAGATCACAGCGATTTGTCCAACAATGGTTGGAGGTAATGACACAAATGGTGATCTTGGACAACTCTGCTTCAGCCAATAGGAGCCAAGATAGCGGTGACGGAATCAACTAAAGGGCGTTCGGAATGTGATTGACGTCACTGCCGCATAACCAATCGGTGTCGCTGTTACTTGGGCATGCTTATAAAAGCACATTTGATCATTGTTTCTGGTTTCTTTGCTGTGTATCACCTTGAGAAGTGCAGCACGAAAAGCTTCGGTGTTATTTTTTTACTCGACGACCCATGAACCTGTTGGGTTCCCGTTGTGACAGCAGTTGATTAAAAAAAAAATCATTTCAACAACAAAAAGAAAAGATGGCTCCAGCGAACTATACCGCTGAGGTTGTTTGCATTGATCAAATACTCCCGAAGAGTACTTGACTGAATCAGGAATTGATTTTTAAAATAATTTTTTCGTTGCCCGATTTGAACGAAACTTGATATTGCGCGTCAATGTGAAGAAAAAACGGAGAAAAGAAAGTCGAAGAAATAATTGTGCGTAATCTTCCAAACACAATTTTATTTATTAATGAACACAGAAGTATTAGATTAAAATGGCGATGTTTATTTTATGCTTAAAAATAAATCGTTCTTTTTCTATACTAAATGTTTGAGATTTTTAAAATAAATCATTTCAAGAGAAAAAAAAAAGATGGCTTTAGCGAACTATACCGCTGAGGTTGTTTGCATTGATCAAATAATCCCGAAGAGTACTTGACTGGGGGATTAATATTTTCATAATTTTTTTCGTTGTCTGATTTGAACGAAACGATATTGCACACCGCAGGAGAATGGTAAGGTGGGCCGAAAAAATTTTGCGCTATCGTGTACCGTTTTGGCTGTATTTCGGATACATACATACATACATACATACATATATACAAGATATATGAGTTTTATAAGATATAGATCAATTATATTATGTTTGTTTTCATGTATTTTAAAATTCTGTAGTACCAACCATCTGTTCTTTTTAAAACGCCTTTAAAATCATCTGACCCCTTCACCGAGTTAAATTACCACTTATTCTGTTGAGACCACCAATGGTCAACAAGGCACAAAGTAATGCCAATCTAATTGCTTGACAGCAGACATAAAATGGCCACCCTTCCTCCTCCGTGGTGAAGCCGTCAGAAGAATCCGGAAATGGCCGGAAACTACTGAAATCATTGCAGTACATAAAAACAAAAATTGGGTCAAAACAGGAGTGTCTGAGCTCCCAGAAACTCAGCATTTTTTCTTTTTTTATGCCCGATCACTATGTATATGATGCTTTTGTTTTGATATGAGCAAATTGTTGATTTGTTGTTTGTTGAAGGGCACAAGATGGCAGTGGTACGTTCTGAGCTGATACCATTGTTTGATTACATCATCCACCAGAAGGATATCCTGAACGATGGATGTGAGAGAGGTGTGTGAGTTATTTATATATATATATATATTTTGTTCGTTTTTCTATCCAGTCTTCATTTTAGCTGTGAACAATTTCTTTTTCTTCATACCTGAGGTGCTGGGAAGTTTACTTGTCTGGTATTATAACATGAAGGAGGCATGTGTGCTGAGAAAAGGCCCCTCTCCCCCTCTCCCTCCTTAATATCCCAATTCACATTTGCCTGTTTATATTGTCATCACGCTGTACATCTTACTTGCTTTTCTTGTTTTCTTTTTTGAGCAATTTCTTGCTTCCTTCAAAATTGTACTCATTGAAATGTTTGATATCCCAACCTTGTACACCAGAGTTTATCGAGTTTGTGCGTTTTGTGGAGAATTGCCGGCAGCGTTGGGCCGAAACGGACAAACGGGTGTTGCGGCAGCGTGAAGCACTCACCAAGACCGAGACAGAGCGAGCTGCACTCGAAGTGAAACTGAAGCATGCACGGAACCAAGTTGATGTGGAAATAAAACGCAGGCATCAGGCAGAAATGGAATGTGAAAAGCTGGTGAGTGAATTATTACCATCACCACTGAAGGTTGGCGATGTCTCGAAAAGCTATTGACGGATTCGGCCGAAACTGGGTGGATAGATTTGGTGTGTGACGAGGACTAATTGATTAGATTTTGTTAAAGATCAGGATCCGGATACTATAATTTTTTTGTGATTCTTCACCAATCAGTGATGGGGTGAAAAGCAATATATAACATCTCAAAGTTGAACGGATTCGGACGAAACTTGGTGGACAGGTTGGGTGTGTGAAAAGTACTAATTTATTTGATTTTGGTGAAGATCCGGATTCAGATATGATAATTTTTGACGTAATTATTCACCATTGAGACGTTATTATATAGCAGGATAATGGATATCCCAAAAGGTTGTGGATGGATTACGACAAAATTTTGTGCATGAGTTGGCTAAGGTGACAATAACAAGCCAATTGTGTCTTGGTTAAGGTCCGGATGCAGATCCCCATCAGTGGGATATAAAATGTAAACTGTTCAGCTTGGCGGAGGTGTGCGCTCTACCAAGTGTCATTCTCGTTGTTATTGTCGTCGTCTTCATTCTGACAATGCACTTGATTGCAAGGTACAAGTGCATTGGATTGGCGAAAATGAACCCGTCTGTAACATTTGGAAGACACTCATTCGTGATACAGGTTCATTGTAACCCAGTAATTTGTCAAAGAAATTAACATGCGTGAAAATTATGCATGTCGTAGACTTGTCCAAGGCACTTGTAAAATTCATGCTGTCGGCTGTTATTATGGTTGTGGAAGGCTCAATCATTTTATTTGTACCTCCTTTGGAGGATTCTGCTGACTTGGATTTTTAATTTGGCCTTGAATGTCATGGACACATCAATCTATTACTAACATAAAGTGGTGGAATTGTCCTTTCCTCCCCTCCCCTTTCCTCTTTTTTTTATTCTATATGTCCTCTTTTGTTGCGCAAATTTATTTTTCTCATTTTACATACTGTTACGAATTTGTGCCCGCCGGCGTGCGATCGGCCACGTAACTCAAATCGCGACCGCGTTGCCCACCGGAACGGACAATTCAGTCGTGACCCTCCGTGGAACTACCGCCAGGAGCTAGTCATGGGTGCGTCTTTCGACCACACCACAATCGTGCCAATCGGCCACCCGCACAGGATAGGGTTGTTCGCCAAACTCGACCTACCTAAGTACCTGCGCGGGTAGTTAACCGGGCGATCGTACCTCGCCACTGGCCGGCCTAGGACACGAACCGCTTAAGCGGTCCGTTCCGTGCTTCAGTGATAACCGAGCGGTGTTATCGCCGGCCCCGACGGACGTGATTATTTACCGGGTGCTTACACCCTTATACCAATTCCTTCTGTGATGTAAGATGGAACTTTCAAACAAAGGAAAGGACGCAACGAAACGGGGAACAGTTCGACAAGTACATTTATTCTACTCAGACAAGGCAAGCATGTATTCACAGCCATACAGTAGGAATGCATGTATAACAGTCAAAGCAATGAAAGCAAGAATTACAACCGACTACAAGCAAAGGTTTACTTGCATGCACTTAAACAGTTTCTACTTTACAAGACACGGCGCCACAACACGCATTCACACAAAAGCAAAGGCAAGGGAGTCAGACTGGGCCCGTGGGCCTAATGCGCATGGAACCTGGATGAGCGGCCAGGTCCACGAGACTGAAGGGTCCAACCCACGCCCTCGTGGCACGATGGCAGGCAAGCCGCAATGTCAGCGTAGCTGCGCCTGGCTTCGTGCCCCTGGCTTGGTCGGCGAGCTCTCTCCGGCGCTCCCCGTCTGCCTTTCCCGTCGGCTTCGAGCTCCGTCTCCCGAATCGACTGTCCCGCTGACACTGCAGACTTGACTTCAGCCGACACTCCGCCGCCGCCACTCCACTGCTCCCACTTTGTTCTCTGCCGACGTACTGCGCCTCTTTTCTTCCGCGAGCTCGCGCTTATATAGCCCGGGGGAGGGGCGTATATGTAAATTTCTGGATCACAGCGGGTTCGGAGGCGAGGCTATGCCACCCGATGCTCAGTCATTGGATGGAAGAAAAGGGGGGTGTGAAGCATTCCTGATCCATTTTTTGAGGCAAAAGGAACGCATTCACCACCCATGGCACGACGTGTGGTAGAAAGACGGAGGTGGTGGGAGTATGATTGTTGGCGGGCGTCGTTTGAGAATGGCGGTGAAGCGATGTTTGCGGTATGGAGTTGTGGAGGTAAAGAGGCGAAGGTGGTGGTGTTTGAGTTGTTGGGGGATTATTGGTCCAAAATAATGATAGAGAAAAGAAAAACGGCTATCTCAAAGAGTCGCAGCTCGGTGAACACGGAAATTCCCTCTGAACAACGGTGGGGAAATCTAACTACACAATTACTTATTGTCATTACTGATCTAAGGACCCTTTATGGTGGATTGCGAATTTCCACAGCCGTAACAATACTTTTCTGTTTCTCTCTTTATATGTTATCTGTAGATGGGCCATTGACTTGAGTTTGCTGTTTGTTTGTTTTTTTGTGACATTTTTATTATAGGATCGTCAGATCCAGCTGATGCGAGATTTGTTAAATGGGGATCAAGCAGGATCCCTTACACTGAGTGCTGAACAGCGCCATGCACTCTCAATGTTGAATGGCCGTGGCACAGAAGGCAAAGCTCCTCCTCCCGGAAAGGCCATAAGGTGTGTTTCACACTGCCATCGCCAATCCACCAATAATCGTGCTTTTTCTTTCCGACTAAACTGTTACCTTGTACACGACAGCATTCTCTCTTACTTCTGTCTGCAGTGTTTATTGCCTCTTCTGATAGCCATTTTGCCTTATTCTTTCTCCTTGCTTTTTTGGATGTTTTTGGCCTCTTCTTTTACAATAACCAGACTAAGTGGCGTAATGGTTAGAGCGTTTGCTCTGAGTCTGGGAGGTCGGCAGTTCAAACCGCAGCCGAGTCGTACCAAAGACTTTAAAAATGGTATGTGCTGCTTCCTTGCTTGGCGTTCAGCATTTAAAAGGCTAAGCGCATGGGCAATCCCCATAGGTTGGCATCCATGGGGTGGAGGAAATTCCTCCTTGGGAAATGCCCCGCTGAAGGCGATGAGAAAAGCAGTGCCATTGTGATGTTTCTGGTATCCAGGAAATGACTGAACTTCCCCGAAGCTGTGTGTGCGTGCTCCACGATGAGCCTTAGATTCTGTATATATATACTGCACATATATAATATGGTGGTTTCCCACCATTTTCTTTGCTCCTTGTCTCTTCTATCCCAGGTTAACAACTATTGATGAGTCATCTGGATCACTCATGTCACCCTCCGACATTAGTTACGATCGTACCGACGAGGACTTGGTAAGCCAGGAGTTTCCTTGTGTGGCAGTTGCTGGATCGACAAAAAGACATGTTTCATTCGAATTGCTCATTGAGTCGGCCAATATTTTGAATGCAAGGTAATTTTCTAAACAGGTTTATTTTGCAGGACATGGACACTTCATTTTTGCGAAGCGGTCGAAAGTACAGACCTGAAAAGAGAGTAAGTGGAGTGTTTCCCTGCTCTTAGTTTCTTGTGTGTTACATTGCTGATCTTGTAGTTTGCTTGCTTGTTTTTGAGGTTGTTTTTCTTGTGTTTTCACATTGTTGACTCGTTAGTGTGGTATGCATGAGGACATGAACATGTTTCACAATTATTAGGGTACCCTGTCATCCTGACAGGGAACCCTATTGTTTTTCTTCTGTTTATTTCCTTATTATTACTTATTAGGGTACCCTGTCATGCTGACAGGGAACCCTATTGTTTTTCTTCTGTTTATTTCCTTATTCTTTATTATTTATTCTTTTTCCACCGGCAATTTGCGGGTTCGGACAAATGTGTCCAAAACCTAAAGGTTTTGTCTTCACCAGAAGAAGACGAACAAGAAGAAGAAGAAAAAAACAACTTCCGATATTTCGTCACGTGCCTTGATGGAGCGAATAGCGAGACCCGTCATGGACGATCGTTGTTCATGACGAGAAAATAGTGTATTTACGAAATTACAAAACATTAAATGGAATAATCTTTAAATAGTAACGTGAACTTTTCGAAACTTTAAAGCAAATGTCCGAATATATTTAAAAGTTCATGATAGACGCTCTCAAAAGGCACCCGCAATGCGAGGATGTGTACAAGTGTTTAGTATTTAAGGAGATCCGGATTCTGTATATGAAAGTGTCGAGTCCTAAATGATTTGTCTTCACCAGAAGAAGAACAACAACAACAACGCCGAGCTCTCTTAATTTTAATGAAGAAGAAGAGTAAATAATGAAGAAGAGTAGTAATAAGAAGAGTAAAAATGAAGAAGAAGAGTAAATAATGAAGTGCGAAAATAAGACATGCTAAAAATTGACGTCACAAGTCGCAGGGTTTGGCGGCCATCTTGGATAGAAAAACGCACCTTATCCGATGAACACGAAACTTCACGCACGTATTCCACTACGGGATTGGAGGCAGGATGTAAACTTATGACGTCATAGGTCATATGGTTCGTCAGCCATCTGGGATTGAAAATTAATAAATTTTAAAAATCTTCTTCTCCAGAACGGCCAGACAGATCGAGGCAAAAATTCACGTACGCTTTCCCCAAGACATCCTTTCACAAGTTTGTTAATTTCTAATCGATAGGTCACACGGTTTGGCGGCCACGTCAAATTTACCCTAAAACCTTCGAACATCTTCTTCTCCAGAACGGCTGGTCAGATCGAGGGGAAACTTCACATACGTATCGCACACGAGTGGGGAATATAAGTTTGTTAATTTCTAATCGATAGGTCACACGGTTTGGCAGCCACGTCGGATTCAAGAACAACATTAAATATCGTTTTCTCCGGAACCGCTCATCCTGTTGACGCGAAACTTTGCGACCATCATTTAAGTCTCACGTCGTATCAAAGGTGTCGTATACGGGTACCTGGTCATCACTGCCAGCAGTTGTAAAGTGGCAGTTCGAGTTCTTTATTATTTATTCTTTTTCCGCTGGCAATTTGCAGGTTCTCTCGCTTTAAAAATCATTTTCTCAGGAACGGTAAGTTCGATCGACACAAAATTTGCACCATAGTATGTATCTTTTTTTGATAGCAAACTTAATTGGTAATTGTGACGTCATAGGTCACGTGATACGGGCGCTATCTTGAAAAAAAACGAAAAACTTTGGACCTCTGTATCTCTGAAACGGTGCGATGGAAAATTTTTTCGCTTCATACATTTGAATAAGCTCCTCAAGGGGAACGGGTGATTTTTCGTGAGGTCATCGGTCAAGAGGTGTGCCGGTCAAAATTCGTTAGGTACAATGCTGCATCGGAAAAATTTGAAATTTCTTGAGCCTCATCTGCACAACAATTCACCGTAGAAAAAATATATTATGACCTCATAGGTCACTTGGTTCGGCAGCCATCTTGTTTTGGGAATTTTTGTTTTTAAAAAATCTTCTTCTCCAGAACGGCTAAACAGGCTGAGGCGAAACTTTACACACACATTCCTCATGAGATCCTTTATCAAGTTTGTTAATTTCTTATTGATCGGTCATACGGTTTGGCGGCAATCTTGAATTTACCGTAAACCTTCAAACATCATCTTCTCCAGAACGGCTCATCAGATCAAGGGGAAACTTCACAAACATATTGCACGTGAGTAGCGAATATAAGTTTGTTAATTTCTAATTGATAGGTCACATGGTTTGGCAGCCGTGTTGGATTCAAGAAAAATATTAAATAATGTTTTCTCTGGAATCACATAACCTATCGAAGCGAAAATTTGCAACCATCATCCTCCATGATGTCTGCATTAATAGTAAAAATTATGATGTCACAAGTCACAGGGTTTGGCGGCCATCTTGGATGGAAAAATGTACCTTATCCGATCAACACGAAACTTCACACACTTATTCCACTCCGGGATTGGAGGCAGGATGTAAACTTATGATGTCATAGGTCCTATGGTTCGTCAGCCATCTTGGATTGAAAATTAATAAATTTTAAAAATCTTCTTCTCCAGAACGTCTAGACAGATCGAGGCTAAACTTCACACCCACATTCCCCATGAGTTCCTTTATCAAGTTTGTTAATTTCTTCTTGATCAGTCACATGGTTTGGCAGCCATCTTGAATTTACCCAAAACCTTCAGACATCTTCTCCAGAACGGCTTGTCAGATCAAGGGGAAACTTCAAAAACGTATTGCCCACGAGTAGTGAATATAAGTTTGTTAATTTCTAATTGATAGGTCACATGGTTTGGCAGCCATGTTGGATTCAAGAAAAATATTAAATAATGTTTTCTCTGGAATCACATATCCTATCGAAGTGAAAATTTGCAACCATCATCCTCCATGATGTCTGCATTAATAGTAAAAATTATGATGTCACAAGTCACAGGGTTTGGCGGCCATCTTGGATAGAAAAACGCATCTGATCCGATTAACACGAAACTTCACACACGTATTCCACTATGGGATAGGAGGCAGGATGTAAACTTATGATGTCATATGGTTCGTCAGCCATCTTGGATTGAAAATTAATAAATTTTAAAAATCTTCTTCTCCAGAACGGCCAGACAGATCGAGGCAAAAATTGACGTACGCTTTCCCCAAGACATCCTTTCACATGTTTGTTAATTTCTAATTGATAGGTCACACGGTTTGGTGGCCATGTTGAATTTACCCTAAAACCTTCAAACATCTTCTTCTCCAGAACGGCCGGTCAGATCAAGGGGAAACTTCACACACGTGTTGCACACGAGTAGTGAATATAACTTTCTTAATTTCTAATTGATAGGTCACATGGTTTGGTGGCCATGTTGGATTAAATAATTATATTAAATAATGTTTTCTCTGGAACCACATAACATATCGAAGTGAAACTTGGCCAATATAATCTACCCCCATGCCTGCATGCACATTAAAAATTATGACGTCACATGTCACATGGTTTGGCGGCCGTCTTGGATAGAATGACGCACTTTGTCCGATAAAGACGAAACTTCACGAACGTGTTCCACGACACGATTGGAAGCAGAATTTAAATTTATGATGTCATAGATCACGTGGTTCGTTTGCCATCTTGGATTGAAAATTAATAAATTTTAAAAATCTTCTTCTCCAGAACGGCCAGACAGATTGAGGCAAAAATTCACACACACTTTCCGCAAGACATCCTTTCACAAATTTGTTAATTTCTAATTGATAGGTCGCATGGTTTGGCAGCCATGTTGGATTCAAGAATTATATTAAATAATGTTTTCTCTGGAACCACATAACCTACCATATGTTAACAAGGACAAATGTGTCCAAGAGCCGCGTCCTAAAGGTTTTGTCTTCACTAGAAGAAGAAGAAGAAAATTAAATTTAAAAAAACCAACAACTTCCGATATTTCGTCACGTGCTTTGACGGAGCCAATAGCGAGACTCGTCGTTCATGACGAGAAAATAGTGTATTTACGAAAAAAAACTACACCAAATGGAATAATCTTTAAATTGTAACGTGAACTTTTCGAAACTTTAAAGCAAATGTCCGAATATATTTAAAAGTTCATGATGGACGCTCTCAAAAGGCACCCTCAAAGCGACGATGTCTACAAGTGTTTAGTATTTAAGGAGATCCGGATCCTGTATATGAAAGAGTCGAGTCCTAAAAGATCTGTCTTCACAAGAAGAACAACGCCGAGCTCTCTTAATTTCAATTTAGAAGAAGAAGAGTAAAAAATAATTAAGAAGAAGAGTAAAAAAAAATGAAGAAGAAGAGTAAATAATGAAGTGCTAAAATAAGACATGCTAAAAATTATGACGTCACAAGTCACATTGTGTGGCGGCCATCTTGGATAGAAAAACACACCTTTTCCGATGAACACTAAACTTCACAGATGTGTTCAATACACGATTTGAAGCAGAATATAAATTTGTGATGTCATAGGTCACATGGTTCGTCAGCCATCTTGGATTGAAAATTAATAAATTTTTTTAATCTTCTTCTCCAGAACAGCCGGACAGATCGAGGCAAAAATTCACACACACACACACACACACACACACACACACACACACACACACACACACACACACACACACACACACACACACACACACACACACACACACACACACACACACACACACACACACTTCCCCCAAGACATCCTTTCACAAGTTTGTTAATTTCTAATCGATAGGTCACACGGTTTGGCGGCCACGTCGAATTTACCCTAAAACCTTCAAACATCTTCTTCTCCACAACAGCTGGTCAGATCGAGGGGAAACTTCACGTACGTATCGCACACGAGTAGTGAAATAAGTTTGTTAATTTCTAATCGATAGGTCGCACGGTTTGGCAGCCACGTCGGATTCAAGAGCAACATTAAATATCGTTTTCTCCGGAACCGCTCATCCTATCGTCTCGAAACTTTGCGACCATCATTTAAGTCTCACGTCGTATCAAAGGCGTCGTGTACGGGTACCCGGTCATCATTGCCAGCAGTTGTAAAGTGGCAGTTCTAGTTATTGTTGTTATTACTATTGCTGCAATTATGAATTATCGGCTTGAAGGCTATTGATCACGTCAAGTCTTGGAAGCGATACAGATTTGAGCCAGTTTGATAGGTGCATGGAATGCTGGCTGATGTAGGCTTGTTTGTTAGGTGGATGTTGTTGTCGATGCTCTGTGCTTGGCAGGATAGGTTATTTATTGCTTTTTTCTTTTATTTTTCCGAATGGACCCAATCACGATGGGTTAAAGGGTTTCTTCTTATCCTTTATTTTGGTTCTGGTATCAGCTCAACTGTGTGTTAAATACAAACAAATTTTATTTTTATTTTTTTAAATATCTCCTGAACATTCATTGGGACCGATAGGGGGGACATGTATTGCAAAGCAATTCTCGCTCTTCTTTAATATCGTGTTTATCTCTGACTTGTGTGGTCATGGATAACTTGGCTCTGTTTGTAACACCACAGCTTTTCTTCTTCAATTAGAATTTGATGACGGGGCCCAAGTTAGTTTGAATTTTGTTGTTTCATATTCCCATCGAACTCTGCCTCCGATTTAGAAATGACTTTAAAGTTTGAATGTTTGCTTATTGCTTCAATCTTCACAGTTGCTTTAATAATACAATAATGCCATTCCTTTAATGCCGGAAAGGCGCATGGGGCTGCGAGGCAGTTTCATTGGCAAAGAGAACAGTCCTGAACTGGTCACCACTCCGACGCAGATTACCTCGAATGGTTATTACCCCAGGACGCTGGTACTCATTTCGCCAACCTTGGAAGGATGGCAGGCTGAGTCGACCCACCTGGTGTTAATTCAGCGGCCAACGTGGCTTGAACTCAAGACCCTAAGGTCCCAAGCCAGACACCTTAACCACTAAGCCAACACCAGGCTTCACAGTTGCTTTACAGCAACTCTTTTCTGTTTTTACAGTAATTTAAAGGCTTTGGTACTCTTTCAATTTTTGAAGCAACATTCATGCCCAAAATACCATGACTCGCTCTTTGTATGGTATTCCATGCGCAGTCTCTCTCATTTAGCTCATTATTCTTGCAGAACAGTGATATTGTTCGTCAAAACATTACAAGGAAATTATGCGCGGGAGGAGGCCATTCGGCCCATCATGCTTGCGCCACACCAATACTAGATTTAATAAATCTGTTAATACCTTCCCTTCGTGTGCAGCCTTTTGAACTGCTGGATGTGTCATTGGTTAGGGGCGTGGATATGCCGCTGATCCAGTGCCCCTATTACCAGTACACTAGTACTCATTTCTGAGGCTGATGAGAGGCTGAGTCAACCCCCTGGTGTTAATTCAACGAGGTAACGAGGCTTGAACTCTGGACCCTAGGATCCCAAACCACCCCGCCCTAACCGCTAAGCCAACGCCAGGCTAAATCAGGATTCATTCACGTGGTGTGGGGAACATGACTGCCTGGTTTATGGAAAGTTGATAATTGCACACCTTGGGAACACATGATTGACTTGTTCATCCTCTTTTATCATAACATTGACACCAACACCTCATAATGTATGAAAGAAAAGTCAAAAGATTACAAATTTACCAAAAGACAGTGTGAGCTTACATTTAAATTTGGCCTTTTATTTTGCCGTTATTTATAAACCTTCAAATCGTATATTGAGATGGTTTGAAATTATAAGGAAGCTTATTTTAGTAATTCGCAAATAAATTGAGTGCTTCAATACAAACACTCCCCAGGAGAATGCAGTAATTGTCACTAAAAAAAAAGAATCACATTTGTGAGGGTTTTTGTTGGAAGCTGCATGAATTTCAGAAAAGCAGGTCAATGCCCATCACCACCAAGTGCATAGTAATGTGTGATGTGGTGTGTGACAGCTGCAGAACTGCCAAACACAACGCATTGCTGATGCACCACAATGAATGAATCATTTCAGCTGTGGAGCGACGATTTTGAACAATTGAACCTTTAGACAAGACCCTCTGTACGAACAAGGCCAATCGATCGAGTGTGCCATCAAATCGACAATAACCGTGTTTAATGTCAAGATAAAAATAGAATGTTAACATGCCGTTGTGACTTATTGATGGATAGTTTATGTAGTGCATTATTGTTGTTTCTTTTGAGTGCCAGAGTCTCTGACTGGGATCCTTTGAACTTCGAATCGCTTTACTCCATCGGCACAAGTCCAAGTAATAAGCGCATCGGCAGGTCGGGGCGACCGAAGCGAGTTGGAACACGTGGCAGGTTGAAATGATGCAATTCATCTTCCTCCCTCCCCCTCCCCCCCACCCAATTGAGTTATTTGATGATGTCACAAATGTGATGAAAAATAGGAAACGAGAAAGGACCAAGCCAGCATTTTGTTGTTAGGAACATTATCACATTAATCGAGTGAACTCTTTTGAATGTGACTTTCACAGAATAAGTCCAAATTAATTGAAATTGCTAGCGCTGAAGATCTAGCTTCGCCAACATTTATAAGTGGAATAAACACTGAATTGGTGTAGAGGTGAATAACTAGTTTGGGGACCATCCTGTACAATGATTTATTATTTTTCTTCTTAACTGCTTCAAAAAGGCAAGGGAGATATTAATGGGAAAGGGGAGAAGGGGTTCATTCATTCATTCATTTTGTATACAACCTGTGGCTGCTGGTTACTTGATTGCTGGGTGCCTTGTGCCATTGATGCAGTGCCCCCTTATAGGTTAGGGCAGGAATTTGGGATTTGCTATGGTTACAGTGATAGCTCGCCTACTCTTTGTGAAAGACACTATGGGATGTTTAACATTCACCAACTAATGCCAGCAGAGGGAACACCCAGTTTAGCATCCATCCGAGGAACGGCACACACATTGATGAATCGCCCTGCCTGTGAGACAGACACCAGGATGATAGTTTACATCTAGGCTGATATTCAAACCCAGGCTAGATGGCTCTAAGAGGTGAGTGTGCATACCATTCTGCCAGGCTGTGGGTGGACGCAGGAGGAGTGTGGTTATCAAGCATTCCAGCAGCAATCAAAGTCATGGTTTGATAATTAATGTCAAAGCAACACAGACGTCTGGGTCGGGCCTGGGGAGTCATGGATTCACTGGATCATGGGGTGTGGCACTGCCGGTACCTGTGCGGTAGGACAAAAGTCCGAGTCTTCAGGTCCCTGGTGCTTCCAGTCTTGCTCTATGGATGCGAGACTTGGACTCTGACCTGGTATCTGAGACGGAGACTTAATTCCTTTGGTACCAGGTCTCTTCGGAGAATCCTTGGCTATCGCTGGTCAGACTTTGTGTCCAACGAGCGGTTGCTGAGAGAGACTCAAATGAGATTTGTTACCTACATAGTCCGTGAGCGTCAGCTGCGGCTGTATGGATATGTGGCTCGTTTTCCTGACGCTGATCCTGCTCACCAGATTCTCTCGGCGAGGGAGCCTCGTGAGTGGAGGAGGCCGATGGGCCGACCACTTGCCTCATGGTTGCAGCAGGTTGATCAGCATCTCAAGGAGTTGGGGATGGGCCAGGCATCTGCCTGGGGGATGCCAGAGGGAGGCCCTTGGAGTACCGGCGGAGCGTAGACACAGCGACGCGTTGCTCCGGCGCATGCTCCCATACCTGACCTGACCTGACCAACACAGCATATTTTATTTTACTTATTTGTTACCTTCTACATTACAGTGTTCCATTTCATTGTGTGGGCCAATAGATGCCACTCGCTACTTTATGGTGTCCATGTTTTACTTGACTCGTTTACATAGTGCTTGATAGTCCAAAAGTTCTCTCGACTTTCGGTAGCTTGTTTTCCCGATAGTTCATGCTCTGCAACACAATCTTGTGTTCAGTCGCAAAGCATGTCTTGTCCAGGAATTTGTGTTACCATGTGTGCTCTTCTGCATGCCTAGCCTCACTTGGTTAGTTCCCACACCTAGCAGCACAACAGAACTTACCACCTCTGTCTTTTCTCGCTTGTATTTTGGAAGTCATGCATATGTCATCTGAAGTTGGGAAAGAAAACAACTTTTCTCGGTTTGTGAAGGCCTTTTTCAGAGCAAAGTTCAAGTGTGTGGTGTGAATGGTTCAAATGGAGGCATAAATCTGTCTTTGTGTCAACTTGTGTGCCGCAGAAATCACCACGTGAGGGAGAAATCAAAAATGTGGTGCCTCCTGTCCCTGCCAAGCGGTCCTGCTTAGATTACACTGGCCAAAAGCTCATAGCTATGGTTGACAAGGCAAGTAAACCATACACTTTTCTCTTCTGCTGTAACTGGGGCTGAGCTTGAGATGTTTTTAATTCACTCCTGATGGTGGTGTGATTGTTAGATCATTCTCTCTGAGTCTGGGAGGTTGGAGGTTCAATTCTAACCCTGGCCAAGTTATGCCAAAGTCTTTTAAAATGTCAAATTCTGCTCTTTCTTGGTACCCGGCATTTAAAAGATGGAGCACGGACAACCCCGATGGGTTTGGATTGATGGGGGTGGGGGGGGAGAAAATGTCCCACCCCCCCCCCCCCGAGTGCTCCACTGAGTGATGAGAGAAAAGCAATGTTAGGAGATGACAGTGCTGGGTACCCAGAGTGCTTTGGGCCATTCTGTTACTTTCCCAAAGGTCATCGTCTGCATTTGTTGGAAGTCGAGCCCCATGTTGTCATTTGTTTGTCTGTACGTGCGTGTACGCAATTTGTGTTGCAGATCCTCCACGAACGTTAAACCATGAAAAATAAAATGAAAAATAAAAAAGTGCTTTATTTTGCATTCCAATGAGAATTCAATGTTTTCAAAACTTCATTGGATTTGTTTAAAAATACAACAATCGGCATAATTTTTTTTATCTGAAATTGTTGTCCATTTTTGAAGGTTATTGTGTGTGTGTGTGTGTGTGTGTGTATATGTATATATATATATATATATATGTGGATGTCGAGGCTCGTACAAGATTTTGTGTAGATCGGTGACAAAAAATTTAAATTCAGGCTGCAACACAACAAAATGTGACAGTCGAGGGGTAACACCATGCTTTCTGAAGGTGTGTGTGTGTGTCATTGTGGGGTTATGACTCCTCACAGCGGCACCTAAACATGATCGTGTGTGTGTGTGTGTGTGTGTGTGTGTGTGTGTGTGTGTGTGTGTGTGTGTGTGTGTGTGTGTGTGTGTGTGTGTGTGTGTGTGTGTGTGTGTGTGTGTGTGTGTGTGTGTGTATACGGATTGAGAGATGTATTTAAGTTATAATGAAGATTGTTCAAAGTTCGTTTGAAGTTACAAAAAACGTTATGATGGACGATACCAACTCGCATGTCACAATATTTGGTGATTCTTATACGGAATCAAGGCTTGTGTATCTATCAATCCGTACTCTGCAGCATTTTATCGTCTTTTTCACTCTATTTCCTCCAGGGCGATTCGGTATTGGCCACGACAATGGTGACCGTGCCCCCGGATGGAGGTCCCATTGAGGCTGTCTCCACGCTCTCTCCTGTGCCCCGCCGTCGCTCAAGCCGTGGCAGGCGTCTATCCGCTGCTGGTATGCTTCCGTGCCTTTTGCACTCTCCCGCTTTTAGCAACTTTGAGGTGATGGTTTTGTGATGTGATGCATCACTTTGAGGTGATGCGAGATATAATCCTTAACAACGTGGCAGACAAATGTTTGTTTGTTTCTCAAATTCATAAAATTTTTAATTTATTTGGAAATGTGTGCAGAACATAAATTTTGTGGATGGCCTTCACCTTAGAGGGACATTCTGACTGAAGTTTTCTTTGTTTTTCTTAGTCATTTAATAACTTTGTGATCATACTAGAGTCTAAACCAGCTTGTGGATTTACCTGTCCAGAAATGGGTTTGGGACAAGATGGCCCACCAGCAAAAACAGTCCAGTATGGGGACGCAAGTGTACGTGCTACACTTCGCCAACACACCTTCGTCACCAAAACGGTAACAACCTTCTCAGAGTTCCTACTCTCCTCTTTCATGCTGGCTTAAAAAAGCTAAATGCATTTTCTTAATTTTTATTTAAATTCAATGTTCTGCTGGAATGTCTGTTTCATTGTTTAAAGTTAACCACAGATAACGTTTCAAAAGCTCAGATTTTTTTTTCTCCAAATCTTGTCCCCCCCACCCCTCATCTTGATCCTTAATTTCAGAAATGCACCATTATTTGCAAATACAATCTCGCTAGATTTTACTGAATGATTTATTGTGTATTTATTACTTGCAAAATCAAATATTTGCAAGTATGTCTGTCTGTCTCAATCGCTTCCAGGTCACAATTTGAAACCAATCATCATGAAACTTTACAAAGTTGTAGATGTAGTCACAATTGAGAAGCCTATTGATTTTTGAGTTCAAAGGTTATCTTGAGGTCAGATTTCTAAAATCATCATTTTTCATCCAATGACTTGAAAATTGAACAGGATTTGCATCTTGGGTCACTGAATTGGAAAAACAACTATTTTTGATGTCAAAAGGTAAACTCAAGGTAAGAATTTCTAAAATCATCATTTTCCATCCCATTGACTTCAAATTTGAATAATAATTGCATATTGAATCATTTAAATGGTTATTTGATTATTTTTGAGTTGAAAATGTCAACTCAAGGTCAACCTTCTCTAATCAATTTTCATCCGATTGTCAATTTTAATCTTAATGAAATGGACAATTTGTATCCATGGCAACCTTTTTTTGAGGGGGGGAGGGTGGATGGTGCAATAAGAAACATCCAGGTGTGTGTGTGTGTGTGTGTGTGTGTGTGTGTGTGTGTGTGTGTGTGTGTGTGTGTGTGTGTGTGTGTGTGTGTGTGTGTGTGTGTGTGTGTGTGTGTGTGTGTGTGTGTGTGAGACACGAATCAATTGTATAGATGTACGGATGTTTCATTCACTCGCACGGCCTAAAATTGTGTTGAAGAGAACAGAATGGACCATGCTGAGGTAGGCCTTCATCCTGTAGTTGACTAATTCGACTGGTCAATTCACGTCTAGTCAATTGAGAATGATAACAAGAAAAAGATGTCATTCAGAGCATGATACTTGCAAAATCCACCCCCCTCTCCAAAGGTTGTCATGGATACATGAAATTGTCCATTTCATCAAGATTAAAATTGTCAATCTTGATCAAAGCTCAGGTCAATCGGATGAAAATTGATTATTTTTCAGATTGAAATTTATGATTTTAGAAGTTTGATCTTTGACCTTTTGATCTCAGAAATTGTTGCTTTCCCAATTCAGTGATTGACTATGCAAATCCTGTTCAACATTCAAGTTAATAGGATGTAAATTGCCGATTTTTTTTTATTTTTATTTTTTTTTTTCAGTTGAAAATTGATTTTAGAAGTTTGACCTTGAGTTGACCTTTAACCTTTTCACCTCAAATAGTTGGTTTTCCTATTCTGTGATACCAGATGCAAATCCTGTTCAACTTTCAAGTCAATTGGATGAAAAATGATGATTTTTAGAAATCTGACCTCAAGTTGACATTTGACATCTATCAATAGGCTTCTCAGTTGAGACTACCCCTACAACTTGGTAAAGTTTCATGATTATCGGTTTTGAATTGTGACCTGTAGACGATTGACGGGCAGACGGACAGAATAGCAAAATCGACTGATCAATATACTTGGAAAATCTTCAATTTTGCAAGTGATAATCCTCAATGTGCACTGCGTGCACGTTCACCATTTTCAATTATAATATAATGGCTCGTCTGAGTCTCCTGCTCTTTGCGGGTGTAAGACTTCTTTTGTGGGGATGGGGTTGGGTGCAGGCTTAGGTCAAGGGCGGTCATGTTGCACTCTGTTTCAGGACTGTTCCATCAATTGATTCGCCCTCGTCTGGTATTATAACTGCAAGCAGTTTTGGCCAGGTACCATGATGCCATGCTTTGATATTACCCCACTTCGATCGGACACCTGACCCACAATGTCGTCTTTATCCAGAGAAAACATTATTTAATTTTTTCCCTTCGATCCAATATGGGCTCCAAACCACGTGATTTATCAATTGTATTCATCATCACCTGCCTCCTCCCACCCCACCGCTTCCCCTGCCTCCTCCCATCTCAGTCCCTCCAGACACCCACCCCTTTCCCCTCCCACCACAGTACCTCTGGACTTCCCCCCCTCCCACTCCCTTCCCCTCCCACCACAGTCCCTCCAGACTCCCATAGCAAGGTAATGGAATCCATCATCGCACTTGATGTGAAATCTTTCCTTTTCTCCAACAACCTCATCTCGGATCACAAATTTGGTTTCAGACCAGGACACTCCACCTTTGACGTGCTGCTTTGACTCACCCAAAAATGTACGGAGGCCCTCAATGTCAGACATGAGATCAGAGCCGTCTCTCTGGACATATCTCATGCTTTTGATATGGTCTGGCATTCTGCCTTACTCTCCAAATTGTATGCCTATGGCATCCAAGGCCAACTCCACATGTGGCTTTCCGACTTCCTCTACTCTCATAGCCAATGTGTGGCACTCAATGGAATCCTTTCATCTCCTCTCCTTGTCAAGGCTGGAGTTTAGATTGATGCCTTGGAAACGAATGCCTTCAAGATCATTGGAATCTCTTGTGCTGAAGCTGAGTCTATAGGCTTATCATTTTACCATAATAGACAGGTCGGTGGTCTGATTTCTCCTGCCTTCATTCTGGTCCTGTGCCCTCTGCTTTTTCTGTACTTTGTCCCCCCCCCCCAACTCCCTATATCCAGAATCACTGCTCACATCCACTCATGCTTTTTTTTTACCCACCCCCCCCCCCCAACCGTCTGTGGAACCAACTTGCACATCTTCAATTTCATTCTTCCCTCCAAATCTTCAAGACAGTTGTTCACCACCATCTCATAAACCCCCAATCCAAAACCGTGATCTTTTCTACCCTCGTTAACCCCACACAAATCCCTCCTCCTTCCAATTATCCAGTGTTCCTCCTGTATACATCTTTCCACCCCATGTGTTATCTGTGTCCAACTTATCCACCACATGCATGCGTGTTTTGCATCCTGTTTTTGACTGTTACTTCCTAATACGTTCAGTGTACCAGCTCTTCCACGATCCTCGACTATTTACACAAAAATAAAAAAATATAAAGTTGTATGATTTTGGGTTAAAATTCACCTTCAGATTTAAAACACCTTTCATATCGCACTGAATCTGGTGGTGGGGGTTGTGATTGGGTAAATCTGATTTCTTGAAACGTCATCACTTTATATAAATATATAAATTTATTTGTTTTTGCTTTATTTATTTAATTTTTTGCTTTAATTGCATGAAAAGCATACCAGTGTTGCTGGGATCATTGTTCTGGTTCCTTTATGTCTGAATGTGTGACCTTAAGGTTATCAAGTCAGAAAGCTGCGTGCCTTGCTCGAAAAGGATCAAGTTCGGAAAGGCCTCGTTGAAGTGCCGTGACTGTAAGATTATTTCTCACGTGGAGTGTCAGGATCTTTGCCCACTACCTTGCAACCCGACGGACCTGGGCACACCCAATCGTCTCAGCCTGGTTCGTGTGTTTGTTTGATGTGTCTCCCCTCGTGCAGCTTGTTCTTTCTCCTCTTCTTTGTCTTTACAAAAAATTACAATTGCACACCATTCCTTCATTCCGAAGCTAAATCCTCCCCACGTTTGGCATGGAGGTACTTTGGACCAAAACACCCAGACCCTTTTTTTGTTTTTCTTTCGATTTGAGGCCCGTTCCAATTTTATGGGGTTAAAGGTAAAATACAAAAAACAAATCATGTATTTTGCCTTGCTTTGTATTTGAGTTGATGGAGATTAAATTTGGCACAAAGGTGCTTTTTGTGCAGCAACTACAGTGTTATATAGGTCATCTTTGCTTTTGATTTGTTTATGGAATTGTACAGAGGGTCAAAGGTCAAAAATGGTCACAAAATTAGGGTTCTTGGCCTGACGAGCCCTTTTTCAAACCATTGTGTACCTGACCTACACAGATGTACCTTTACTGGAAAAGGCCAGCAGATATTGGTTTGGTATATTCCTTTATATTTCACAGGGTTCAAAGGTGAAAATTGGTTACAAAATTAAGGTTTCATATTTTGATTTTCAGCTGTTATATTTTGATTATTTGACCAATCCTGCCAAGGCTTGGCACAAATAAACCTTGCCACTATCTCTTCAGACTAAAGCAAGTGAATGTTGACCCCTGGAAATTAGAAAAGAAGATATTAGCTTGCAGATTACTGTGATTCTAGTTTTCTTTCGAATTTTTTTTCTCCATCTTTTTACTCCTCAACATCTTGTCTTGTTTCTCCTATACCCTGTTCTGATGACAAAAAAGCTCTCATTTATGTTGTTTGTTGTCCATTTCAGGGTACAATCACCGATTTAGCCCCTTTGAACCCACCTTTGGTGCCCCTGCTTGTGGTGCAATGTGTGAGTGAGATCGAGCACAGAGGCTTCACTGAGGTTTGTTGAACTTTAGCTCTTCATTTATTTATTTTTTGTTCATTCTCATGAAACTACCTTCTTTACTCTCTCCCACTTTCTCCTTGGTATACACCTTTTTTTTGGTTTTGTTAGTATTTCACCAGTTAGCTGCAGTGTGTTAATAACCGTCTTTTTTTTTTTCCTTCTTTTCTCTTTCAGGTTGGGATCTATCGTGTGCCAGGGTGCGACCGTACCGTAAAAGAAATACGTGAGCGGTTTGTTCGGAACCGTGCTCTTCCTCCGCTGTCACGTATTCAAGATATCCACGTGGTATGTGGCGTGCTCAAGGATTTTCTGCGCCGCCTTCGTGAGCCGCTGCTCACCCGCCGCCTGCATCTGGCCTTCATCTCCGCCGCCGGTGGGTGCTCTGCCAGCGCTGATCTTTTGCCGGCCTTTGGTCACGTTTTTATTTGTCATTGCTTATTCCCAAATGATACAACTAGTCGATTTTTAGCACCGGAAATGTGTTGGGTTAATTTTTCACCAAACCGGCATATTTCCAGCTCTTGTGAGCTAAAACTGCCGGACTTCCTCTTTTGTTTTTCCTATCTTTCCTTTTTTGCCTCCAAAATTTGTCATGAAAATGCTTACAGAACTATTTAGGGCTTTGCTTGATTTAAATTTCCCTTGTTTTAAACTTTGCCTTTACTCCCACCTATGAAGGAACCTCAGGAAATGAAGTGAGTTGTCAATTTGGAACAGCTTATTTATTTGTTTGTTATCCTACGATTCGATTTTAAAGATCACTGGTGCATAAATAATTTGAACTGTGAGAGTGAAAATAAGTTATTATTCGGTTTTGATTAGTGCTGCACAAAAGAAACCCTCACTCTTCAGCTGAGATTGAACACGTCCAAGTGGGAAGAGTTTCGTGGTGTTAACATAGAGGTTTACTACAGCCAGATGTGGCTGTCTTAGTTCTCTTAAACTGTTTCATTTTTTTTTTCCTGGTGTGCAGAGATCGCAGATGAAGATAATAGCAAGGCGGCCATACTCCAGGTTGTAGCAGAGCTACCCCGTGCCAATCAGGACACCCTTGCTTTCCTCATAATTCATCTCCAAAAGTGAGACCTTTCTTCTTATGCCAGGCAACCCCAACCGCCACCCACATCACCGTGGAAATGGCTTCTAGGGGTTAAAATTTTATAGCTTTGCAATCGTTATTTTCCAAGTGCATGTTTCATGTAAGCGTGAAGTAATTAAATTGTGATATAGGACTGTTTGTGTAGAATGCTGTTGTCTTCCCCCTCTCGTGTTTGTGTCTCAACCCGCTTTTCCTTAAATTTTTTTTTTTAATGTTATTTCCTTTGAAATTCGGCCTCGGAACACCACAAAGATACAGGTTTTGTCACAAAGGGTGTCCCGGACATTTTCCACGAACATTTGAGAGGCTCAGAGGAGGGATTTCTAGTCGGTGCAGAGCGACGTCATGAAGTGGGGCATCGCAGAAGCAGATAAAAGCCCACATGCACATCTAGCCGGGGTTGGTGTTGGGTTCTTCTCTTCTTTGGTCTGTGGTTCCTTGCCCCCGTTTCCACTCCACGGTTGGTACACTGCCAGTCCAGCTCAGGTCGGTTCAGCTGTTGGCCAGACGGGGGTCCTAACAGGAGTCGGACGGGGCCAGAGAGAGCTGTTGAGGTCCTGACCTGCTGCCGCAGAGACACCCGTTCAATTCCCGCCATTTAAGCCATGTTGGGGCCAGCTCAGGTCGCTCACATGACTCGCGTTTGGGTCACGACTGATATTCTGTTGTCTTGTCCATTTCTCCCTGGTCTTTCTCTTGTGGTGTGATTGGGGCCCAATAAGGCTTAGTTGATAAGGCCCTTCCTTATGTGTAATACCCAAGGCACATATTTCTTCGTAAATGAAACCTCCCCGTTTATCTAATACATGCATGAATTGATTGGGTCTCCATTGAGTATTCGAGTCAGCACGATCGATAAAACTGCTCAGTTTTACGTCACGTAAAGAACTGATTTGGTGAGACGATTAGCATCCATTTCATACTCTCTCCTATCGGGTGAAACAAACTGCTCAAGTCGCCGTTTTGGGTTGCTCGATGTACGGAGACATGAGGCGCATCGATCGATCGACCCTGGGCATATCAAATTGAACGAGGTAAAGGCCCTCTATCCGGCTCGGTGCGTCAAGGCCGATCGGCCAATGCGACCGCCGTGACATCTTCAGAACAAGTAGTTGATACATTTTACTTAATTGCCAATTAATTTAATGAGTATGCACAATCTGAAAGCTCTCATTTTCCTGCTCTTCCATCACACCTTCCTCTTTCATTGTCAGTCTGTGTTGTCGTTGACATTCCTACACCATGTCGGTGCATGGTTTGTATTTTGCAATTGACAATTGCTGATTCCACAGAAACGTTTTATCCATAACTTAAGTGTTTCAAAGTGTAGGCTTTGATTTATTGCTTGTGGCCCAACTATGCTACTTCAGGGTGGCTGTGAGTGACGCGTGCAAAATGGGTACATCGAACTTGGCACGGGTTTTTGGACCGACCCTCGTGGGTCATGCTACAGCTGATCCTGATCCAAATACCATGTTGCAGGATGCTCGACGTCAGCCCATGGTGAGTTGTGCATACTTCAGCCACGTATGGTTGTAATGGCTGGAGGAAGAAATGCATGGAGAGATCGGTATTGTACAGTATGTGCATCTCACCTCCGTAATTTCACTGACAGGTCATTGAGCGGCTGCTCTCCATCCCAATGGATTACTGGTCCAGGTTCCTCATGATGAATAAGGAAAATTGTGACTCTCCTCATTCGAATGTCCGCGGCACGCCAAACATTTGCACACCTGTTGGTAAGTCTGACTTTCTCTGCTGGTCTTTGAAGGATGCCTTGTAGGGAAGAATCTACACATACTTCTTTCTCCCCAGACATCTTTGTGGAGTACGTCTGAGAGAGCCTGGTAGTGGAAAGTGGTTGATTATAGCAGGAAGTTAGAAATGTTTACTCTTTCGGCACCGGAGGCATTCTGTTTTTGGGTTGTCCATGTCGTGTATCCGTCGGTGATCTATTTTTGTAACCGTGATTACTAGTGAACTACTGAAGAGATTTTTGTTTTTACCAAACTTGGTACAAAGTTTTATTACGATGCAAAGATGAATGATTAGGTTTGGGGTTCATATGACCTTGAGCTGAAAGTAGCAGATTCTCGTTACCGTGATAATTTGTGAACCGCTGAAGGGATTTTGACCAAACTTGGCATAACTATGGACTGTAATCCAAAGATGACCTGATTATGTTTTGGGTTCAAAGGTCAAAGGCCTCAGGTCAATTGCTGTTTCATTGAAAATCTGTTGCTGCAATAATTTATGAACCACTCAAGAGATTTCAACCATACTTGACGCATTAATGAAGTGTAATGGATAAAAAAAATATACTGATTCAATGTTAGGTTGAGCAGGTCAAAGGTCACATACCCTTTCAAAATCATTTCTGCAGACCAATAAGTTGAGTTAAAAGCATCTGGTTTTGTCCCTCTTCTACTTATCTGTCTTTCTCTCTTGTGATCTCCCTCAAGAGACCTTTGATTTAGATCAAACATAACAGTGGGTTGACATCGAACGTGGGGTGAGGCGTATCCGTTGATGCATTTTCAGCAAATTCTTCTTTTTCGTTTTCTGTTTTCGGTATGTCTTTCTTTCGGTATGGCTTTCAGTCTGGTAATGGCCCTTGTGCATTGCCATTGACCAGGTGAGGGGGTTGCTTTCTTTGACTCGGCTGCTGCAGTGATTTGTGATTTGTGTAGCCAAATGAAAACGAGACTCTTGCACTCAAAATGCATTGTGGATTCTCATCTTCTTTGTGTTTTCAGGAAAGACTCATCATATAGATATTACATATGTACAAAGAATGGAAGGTGTGTGGGGATGGCATTGTAAGAAATTCCAAATAAGAAAACTGCAAAGGAAATAGTTTGAAGACTGAAGTTGAAGGCGACTGCACAGGGAATTGGAAAGAGGAGATGGGGAGGGATTGGATTCCAAACAACTTCTCACTGTATTACAAACATATTGAAATGTGATTATACAGTGCCGATAGAAAGTCGACACCCCCCTTTCAAAGTTTTCACCTTTTCTTTCCTTGTGGCCTGGAATCAAATTGCATAAAATCAGACTTTTTCCACCTTTTATCACATCATAACCCACAACTTTGAAGTGAAAAACAAATTCTACACATTTCAGAAAATGGATTTTTAAAAAACACAAAACTGGAATATCTTGGTTCGATAAGTGTCCACCCCCTCATAATAGCAATTGTAAATTAGCTCAGGTGTAGCCAATCACCTTCACAATCGCATACCAAGTTAATTGGCCTCCACCTGCGTTAAATTGTAGTGATTGTGATTATTTCAGAATAAAATCAGCTGCTCCTGCAGGTTTCCTCTGCTGGGGAGTGTATTTCACAACAAGGATTCAACCATGAGCACCAAGGAGCTTTGAAAAGACCTCCTTGTGGAAAGGCACAGATCAGGGCAATGGGTATAAAAATATTTCAAAGGCCTTGAATATCCCTTGGCGCACAGTCAAGACTCATTAAGAAATGGAAGGCATATGGTACCACCAAGACCCTGCCGAGATTAGGCCGTCCCTCCAAACTGAATGACCAAGCAAAGAGGAGACTGATCAGAGAGGCCACCAAGAGGCCAACGGCAACTGTGAAAGAGCTACAGGCCTTTATGGCAAAGACTAGTCACTGTGTGCATGTGACAACAATATCCCAATCACTCCACAAGTCTGGTCTGTATGGTAGGGTGGCTAGAAGGAAGCCATTACTCAAAAAATCCCACCTTGAGTAACGTTTGAGGTATGCAAAAAAAAAAAAAAACACTCCGGAGACTGAAGCCATGCGGCAAAAAGTTTGGTGGTCTGACGAAACCAAGGTGGAACTTTTTGGTGCAAACCCAACAAAGCACATCACCCAAAGAACACCATCCCGACTGTGAAGGATGGTGATGGCAGCATCATGTTATGGGGATGTTTCTCATCAGCAGGGACTGGGGCACTCGTCAGGATAGAAGGGAAAATGGATGGGGCAAAATATAGAAATATCCAAGAGGTAAACCTGCTGCCCTCTGCAAGAAAGCTGAAATTGGGATGGAAGTTAACCTTTCCGCATGACGACACGAAGCACACAGCCAAAGCTACACTGGAGTGGCTAAGGAACAAAAAGATAAATGTCCCAGTCAGAGCCCCAACCTAAATCCAATCGAAAATCTGTGGCATGACTTGAAGATTGCTATCCATCGACGCTCTCCACGCAACTTCACTGAGCTTGAACAGTTTTATACAGAAGAATGGGCAAATATTGCCCCATCACAGTGTGCAAAGTTGGTAGAGACCTATCCCAACAGACTCACAGCTGCAATTGCTGTCAAAGGTGCTTCCACCAAGCATTGTTTCAGGGGGTGAACACATCCAACCAAGATAATCTGGATTTGTATTTTTAATTAATTTTCTGAAATTTGTAGCATTTGTTTTTCACTTGGAAGTTGTGGGTTATGATGGGTAAATAAAGGTGGGAAAAGTCTGATTTAATTCCAGGCTATAAGGCAACAAAAGGTGAAAAATTTGAAAGGGGATGTAAACTTTCTATCGGCACTGTAAATACATTAAAGGATAACCATATTAGAGCTGGAAGTGAATGCTCATTTAATTAAAATAAGCAGCATTCTATGTGAACTGAGCACTGAGATGTGTCTACATTTGCAAAGGTGGCACTAAGATGTGCAAGTCCGCACGTGTTCGTGGCCGGCGGTGCTTCAGGTGGCCACAATCATCAGTGTTTCCTTGCAGCTATGTTAAAGTGTGCACGCTTGTAAAAAGTAATAATTCTCTCTTTTGACGTTATTATTAAAGAATATAATTACGACAATGTGTTTTTTGATTCAGCATACCGTCTGCTTGTGCGGAAACCATGGCGCTGCAGCTGGTACCGGTAGTGATCATTCGGTCTGTAGAGTTCATAAAATGAATGGAGCTGTTCACTCTTATCAACCCCTACTTTGGTGCCACGAATTGTGTGAAACATGTATTATGTTACTGAATTTGGCACGGTCAATGAGGGAGGACACATGACCATTTGGCATTCCATCCTTATCCTTTCCCTCTTCACTTGCATGTAATGTATTTAAGGTAAAAATAATAGAAGTGAAAAGTTTTGGAAATGTAACCCTCTCCTACTCGTTTCAACGGCTCAAAGAACGTGTACGTTTGGCCCAAATCTTTCAACAACCAGCTAGCCAGACCTGATATTCAGTTGAAGGATGACAAGAATTTGTAATTTATTCTTATTGTTCTTCACGAAAGACACCGTGGGATCTTTTACATCCACCGATTTAATGAAGCAGACAGGATGCTACTTCAGATGAATTGGCCAAATTTGCATTGTGCAAACCAGCAGCCATGTGCTGCACTGAATGAGTGGATTTGCTTTGAAGTCTCACAAATGTTTCTGATTACATTGACAGGGAGCAGCATGTTGGGCCCACTGTCAACACCAGAAACATTTACTCCAGCCGCGAAGACCTCATCTACGAGCTCTCTCTCCAAAATGGTTCGCTCAACTCTTGGACGCACCACTCCCAAGTGAGTGCCCTCCTCACCTTTTGTCCATGTTAATTACCTCCGCCACCGAATGTGGAAGGAGGTTATGTTTTCACCCCTGTTGTCTGTTTGTTTGTGTGCAGGATATCTCAGAGAGTTGTGGACGGATTCGGATGAAATTTGGTGGGCAGGTTGGGTGTGTGACGAGGAACGATTGATTAGATTTTGGTGAAGATCCGGCAACTATCATTTTTTTTTTTAAAGTGATTCTTCACCATTGACAGATGGGGCCAAAACCGATATACAGCACGATATCTCAAAAAGTTGGGGACGGAGTCGGACGAAACTTGGTAGATACGGGTGTGTGACAAGGAAGAATTGATTCAACTCTTGGTGAAGATCTGAATCTCAATCCAGATGTGAGAATTATTTAATTTTTAAAATGGTTCTTCACCATTGAGATTGGGCTAAAAACGATATATTGCTCCTGATATGTTCTACTGGATCAGGCATTGCGTGGCAGAGGTGTGTGCCCTTCTAGTTAGTACTGTGTTTCTTTCCCTCAACCATATTCTCTTAATCAATTTTGTTGTGTACTCCACATAATGCACTTGTTTTTGGGGTTTTTTTTGGTGGTGGTTTTGTCAGATGCTGCCACCATCATGTTACATAATCTTTGATATCCATCAACGAATAATAGGAGAATCTATTTCTCTCTAGGACTGAGGGATGAACACACAGGCTTTTGTAATTGTAATGTGGTTTCCCTGGCTAAGAGTATCCTGGTTGTACTCTTTAAAAAAAAAATAATAAACAACATAATCATCTGCTCTAATGTTATGCAATAGTACATGATTAATTTTTGCATCAAGCTATTTCTCCAATTCCAAATGAGAATTTGATCTGAGCACCAAGTCTGTCCTACCATTGCTGCTTCAGCAAACTTTGGAAGATTTCAGTTTCGAGTAACAGGTCAAGATGGTCTTTGAACAAACCATATGTATCTGAAATCTCACTGCTCACAAAGTGTCTATCAGGTATGAAGAGGGTGTGTTGCACCTCCTTTGATGAATGATTTTCAGGGCAGAATCATTGGATGAAGTCCAATATTACTGATGACGACGTGATTTTATGCTGCAGTTCCATGGTGCTATAGTGTGCATCTGCAGCCTGTCGACTGACTTCAAACAAAATATCCATCATTGATTATCCACCAATATTCAGTAAGTTGTGTACTACCTTACAATAAAATTGGCTGGCAGATCCTCAAGTTTTATTTCTCTGGTCAAATTAAGCCACTGGAGCTCTTGCACATTGCCAACCATCATCTATGGCAATTTTTGAGGGAACCATATTTCTGATCTCGATTGGAACAAGTTTTTACTTTTATTTATTTATTTTAAGCTCACCTGGAACTTGGTTCCAGGGGGCTTATGGGATGGCACATCAGTCCGTCCGTCCGTCCATCCGTAAACACTTACAACTTCTCTAAAACTACACACATAATTTTGATGAAACTTGACCACAACCTTCATCACCCCGTATATGCCAAAGTTTGTTAATGGCATTAAAAAAAAAATCAGGCTCAGGGGGGGAGGTTGCCCCCCAAAAGAGGCATTTTCTTTCTTCTCAGAAACTACACGCATGACTGCGATGAAACTTGACCACAACCTTCATCACCTGTGATGTATCAAAGTTTGTTCACACCATTAAAAAATTTGAGGTCTTGGGAGGTTCTGGGGGGTTTTGCCCCCCAAAAGAGGTATTTGCTCTCTTCTCAGAAACTACACACACAATTTTGATGAAACTTGACCACAACCTTTGTCACCCATGGTGTACCAAAGTTTGTTCATGGCATTGAAAACAAAATCAGCAGCCACCCCCCCCCCCAAAAAAAAAACGTATTTCTCTTCTTCTATGTTACATATTTTGTGGGTCATCTATGTCTGGTTCCCTCATTATCTTATCCAGCAGCTACAAGGTCAGCCCCCAGGGGTATTGCCCTTATTTTTTATTTTTTCTTCATACTACTCAGCTATAGGTGGACAAAGTGTTTTACCCACTGCCAAATAGAGTAGGACTCTAGAGCATGCGCCAGAGCTTCTGTGTCCTGCCATGAATTCCCGAATGTATTTAATTTAAACCTTTGGCAGGAGGCTGAAGTACAAAAGTTTACTCCTGTCATGGTACAGACAGGTTGGTGATCTTTCCATCTTTTGTGGCTTCCTGTCTGGTCTGTCATTCTCAACTCTGTTCATTGTCTACTTCCCTGCACCTGTCGCAGTCACAAGCTCATAAAACAAGCAAGCTTCTGATGTGGTTTATGTGCCTATCGGCTTGTTAACCCATCCTCAAATGTTGACCATCTGCTCAACCTCCCTTCATAATGAGACCGGAGGACATGGAAAGCATATGTGGAATGAGCCCCACGTTGTCTATTCTGCTAATTTTCTCACAACCTTCGTAGTCTTCTCTTAATACAACAGTCTCTCGGTGAACTTTTATTATTCCACACCATTTTGATTGTCAATCCTGGCAGCTCGTTCTCTTCCACTTTCTGAAAAATCCTCATCTTTTGTTCATGTCTTCTATAAGCCGAGAGTGTGTTGATTTATTATTATTTCTTTTTTTTTTTTTGAGGTCTCCTATGACATTTTCGTGATCTTGGCTCCTAGATACAGTGTCTCCTCAAAATTTCTTTCTCCAAGCTTAGCTGTTATCCACCAGTCAGTTGCCTATTGTCCAGACTTTCCTCTACCTTTGTTTCATTTTCTTAAATAATCTGTAATTGTGTGCATGGATAATCTGGTAGTAGTAGGGAAAAAAAAAAAACTTGGCAGCTTGATCACCCAAACAGACCCTTCAGTTGGAAAAATAGGGTTAGGAGGACAAGCGCTTGGACTATCTAATAACTGACTGAATATGCACCAAGGAACTGTCTTGTAGTACTAAGTGGGCCTTGTTCCCTTGCCTGTTTATTTGTACTTTCCTGTTCATCCTCTTCTCCGAATCACATATTTCCTTTTTAGCTATCTTACCTTTTTAATCTTTTTATTTTTCTTCTGCTAAACATCATTTTCCTTCATTCTTTCCTTTTTTTTTCCTTTGTGAAAGAGCAAGGTTGAACTGAGTAGGGTTGCAGGGAAACAATTTGGAGAGAGACAGAGACAGGCAGAGACAGATGGAGAAAAAAAAAAACACTGAAAGCAGCAAATAAGAGAGTTGTGTTAGGAAGGGTTAATATAGCTAATAAAGGTCATGGATAAGGATGGGGGATGATGTGAGGTGACTAGGCACTACCTGCTTGAAACCCTGGAGGGAAGGATGAGAAAGAGCTACTTCTGAAAGGCTGTTCCAGAGACTGAAGAAATGAGGAACAAAGGAGTTCAGGTGTGCAGTCGACCGAGAAGTTTTGGAAGTTTAACCAGAAGACTGTTACTGGAAGGACAGGTGCATCCTGGATTTGCTAGAGAGGGTCAGAGGACCGAGAGCAGAGTGAGCACTGTTGGAGAATAGATCCTAGAAAACAGAGACCACTGACCTGCCGGCAATGTGAAGGCAACAGACCTTGTGTTTCAGTCTCATTTGAGGAGATTCCAAAAATGTTGAAAGCTTTATATTCCACAGAATCCAGGGAAGAGATGTGATGCTGGGGCAGCAGCCTATAAGGGAGAACAGTACTCATTCCATTGAGGCATAGGCAAAAGACTTGTAGATTGTGAGTAGCTCTAGTTTTATAAGGAAAGACTTTGATTGGAGAATGCTCAATCTGTGTTTGGCTTTGGGGGTCAGCTTTACTATGTGAGAGGTCATGGTTGATTGTGAGGCAAAGATATTCAAGAGACTGAACCTCCTCCAGTAGTTGACCATGGAAATAGATGGGTGGGTTCATTTGACGATCCTTCTGGAGTTATGGGGAGACAGTAACATTTTCTGTGATTGAAGGGCATGCTCCATTTATCAGAGAAGCATCTAATCAATTCCAGATCACTTTATTTAGCTACGTTTACATCGTGCGATGTCTCTACTCCATAAACAGGAGGGAATTTATTTCTGACCTATTACCTGTTTTAAAATGTGTCAGGACCTCATAGGATGTTCTGTAGTTTGCTTGTTTCTGATGAAGTTTATAGTGTACCATACTGTAAGTCATGTGACGGTGTGCAGAATCATCCATATCAGTATTTGCATGTAACTGTGTTTTTGTTCTACGTGCAGGTTTGGTAGCCGCAGCAAGCCGCACCTTGGCCAAGCTCAACGGAAGGCTGGCAATTATTTTGAGTCTCCACTCCTAAAGTAATTTGTGCACCTGTATATTTTTAGAGTTATGACATATTTACTTCGTATTCCAGAAGCCTGATTTACCATTGTAAATTGCTTCCATGATAACATTATCTTACATTGTTTTGGCTCAGGTTAGCCATCCTCTTGGTGCCTCATTGACCCTTAAGTCTGAGCACCTGGCACAATGAGGTTCTGTTTGTTGGCCTTCCTTGGACCAAGGTGGTTATTTAAAATGTTTTGACCAAGGTACTGTTGATATGCAGTTTATCATTGACCCTTTTTTCATCTCTTGATGCACTTTTGTTGATGAAAATTTTTGCCATTTTGTTGAAAAAAAAAAAGTAAAAGATACAACTGCCTTTTTTTTTTATTGCATTGCTCTCCATCGAGTTGTGGGCCTTATATTTTCAATTTTATCTTGGATGTGAACCGTTCCTTGGCCATATTATTTTGTACTAACATTTCTCAAAGCTAATGGCTAGATATAGCATGTAATTTGCACAAGTACATAATTAAACATTTGCTTAATTCAACAATCCTGTCTCTGTTTTTATCCTTTTTATTCAACAATCCTCAATGAGCATTTTTTTGGTTGAGAATTAACCCTGGTTAGGATGCCACCGTCTTGGTTTTCTTGTAAATAAAAGCGAAATCTGCAACATCTTAATATTAAAAGACAGGACAACTGGCTGAATTTACCCTCTGAATATGACAACATGATGCAGTGCAACGACGACTTGGCCCAGGTCTTTCACAAACCCCTTGTAATGTTCAACAGAACGTGGCAACAATTTGGAATTTTGCCACGGTGTTGGCAATTAACTTGCCTACTTTTCACAAATAAAAAGACACCACAGGGGATCGAGAAGAAGGGACATGGAGAATGTCCACCTTTCATGCTAGAAGACATGACACAAGTTAAAGATGTAGTACCTCGGCAAGACTGCACACATTGTAATGAAACGTGCTGCCTGCAAAGGATGAATCCGACTGCTTTGAGTCTCGTTGAGAATCGAGGCCAAATGGCACATTAAACGTGTGCAACCGCTACCCCATCCTGTTGGTCTCCATTCGATGCTTGAATCGTGGTGATGATTAACATCAACCATCCCAAAAGAGTTGAGTGTCCACCCACACAGGCCAGCTTCAGTATAGCATCCATGTGGCCTCCTTTAATATTGTGAGCTGAGGCACAGCTTGACAAAGTTGTCTAAATTCACCATAACATTTTTAAATCGAATTTTACCAAAAGTTTCTTTTATTTTTTAACCTCTGATGGTGATTATGTCAGTTATCCATGCCCACTCCTTTTTTTTTCTTTTTTTTTTGTATACCTTGTCGAGGCTCGTGCAAGAGCTAACATACAACGCACATCAAGGGGGCATGAGACAGGAGGGGAGGGAGTGGGAAGGACAAAACAGTGGGGAACAGAGACATTAGGAGATCTGTGGAAGGGAGAGGGATGGGACGGGGAATAGAAGATGGACATTACAGGGACTTTCAGGAAGGAAAGCAGGGAATTTGAAGGAGGTGGGCTTGGTTGGATTATCGGGGGTAGAAAAGATCGAGGATTTGGATGGGGGATGATGAGGTGGTGGTGAACAGCTGATTTGAAGGCCTGGAGGGAAGAATTGGAATGGATAGAGTGAGGGAGTTTATTCCAAAGGCGGGAAATAAGAGGAATGAAAGGGTGAAGGTGAGCAGCGATTCGTGATTTTGGTAGTTTTACCAGAAGGGGGTTGTTAGTGGACCTTGAGCACCCTATGTGGTGGGGACAAATCGCAGAGAGAGCAAGGGGGGGGCAAGGCTGGAGAGGAGACGGTAGAAGACAGAAAGACCTCCTGAGTGTGTTTGCCTGCACTGTTCGTGGTTTCAGGTATGCTGCAAGAATTACAGGCCAGACTGACACCCCCAACTGGCCCTGAATGGTTTGGCAGTTGCCTAATTTAATCCTCACATTTTTAATGTCTAATTGAACCACAAGTTATTAGGGTATCCAGTCAAATGGACTGGATAGCCTATTGTTTTTCTTCTGTTTATTATTATTTTTCTTCTGCCGTAAATTTGCAAAATTTCCAATTTTTTTCGCTTTAAATGCCATTTTCCCAGAAATGGTAAGACCAATCTACACAAAATTTTCACCAAATATGTATCTTTTTTGATAGCATACATAATTGATAATTGTGACGTCATAGGTCACGTGATACGGGCGCCATCTTGAAAAAACAGATAAACTTTGGACCTCTGTATCTCGGAAACCTTCTAGGGTAAAAAAATTTCGCTTGATACATTTGAACAAGCTCCCTCTCGGGAATACGTGTGATTTTTCGTGACGTCATCAGTGAAGAGGTATCCCAGTAAAAATTCTTCAAGTAGAACGCCACATGGCAAAAATTTGAAATTTCTTGAGCATCATCTACACAAAAATTCATCGTAGAAAAAAAAATATTTTGACGTCATCGGTGACGTAATTCGGCCGCCATCTTGTTTTTTAGTGTTTTTTAAAAAAAATCTTCTTCTCCAGAACGGCTGTGCAGATTGAGGCGAAACTTTATAGGCACATTCCCCCTGAGGTCCTCTTTCAAGTTTGTTAATTTGTTGTTATGTCACATGGTTTGGCGGCCATCTTGAAAAAACCTTAAAACCTTCAAACATCTTCTCCAGAAGCGCTGGTCCAATGAAGGCGAGATTTCAGAACTATATTCGTGACATGTATGCGATGCAAGTTTGTTAATTTCAAAGTGATAGGTCACATGGTTTGGTCGCCATGTTGGATTTAAGAAAAATATTAAATAATGTTTTCTCTGGTATTTCATAAGCCATCAAAGCGAAAATTTGCAAGTGCCTTCCTCTCTCAAGTCTGCATACATGGTAAAAAATTTTTTACCTCAGAAGTCACATGGTTTGGCGGCCATCTTGGATAGAAAAATAGACTTTATCCGATTTACACGAAACTTCACACACTTGTTCGGGTCGACGATGCAAAGCAGAATTTAAATTTATGATATCCTAGGTCACAAGGTTCGGCAGCCATCTTGGATTGAAAATGAATAAATTTTAAAAATCTTCTTCTCCAGAAGGGCAAGACAGATGAAGACAAAACTTCACACATATATTCCCCACACATATAGACACATAGGCGATATAAGTTTGTTAATTTCGAATTGAAAAGTCACACGGTTTGGCCGCCGTCTTGAATTTAAGAAAAATATTAAATAATGTTTTCTCTGGAACCGCTTAACCTAACGAATCGAAAGTTTGCAATTATCATCTACCATCGTGTGTGCACGAGTGGTAAAAATTATGATGTCACACGTCACATGGTTTGGCGGCCATCTTGGATAGAAAAACGCACCTTTACCGATTAACACGAAACTTCACACACCTGTTCCAATACCCAGTTGGAAGCAGAATATAAACTTGTGATGTCATAGGTCACATGGTTCGTCAGCCATCTTGGATTGAAAAATAATATCTTAAAACGTCTTTTTCTCTGAAATGACTGAACAGATCCAGGTGAAACTCCACCACTATGACCGCCTCTCCATGACGAATAAAAAGTTCTCACCCCCTTTTGAGGTACGACGCATCGTTTGGCAGCCATAGTGGATTGAAGGAAAAATATTAATTAATGTTTACTCTGGAACAACTGCATTAATCAATGTGAAACATCACCTTTATGGTGGAACAGTCATGCGGAATGAGGGTTTGAAATTTCAACGGGATTGGGCCCATGGTTTGGCAGCCATGTTGGTTTTAAGAAAAATATTAAATAATGTTTTCTCTGGAACTGCTTAACCAAGCGAAGCGAAAATTTGCACTTATCGTCTCCGATCGTGTTTGCACATGTGGTGAAAATTATGACATCACAAGTCACATGGTTTGGCCGCCATCTTGGATTGAAGGATAAATATTAATTAATGTTTACTCTGGAACCGCTGCTTCTATATATGCGAAACTTCAGATTTATAATTTAGGCGACATGTGAAACAAAAGTTTAAAATTTCAACCTGATCGGTCACGCGGTTTGGCAGCCAGAATTATTTAATTATTTGAATCTGTTCGCCAGTAATAAGGAAATTGAACGCTTTGTTCTGCCCGGTTCGTAACTCGTCTGTTCCGCGCCGTCTCGAAGCAGGCCTGTGTTTATATCACCATTAAATAATGTTTTCTCTGGCACCGCTTATCCGATAAATGCGAAACTTTGCGGCTATGATTTAAGTCTCATGTTGTATCAGTTGTGTCAAAGGCGGACGGACTGGGTACCCGGTCATCACTGCCAGCAGTTATAAAGTGGCAGTTCTAGTTGTTATTACTTTTTTTAACATTGATTTTACTAGGGTGTAAGGTAATGCCTCCATTTATTTTTCTCCAAAACTGGTAAAGATATTCGAATAAACCAAAGACAGATACTAACATCAATACTCCAACATGGTGCATATTTATTTCTCAACATGATCACCACTGCGGTCCACATATTTGTGCCAATGATCAAGTAGTTTTCTGATGCTGGCATAGAACTGTGCGTCTTGCTGACTTAACCAGCAGCTTTGACTTTATCGTTGGAAAAAAAAAATGTTCTCCATGAAGGTGTTCTTTAAGTTTCGGGAAGAGATGAAAATCTGATGGAGCCAAGTCGGGGCTGGTGATCCCTTGTGGCGGTACTTCATTGACAATGTCTTATGCTCAATATCGTAACGATGCACCAAACTGTTATCTCCAGTCCTCTCATACCCAGTAGGTCATCTTCACAGCTCTGACACCATCATGTTACCTTCTGCCATTTATAACGAACTGAGACATCTGGTGCCAGAATCCTGAAAGTTTGCATCCAGTGACGGGCACAACTAATGTGCAGACTGCACTTGTTTCATTCAAATACCTTTCACTGTTTTGGAGACAAAGAAGAGGAAGAATTATTTTTCAGCACGCCCTCGTATACTATGTTCAGGTTAGAGACACCCTGTGTTTTATAATTGTGAAGCCTCTTCACCCTATATCTGTCTATGTGTGTGTCTGTATTGTTAAAAGGTTTGTCTATGCGCTGAGCATCCTGCAGGTTCACATATCTAGGTTTCTGCCATCACAAATTGATCGCCAAGGATAAACCTCCCCTGCTGCCTGCGATCCAATGATGGCCATATTTGTTTTGGACCACCACACCATTTTTTTTTAAATTTTTTTGCATGAATAAGGTTTCTTGTGTAAAATGTGTTGTTTAGCTTCGTACAAGCTAAAATACACACTATTTGATGAAAAACATGTGTTTCTACATCAGAATAGTGATCACTGCAGTTCATCATTTTCAGTCTTGCTGATCAAAAAACAAAAAGAAAGCCAGTTTCTCCCAGTGTATACTTTTATTTAATGTGGATGACTGTGACAGACGATCATGCCCCACAAACAGAATCCCGACAACAGGTTTTGGAAAGTTGTTGTTCGTCTTTCGGCTGCTCCCGTTAGGGGTCGCCACAGCGGATCATCCGTTATGATCCGCATAGTGATTTGGCACAGGTTTTACGCCGGATGCCCTTCCTGACGCAACCCTGGTCGCCTCTTACGACACAGGGAATAAGGATGGGGTTTCGCCAGGATTCCGGGCTGCCCTACACCCTCTCATTGCACAGCCCAGCGCAGAGCACCCGTCCTCGAGCGATCCTACAACCCAAGCCTCCGAGTAGCCGGATTACAGACGCACGCCACTACACCCGGTATGTTTTGGAAAGAGGGAGGATTAATTATCAGCAATAATTTGGTTAATGTTTATTTTATACGAACCATTGATCTATTTTTCATAATGTATACGGATGTGGGAATTTGTTTTGACATTCGTTTTGTGTGTTCCTTAATAAATACAAAAAGCTGTTGTGACTGTGATGCCCTTCAGTGAGAGATTGTCCAATCTACTGTAATTTATATACTGTACTCTACTCCAGCAAGGCTCTGTGCTGTTTGTTGCTGAATTACAGCCATCCAGGAATCGAACCCAGATTAGAAACCACCACAAGCAGGAACCTTTTTTGAAGAATTTCATTGACCTTTTGGGAATTGCAATGAAGTCTAATAGTATTTGCAGTGCCACATATGGGACAATGAAGACCTTTGTGCATTGCCAGTGGCCATGCATGACTGCATTTGTTTGCTCACATCCTGCTGGCATATCTTGTTTCTCGATACATTTGTGTGAGCACAAAGGTGTGCTTGTGTCTTTGGCGTAATGCAACGTGCCGTATAAAACCATGGAGAGATTGTATAAAAGTGACCTGTTTGGCTTACCTTGCCGTGCCTTCGCTGTCCTGACCTGCGGTGTCCTGCTTTGGATGGATAGCGTCTGCAGTAAGGTGAGGGAACCATTGGTGAGCAATTTATCGGTGGTTTCACTGCCACCCATAACTTGTCTGAGTTCGACCCAACAGTAATTAACCCTAATCCTACTGACATATTTTACGACATAATCTTAACAACTGGAGTCTTTTTGGTCCCCAACTCAAAACCATTCAATTTCACTAATCGCCAAAGTTTCGCATCAATGACTAAACCTGGTGTTTTATTGATAAAGTCAACAATCATTTGAAAAAGATTGACCGTGCGTCCTGAAGCTCATCGAGAGCAGGAGCAACAGTCACTCAAACCCCCCCACACCACCCTGACCCTGATTTTTTTTTAAATTCTTTTATTATTAATGCCGTGAACAAACTTTCATACATCATGAGTGACGAAGGTTGTGGTCAAGTTTCATTGACATCATTTGTGTAGTTTTTGGAGAAGAGAGGGAATACCTTTTTGGGGGTTCAACCCCCCCCCCCCCCACCCCTACCCATAGACCCCCTTGATGAGCGCAGATTTTGATGCGGTCAATCGACCTTTAGGCATCAGATATGAAGCTTGTGGCCAAGTTTCATTACAATCATGTGTTTGGTTCAAGTGATAATAAGTGTTTGCAGACTGGCTGACTGAGTCACTGACTGACTTACGGACACTGCTTGATCGCATAAGCTCACCTGATTAAAGTAAAGGTGAGCTAAACAAATATAAAAAATAATAAAATTTACAGACTAAATGGAGTCTTTTATGACCTTGACTCAGAAGCGCTAAATCTCATTCATTCTGCTAAAGTTTCACATCAATGAGTAAACAAATGTAAGCAGAAATAAAATTTGGAGGACTTGCTCGGTACAAATACCATGTGAAGTAATTATATATATATATATATATATATATATATATATATATATATATATATATATATATATATATATATATATATATATATATATATATATATATATATATATATATATATATATATATATATATATATATATATATATATATATATATATATATATATATATATATATACAAAAAAAAGAACCAAAACAACCTGTGTATTTGGACCCCAGAAAGGATTTGCTTGTAACTTTGTGCAGCAAGGTCAGGTCATGTATGGGAGCATGTGCCGGAGCAGCGCATCGCTGCGTCCACTCTCCACCGGTACTCCAGGGGCTCTGTCTGGCTATCCCCCAGGCAGATGCCTGGCCCTTCACCATCTCCTTGAGATGCTGAGGTGAGATCTTAAAACATCATTATATATTTATTACCGCCACATATAGGTTTAACAAACGAATAAAACATGAAATACATTGTTAAATAAATATAGAAACTACAACACCACTCGGTAGAGCACATACTGTACCTCCCTCAGGCTGAACAGTTCACATTTTCTACCCCACTGATAGGTGAGATCTGAATTCAGACATGAACCAAAAATCGAATTGGCTTTTTCTTATCACCGAACCAACTCGTCCACAACTTTTTGAGATTGTGCTCAACATTGTTTTTGGCCCGATCTCTCAATGGTGAAGAATCACTTTGAAAAAAATTCTCGGATTCGGATCTTCATCGAAATTGAATCAATTTGTCCTTGTCACACACCCAACTTGTCTACCAAGTTTCATCCAAATCCATCCACAACTTTTTCAAGGTATCATAATTCACAGACAGACGGATGGGATGAAAACATAATCTCTGTCCACCTTTGGTGGCAGAGGTAATAACACTTCAAAATGTAGGCTTGCAGTCCAAAAAGACCCTGTTAATGTAGTAACGGAAGAAAAATCATTGCTCTAATGTCATAAACTTACAGGGTGATCAAAAAGTACCTGTGCACCTGCAATACAGTTTATTTAGCTTGCTCTGCTTCCAGTAGAAGGTGGAAATGGTCTTTCACGAACTTGCAGACATGTATCCACTCATCTTATTTTGTTCCAAAGAAACATAGGCCAGTTCAAGTTGACAGATATTGTGGTTGACATTGATAATGGCCTCCATGAGTTCCGTGAGAGTGCAGGGATTATTTTTGTACCCTTCACCTTTTAATGCTTCCCACAAACAAAATAATAATTAAGAGGTGAAAGATGAGGAGATCTTTTAGGTCAAAGATTCTTTGAAATGATTCTGTCGCCAAACACATCGTGCAGCAGATCCGTAGACACTCGAGCTGTTCGGGTTCACCTGCTCGGTGCACAGGTACGTTTCGATCAGTCGGTATAGCGGGTGAGCATGTTGAGATCGTGGAGAGATTCACTTACCTTGGCAGTGAAATTCATGTCTCTGCTGGCTGTGAGTCAGAGGTCAATAGACATCTGGGTCGGGCCTGGGGAGTCATGGATTCACTGGATCATGGGGTGTGGCACTGCCGGTACCTGTGCGGGAGGACGAAAGTCTGAGTCTTCAGGTCCTTGGTGTTTCCAGTCTTGCTCTATGGATGCGAGACTTGGACTCTGACTCGGGATCTGAGACGGAGACTTCATTCCTTTGGTACCAGCTCTCTTCGGAGAATCGTTGACTATCGCTGGTCGGTCCAACGAGCGATTGCTGAGAGAGACTCAAATGAGATTTGTTACCTGCATAGTCCGTGAGCATCAGCTGCGGCTGTATGGACATGTGGCTCGTTTACCTGACGCTGATCCTGCTCACCAGATTCTCTCAGCGAGGGAGTCTCGTGAGTGGAGGAGGCCAACGGGCCGACCATGTGCCTCGTGGTTGCAGCAGGTTGATCGGCATCTCAAGGAGATGGACATGGGCCTGGCATCTGCCTGGGGGATGGCCAGATGGAAGCCCCTGGAGTACTGGCGGAAAGTGTACGCAGCGACGCACTGCTCGGGTATATGCTCCCATACCTGACCTGACCTGACTTGACCTGGTACAGCAGACCAATACCTGCCACTTGGTGACACGATAGTGTTGTATGTACATTGTATTTTAATTCGCCCAATATGACTTGTAACTAACCAGTTCATGTGTTCGTTTTATGTCAACAGTTAATGCAGAGGAACGAATCACAATGGAGGTTGAAATCTGACTTCATTTTATGTTTATACTCTTTTATAAGTTTATATTTGATATATTACAAATCTTCGTTCCTCCCTGAAGCATCTTGTCGGAGTGGAAATTTTAGTACGTAAGTGTCCCGTACAAGAATTACTTCGGTGGTGCATACGTAGTCACGGCAGTTCATCATTTTCAGTCTTTCTGATCAAAAAATACAAAAAGAAAACCCATTTCTCCCAAGGAATACTCTTATTCAATGCAGATGACTGTCACAGGCAATCGTGCCCCACATTGTTTCGGAAATGTGTGAATTTCAACAGGCTTGATGTTTATAAAGTTTTTCTGGTTCGTACTATTATTTGCTGCCATCTTGCTTTTCAGCACATATATTAAAGCAAGAATCATGTGCTGAATAGTCCCCTATTGGTTTCACTGGAAGGGACTCGAGGTTTGCTCTCCGTCCGTCCCACCTGTGGTTTTTCAGACTTTTTTTCCCCATACCCTTTAACATATTCTACTGAAACTTGGTACATGCCTTTATTATAATAAGTTACAGAAAAAGTTCGAGTTTCAGGGCGTTTCGTCAATTTTTTTTTTTTTTTTTTACAGAGTTAGGCCCTTTTTGGGCTTCAAATATCATGTCGTAGGGGGACATATATTGCATGAATCGTGACTCCTTACTGAAATGAAGGTGGATACTTTGAGCCTGCCCTGGGAGGACTCCATTCCATGTTCTGAAACCCACATATGTAGATACAAATCAACGACACACACACACACACACACACACACACACACACACACACACACACACACACACACACACACACACACACACACACACACACACACACACACACACACACACACTTCCGTGATGGTAATACAGTTTATGTACGTCAACACGTATACAATACATAAAAACGACAAACAAAAATATTTACCTTTAAACAGAGTTCTTTGAAAGAGGAATTCAAGTGGGAAATTAACGAAATTCAATTGAAAAATATATCAAGACACAGAACACAAAATGTCGATCTCTGCTTTCCGCCTTCGTGGTCGGATGGACCTTATTGTTTTTATGCCTCCAGTGCTGATGTCACCGGTGGAATTGTTTTCAGGTTGTCCGTCCGTCCGTATGTACGTACGTAAGTACGTCTGCACGTACATACAAATTTTCTGTTTTCTCTGCAACCGTATATCCGATGAACACGAAATTTTGAACATAGAAGCAACTCATCATGCAGAATTATTTAATTATGACGTCATAGGTCACGTGGGGTGGCAGCCATGTTTGAAAGACGGAAAAAACTTTGGACCGCTGCATCTCCCAAATCGCAAGATGGGAAAAAATTGAAACTTGGCACCTGGAGTTTTTCAAACTCTGCATGTGGAATAAGAGCGTGTTGACTATGACATCATCGGTGAAGTGGTATTCCGGTCAAAATTGGACAAGTCGAACATTGCATTCAATCAGCATGAAAATTTGTGAGGTTCATCTGGAGAAATATTTTAACACAAAAAATTATGACGTTATCCATTTTTGTGGTTTGGCAGCCATATTGTTAAAAAAAAGGGAAAAAATCTTCTTCACAACTGCTTCACGGATTGAAGTGAAACTGCGCACAAATGATCGACTCTGCATGCCGAATAAAGTTTGATAAGTATGACATCATAGGTCACATGATCTCGCAGCCATCTTGCATTTACTTTCAAAAGTCTTCTTCTCCAAATCTGCCGGACAGATTGAGGGGAAACGTCATATACAACGTTCCCCATATCTTGTGAATATTAGGATGATAAAGAATAATTGATGTCACGTAGTTCGGTGGCCACATTGGATTGAAGAAAAATATTAAATAATGTATTCTCTGGAACCGCTTATCCTATTGAAGGGAAATTTATCAAGTATCGTCAAGCCATACACCTACATACAGTGTGGAAATGATGACATCATAGGTCACATGGTGTGGCAGCCACATTGGATAGAAAAACGAACCTTATCTTATCAAAAGGAAACTTCACCCACGTGATCCTCCATCAAGTCGTGGGCAGAGTCCCAATTTTCAATGCCATTGGTCATGTGGTTTGGCAGTCATGTTCGTTTGAAAACCGAAAATTAAAAAACCTTTTTCTCCAAAACCACTTAACAAATCAATATGAAACATGTTGTGCAACACGGAGCAAGGGCACTGAATCACAACGACAAAGTTTCACATCGATTGCTCCAGCGGTTTCTGAAATATATATATATTTTTTTATTTCCCTTAAAACCAATGTGGCTGCCACACAATGTGACTGATGTCATTTTATGTCAAATGTATGGAGCAAGGGCAGCGGATCATAACTGCAAAGTCTCGTATTGATCGGTTAAACAGTTTCAGAGAAATAATTGTTCTTATTGTTGTAGGAAGTGTGAGGAAACCGTCCACTTGAGGAAGGTTATTACTGGGTTGAAGGAATGTATCGATAGTTTGCAGCAATAAGCAGAATGTGAGAAATTTGTCGATAATTAATAGTTGGTTATGGTTGTGGAGTAGGGTGTCCACTTTTGCAAAAGTAGTTGCTGGAATGAAGCACTATGTGCCTATTGATTCCACTCGTGAAGTTCGGTGATCGACCAAAGTTTGAAAAATGTTCCCACCTTTATTGACCGTGGGCCGCCATTTTGAAATTTCAGGAAAAATCCATATTTTTGGAAATGATATTGATTTTTGAATATTTTAAAAAATATATTTCTCTGTGTTTAGATGGCTGAATGCACTTCAGTAGGCACCATTATGATAGTAAGTAACCGTAAATATTATTCACAACTTGTCCCGACATTTTGAGAAGGGGTTGCCATTTTGGAAATTCAGTGAAAATCGTATATTTTGTGTATATCTAATGAATTTTTTTTTTCGTTGTGTACTTGCAGATAAACCTTGACTGACCAATGGTCAGGGCTCCTGTGGCTATGTGGGACAAGTTCGCTCGTTACAGGAAATTTTGCGAAAGTGCTAATTCTTTACGTGTCATAAATGATCTAGCTGAAAGAGGAATTAAGCTAGTGTCTGACTTTATTCATATGTGCAATGATGAGAAACAACGTCAAGCATTGCTACAGTGTATGGAAGAGCACAGGAAACTTTACCCAGACGATACAAAACAAACGCTATTTTCTCCGTAAGATATCTGTGCAGTTGCTTGTTTGCAAGATTGTTATGTTGTCATATATGAAAACCATGTCGCTTAAAACATATTTGGTTGTTCTCATAATTAATTGATCATGCTCTCATTTGTCAATAATAATGTCTTTATGAAAACGCTACGACTGATATTCTGTAAATGTCTAACAATGTGCCGTGCAATAATTGTCAAAATATGGGATTTTCAGTGAAATTCCAAAATGGCAACCCCTTCTCAAAATGTTGGGACAAGTTGTGAATAATATTTACGGGTACTTACTATCATAATGGTGCCTACTGAAGTGCATTCGGCCATCTAAACACAGAGAAATATATTTTTAAAAATATTCAAAAATCAATATTTCCAAAAAATATGGATTTTTCCTGAAATTTCAAAATGGCGGCCCGCGGTCAAAAAAGGCGGGAAAATTTTCAAACTTTGGTCGATCACCTAACTTCACTAGTAGAATCGATAGGCACATAGTGCTTCATTCCAGCAACTACTTTTGCAAAAGTGGAACACCCTATTGTGGAGTGAGGTTGCTGAGGATATTGAAAGTGGGGACGATGTAACGGGGGCGGGCAGTGGTGGAGGTGCAGTGGTGCAGTGGGTGCAGGCAGTGGTGGAGGTGCAGCAATAGAGATTGGTAGACATGAGGTATGGGAGACAGTTTTTGTGGGTGATGAGACAATTAAATATGTCGATTCTTCATTCTGTAGGAAGGATTGTAGACATAGAATTGTTTGTTTTTATCTTTACTGGTGATTTTGGGGTGAGGAGGGGACGCTAATTCTCTATGAAAATGTGTATTGTGTCGCGCCACCTCCAGGTGGTGGAGGGTATGACAAGCCTCCACCATTTACAGTACAGTATTCCTATCCCCACGTTTTCCAGCACAGTGAGGTGTTTTGAATTATAAGCAGTCTGTATGTTTTTACTTCATGCACGTAGCCCGGGTTATTTATTTTTTGCCTATGCAGAGATGTAATTTTTGCCTATACACCGCCCGAATAAGGGTGTTTCAAAATAACGTGTTGCATGCTTGGAACAAGATCACCCGTCGGGCGGGTACTCTGCTCGTATTAGCCAATCGGGGGCACTTGAAATTACTGCCTCTTGAAAACAAAGGTTTTTTTCCCCAAAAAGCGGAACACCACGGACATCTCCCTCTCGGAACCGAAAAAAAAACAAATTAAATAATTGAAAAAATAATTGGAAGATGAAAAAAACAAAACAATTGAAAATGAAAAAATGAAATATTTACAAATTGAAGGAAACAAGCTCAAATGAGCTAAGATCCTCGTCCTCTTAATGATGACGTCATAAAACAAATATGACGTCATTGTGATGTATCAGGTTTGCGATAAATTATCTGTGCTAATGCCCGGCTTGATTCCCGCAAACAAAATTCAAACAGCTTGCCTAGTTTCGGAGATAATGGTATCGGCGATTTCCATTAGCGGCGATATTATGACGTCAACTTTTTTTATAGGAAGAATTTCCAAAATCGGAGATGGTTACTGCCTGCGCGCGGGCTTTCCGCATATACATGGCAAGTTTCACGAAGATCCGATGAAAACTCTGGGTTGTGAAACAAAAAATGTCAAAAAATAGGAATAACTTCATAAAAATTGATATGACGTCATAGTGATATATCATATGTGCGGTAATTCATCTCTGCTAATGCCCTGTTCGATTCCCGCAAACAGAATTCAAAAAGCTTGCCTAGTTTCAGAGATAATTTTTTAGGCGATCTCCATTAGCGGAGATATTTTGTCGTCATAACTTTTTTACTAGGAGGAATTTTCAAAATCGGAGATCGTTACTGTCTGCGCAGGGAATTTTTACATATATATATATGCCAAGATTCAGGAAGTTTCGATGAAAACTGGAGGCTGTGAAACAAAAAAGTCCACAAGAACAAGATGAAGAACAACAACGTGAGTAAGACTTAGAGATCCTCCATGAGGAGCTAAAAATTAAATAATTGTAAATTTATGAGGGTAGGGGTGAATGATTAAATAATGGAAGGATATTATTTAAAAAGCGGGACACCATGTCCACCAAGATGACACTTAATGCCTCCCTCCGGGAACCATAATCATAATAAATCAGGGCAATGCCATTGGACTCACCTGATGGATAGAACCAGGGAACCACTGGAAGGTGTGGAAGACCCGCAAAATATGTAAGTTAGCCGATGGTTTGAACAAACTTGTGAAAGCACCATGCAGAGATGATTCCTACCAAGTTACGTCTAAATCCGGTAAATACTTTTTGCTAAGAAATCAAAAGTTGCGATCCCAGAATCGTAATGACCTTTGACCTTTAAATTCACCAACCTCATATGCTGTTTCGTAATGGAATTTGCAAGGCATTAGGAGGCCATGGTTCCATCACGGATGATGAAGGTTGTGGTCCATTTTCATCGTAATTGTGTGTGTGGTTTCAGAGAAGAGAGCAAATACCTCTTTTGGGGGGGGCAAACCCCCCACAGAACCTCCTTAGACCTCAATTTTTTTAAATGGTGTGAACAAACTTTGGTACATCGCGGGTGATGGAGGTTGTGGTCAAGTTTCATCACAATCGTGTGTGTACTTTCTGAGAAGAAAGAAAATATCTCTTTTGGGGGTTTCATAAAAATGGGACCACTTTGAAGGAGGAGATGTACCAGAGCAGGATGGGAAGCGTTTAATGCTGGCAGGGTCGTGTAGAGGTACGTGCACTCACCTTTTGAGTTGTCTAGTCTGGCTTCAAATTCTGCATTCATGACGAGGCATCAATGTGTGCGCTCTCACTTCGGGAGGACGAGTTCCAGATTACTGGGAACAGGGTTTAGATCTTTGCATTTCGAGTTTGAGCCTCGCCGTGCATGCACACCTGTCTGTCTGCCGGAAGACCTGCCTGACAGCACTCATCGTTGGTGTACGTTGAAGATGCCACGGTGTCTTTCACGAAAAGTGGGTGAGTTCATGCTTTCAAATTCCTGCCCAAATCACCTTCAAGTCAATATCGGGCCTTGCTATCTGATTTGTGAAAAATACCAAAAACTTTCTCTGGCCTTCCCCACAAGAAGGTTGGAATAATTGGTGCTGATAAATAATTAATTAGAAGGATAGGCAGAATTTGGAAAATTAAAGGTAATGAAAATCAATTTGCCTTTGCACGTGAAAAAACACAAGTTTACAAACGATGAGTTAACCGGCAATGATGCAACACAGTGAAACGTGGTCTCTGACAAAGAAGATGGACTAGAAATTGAAGAACCGTGAAAAGATTGAATGCAGCATGACGAAAGGACAACTGGGGACGAGTGTAATTACAAATCGGTGATTGAGAGAAGAGCCTGGAAGACCTAGAGGAAGATCAAAGATTGAGAGACTAAAGACCAAAGATGTTTCAATTGAAAAAAAAACTCACTGGAGGACAGAAAAAATGGACCATGTCTATCTAGAGGCCTTTGTCCAGCAGTGGACTGAAATAGGCTCGTGGAGTCAGCCATCACGGAAAGTGTATAAACAAGAAGGTCCAGGTAAAATTTGAACCCCGCTTCTGTACTTCACCTGAAATGGATCTTCATTTTGAAAAGTTAGAAACTCTTGACCATTTGTTTTTCGTGATCTGTGATGTTGCAGTGGTTTTTCCATCACATATCAATTTTGCGACGCTTTAAATTGTCCTCATCAGTTTCACGGACAATACTCAACATTAAATACAATGGTCAGGTTATATGCAGATAATCAAACTGTGTAGAGGGTAATATTGTCCAAATGTTCTCGTTACCTCCGACACCTCATCCCTATCTCCTGTAAGGCACAAGGCCCAAGGGTAATGTAACACAATGTGGTACGATTCCAAAATGCCAAAAACCCAACATCAAAATATCTCCTACTTGTGCTTTATCTTCTGTTGACCTTCTTTGTGAAGTCGGCCAGGGAAGGTTTTTGGACAGCCTTTCACGAATCAAGTGGCCAGGCCTCACATTTGACTGAAGGTGGCAGGAATGAGGAATTTGTAATTTTTTTTGAGGGTACTCAATAACTCGGCTACTCTTGGTGAAAAACACCGTGGGATCATTCTCATTGTTTGTACTCGTATGCAGCACAACATTGGCTGAGGGTGCGGCGTGCCTCTGAAGAAATGTCCTCTGCTGGTTAGGGCAGGAATTTGGAATTTGGCCAAGGTGTCGGTGATAGCTCGCTTATTCTATGTGAAGGACACCGTGGGATCTTCGACGTCCACCGACAACTTCTGGCAGATGGGACGTCCATTTAGCGTCTATCGCGGAATGGCACACACTTTGTTCAAAAGTAAGTGTGCAGGTAATGCTGTGCAATCCTGTTTGGATGATGGAGTCTCGAAAAGAGCATTCTGACATTTTTGGATGAACTACAAAACATGCGTGTGTGCTGTTCACCTCATTTGAAACCACCTTATTCAATATCCTCTTGTCTCTTGTGATGGTCGCATTTCACAATGAATTTCTTCAGGAAATGATCACAAACTATTTGTCTGAAAAATTATTTGCATCCACCTTTCAATTTATGCCTTTGTTCACCTTTTAAAAACTTAGTTGATATTTTCTTCAACTTCCACCCTTCTTCGCCCCAACCCTCCACCCGCCTTAGCTCTTCGTGCAGCTCAACCGGCTGTCGTTGGATGGCAAAGGGCAGGAAGGCTGGCATGAGGCTGCCAGGTGGATTCAGTATGAGGAGGTATTCGATGAGGCAACAAGGAGATGGCGCAAACCGGATGTTGCTTCGCTGTCTTTCGACACGTTGTTGAAGCTCCACCACTATTTTGCCTCTGGTCAGAAAGTCTGAGAGAGCCGGTGTTGTGCGGAATGAATGTGTGTTGCCTTCTCACGAGCCGAACAGTTTGGTGTCCTTTGCAAGTTGGTTTGGGCCATGAAACGGTTCACCACCAGTATATCAAATCAGATTTTTGTTGTTGTCAGTGTATGTATAGTCGAGGCTCATGGAAGAGCGCACTGAATGGATCAGGACGTATCAGACAAGAACAGAGAACGCAAAACATGGGGTGGACAAGGTGGATACAGAAGGAAACTCCAAGTTGGGAAAACTGGAACATTGGAATGAGGAGGGATTTGGGTGTGGTTAACAAGGGGAGAAAAGATCATGGTTTTGGATTGGGGACGATCTGAGATGGTGGTGAACAGCTGTCTTGAAGACCTGAAGGGAAGAAAGAAATTGAAGAGGATATGGAAGTTGGTTCCACAGGTGGGAAAAAGAGGAACAAATGAGTGGAGGTGAGCGGTGAGTGATTCTGGATTTAGGTAGTTTCACCAGAAGGTGGTTGACGGTGGACAGTGTGATCCCTACAGAAACCTGGGGGAGACAATTGAAGCATGGAAAGAGCAGAGGGTGCAAAACCCGAAAGAAGGTGGAAGAAGACAGAGAGAGACCACCGACCTCTTTGCGATGGTGAAGTGATAAGCCCATTGACTTAGCTACATCGTGGGAGAGTCCAATGATCTTGAAGGTCTTGGTTTCCCCAGCGTCAAGCTGAGAAAGATGCGAGGCAGGGGAGCCAGGTTAGAAGGGAGAGCAGTACTCCAACAAGCTGTGGATGAAGGCCATGTAGGTGGATCGGAGTTCAGGTGTGCCAAGGAAGGACTTTGTATGTCAGAGGTTTCCCAGTCAGTGGCTGGCTTTTGAGGCCAACTTTGAAATGTGGCTTGCCCAGGAAAGATAATGACTGAGAGTGAGACCCAGGAGTTTGAATGACTGAACCTCCTCAAGAGGATTGTTAAGAAGGGAGGTAGGATGGTTTGCCTGACGGTCCTTTCGGAGAGAGAGTGAGAGTGTGAGGTTTGTCAGGATTGAAAGACACATTCCAAATGTTTGACCTACTTGTGATTTTTTTTTCAAGGCCTGAAGAGAGGGAAGAGGCTGCAGCTTGCCTGTCTGAAGGATGAGAGATGTCATGGCAGAGGGAAGAGTCATCAGAAAATAGATAAAGGGGATTATCCAGAGATTGAGTGTGAGGAGTGCAGTGGAAGGTTTGAGTGTGAGAGGTGTGGATGAAGGTTTGAGTGTGAGAGGTGTGGATGAAGGTTTGAGTGTGAGAGGTGTGGATGAAGGTTTGAGTGTGAGAGGTGTGGATGAAGGTTTGAGTGTTGGGGGTGTGGATGAAGGTTTGAGTGTTGGGGGTGTGGATGAAGGTTTGAGTGTTGGGGTGTGGATGAAGGTTTGAGTGTTGGGGGTGTGGATGAAGGTTTGAGTGTGAGGGGTGTGGATGAAGGTTTGAGTGTGAGGGGTGTGGATGAAGATTTGAGTGTGAGGGGTGTGGATGAAGGTTTGAGTGTGAGGGGTGTGGATGAAGGTTTGAGTGTGAAGGGTGTGGATGAAGGATTGAGTGTGATGGGTGTGGATGAAGGTTTGAGTGTGAGGGGTGCAGGAAAGGTTTGAGTATGTGGGGTACGGATGAATGTTTGTGTGTGGGGGGTGCGGAAGAAGGTTTGCGTGTGTGGGGTGTGGATGAAGGTTTGAGTGTGAGAGGCGTGGATGAAGGTTTGAGTGTGAGGGGTGTGGATGAAGGTTTGAGTGTGAGAGGTGTGGATGAAGGTTTGAGTGTGAGGGGTGTGGATGAAGGTTTGAGTGTGAGGGGTGTGGATGAAGGTTTGAGTGTGAGGGGTGTGGATGAAGGTTTGAGTGTGAGAGGCGTGGATGAAGGTTTGAGTGTGAGGGGTGTGGATGAAGGTTTGAGTGTGAGGGGTGTGGATGAAGGTTTGAGTGTGAGGGGTGTGGATGAAGGTTTGAGTGTGAGGGGTGTGGATGAAGGTTTGAGTGTGAGGGGTGTGGATGAAGGTTTGAGTGTGAGGGGTGTGGATGAAGGTTTGAGTGTGAGGGGTGCAGGAAAGGTTTGAGTATGTGGCGTACGGATGAATGTTTGTGTGTGGGGGGTGCGGAAGAAGGTTTGCGTGTGTGGGGTGCAGATGAAGGTTTGACTGCATGGGGTTGGGGTGACGGTTTGAGTGTGTGGGGTGTGGGGCGGTTTTAGAGGATGATGTGAGAAGGGATGCAGAAAAGGGGGGGGGGGATACGAAGCTTGGAAGGGGTGGTGGTGGGTGAGGTGGATGCTTTTCATGATTCTATATTCCCAACTTTGGCAGACGGAGATAAAGATCGTGGGATGGGAGATTAGAACGCTTGTTAAACACACGGAAAGAATGAGTGGGGATGAGGGGTGGAGTTGAGCGGGGGGCAGTGGGGGGGGCAGGGGGGAGTTTTGTGAATGAGGTGCAGAGCAGACAAACACCACAGAAAAATAGGACCGTCTGTCCTGAAGCTCACCTGGATCAGGAGCAACAGTCAATCAAACCCCCTTAAACCCCATCAGACGCTGAATTTTTTAAAATTAGATGCTGAACAAACTTTGGTACATCACGGGTGATGAATGTTGTAGTCAAGTTTCGGTGAAGTCGTGTGTGTAGTTTCGAAGAAGAGAGCAAGTACCTATTTTGGGGGATCAAACCCCTCCCATAGACCCCTTTAATGAGCATAGATTTTGATGCGGTCGATACACTTTGGTACATCATGGGAAGGTTGTGGTCAACTTACATTAAAATAATGTGTTTAGTTTTGGAGAAGAGCAAATACCTATTAATTTTTTTGTGGGGGGGGGGTGAGCAGTCAAACCCCACACCATAAACAACCTTAATGATCACAGATTTTGATGTGATCGATGTACTATGGTACATCATGGGTGATGAAGGTTGTGGTGAAGTTTCATCAAAATTGTGTGTGTAGTTTTGGAGAAGGGAGCATGAATACCTTTTTTTGGGGGGGGGGGTTAAAAAAACCCCGTAGACAAACTTGATGAACGTAGATTTTGATGCGGTCAATATAACTTTTGACAGGCCTCAGATATGAAGCTTGTGGTCAAGTTTTATCTAAATCGTGTGTTTGGTTCAAGCAATAATGAGTGAAGTGTTTCCAGACTCACCGACTCACTCACCTATTGACATTGCTCAACATAAGCTCACCTGGCTAAAGTCCAGGTGAGGAGTAAGAGGAGGAAGAAGAGGAGGAGGAGGAGGAGCGATATATCATGGTGGAAAATTAGAATATGTTCAGCATTTGTGAGAGAGAGATACAAAAGGGTTGAAATGCATTCTTATTTTTTTCTTCTTAAAGAATAAGCATTTATAGTGAAGGTAGATTCAATTGGGGGGGGGGGGGAGGATGTATAATCAGCAGCAGAAAGAAATTCAGTACAAATGAAATATAGTTTTACTTATTTATTTTTTCGTTGCTTGTGATAATATTTGAAGCGAGGAGAGCAAATATAATTAGGAAATAGGATAGTGTTGAGGAATTAGAAGCAAGATACCGGAAATACACCTAGGACTAAAGCTACAGCAGGGCACACTTTCTATCCGAGGAAGGCCTTGAAAAAGGCTGTTAAGGCCTTGGCAACATGAAACGAATATCACAAAACGATGAACGAATTAACATGAAATATTGCAAGGAATGAAACAGCAACACATTGATGAATGACGCACACAATGGGAAACTCAGCTTTGGTGAGGTGGAACCGGTAAAATGTGGCAAAATCTCTGAACCGGAAGTCAACTGGAAGATTACCTCCTCCCTGAAGGTCAATTATATTAATGAGCCAGCTAAGTTTTTATTTTAACTGACAGTCTGATAGAACTGGGTAAGTCTCATTAGAATAGGTCAATTTTTCCAGAAGCTTCAATTCACAAAGTTAATACAAATGCTGCCTTCAACTGAATTTCAACCCACAATGTCTGTGATGTTAGTCTAATGCACTCACCAATCAGATATCACTGTATCCAGAATGAGATGCATGAGAACACCTTCCGATCCCCCACTAGGTTGCCTTTTGCTGGAGGTACAGCCTGGAACTTTTGCCAGCATTGCATTGCGTATGGTCGAAGGACTGGAAACATCAAAGCACTTGAACTCTGTTGAAAGGAAAACATTACTTGACACGCTGCTGTTATCACACACGTAAGCTTGATGCATTAATCAATGCCTGGAACACGTTACACAGCACTCAATAAACAAATTCATAATCCAAAAGCACTTGCCAAGTCCCGCACTTATCATTCTTTTTCAGGACTCGCAATGTCAGCAATGGTACAAAATTTGCTCCTTGGGCATTCAATTCATTCCGAACAACATTGGACAGCTGGCACCGACTGCACAACGATAGCATCCAGCAACCAGGACAGGTATCAATCAATTAAGGAGGTTTGCATTGCCATGCACATGGCTGCTCTCAAAATACACGAAGAAACTCTATTATACATCGTATGCATGCAAAGATACCTCAATTTCAAATCTCCTCCTATAAGCATGCTGTTTAATATATTGTTGCGAATTCTGGCCCGTCCGGCGTGCGATCGGCCGCTTGACTCGAATGGCGACCGCGTCGCCCACCGGAACAGACAATTCAATCGTGACCCTCCGGGAACTACCGCCAGGAAGCCAGTCGCGGGTGGGGGTTTAACCTCACCACAACTCAGTCCGCATTCTACCCGCGCGAAATAGGGTCCGATCGCCGAATGGTCGATTTACCTAAGTACCCGCATGGATAGCGTACCGAATAGTTGTACCACGCCACAGGTCGACTCCGGACACGAACCGCTTAAGCGGCTCGTTCCGTACTACAGGGATAACCAAGCGGAGTTATCGTCGACCTTGACGGTTCAGATTAGTTACCGGGTGTTTTGAAACCCACTATTAATCCCTTACGTGATGCAAGATGGAGATTCAAACAAAGGAAAGGATGCAGCAAAACGGGGAACAATTGGACCAGCACATTTATTACGGAAGCACGGAAGGCACGTATATTACAGTCAAGCAAGAAAACACAATAAAAGCAAGCAGATCTACAACCGAATATGATTTACACGGCAACACTTATAACAGTTCTAATTTTCAAGACTGGCGCCACCCACAGACATTTACACAAAACCCCAAAAGAAAAGGAAGTCGCGACTTCCCTTAGCGCGTCGAGTCCTTGGCGACCGTAACTCCGAGTCCCTCCGGTGTGGTCCACTGGCTCATGCCTCGCGCTTGCATGTGTCGTCCGCCCGACAGGAACGAACGAACAGAACCTCCGACCAGGAACAATCACCACAACTCTCGACAATCGACCGAACCAACCAAGAGCAAGGACTCTCCACCCCTCGACAACCGACTGACGAACCAAGAGCCCAACTCGAACGCGAGCCTCTCCACGCCCACGCATTTTGTAGGGTGGTGCTCCGCCCTTCGCCCTGCCCCGTTTCTGGCTCCACCTCCCTTCTGGAAGATTCCCAAAAAGGGGCGTGCCCTCTTGTTCCCGCCTCCCCGCGCCGTGCGGGGGACGAGGAAAGTCAGTTTTGGCTCGGGGCCAGGGAATTATTCCCCCAAAATCAGGCCCCCACCTTTTTCACCTTTGACCTCTGGCTCAAATTGCACCTCCCCCATGCCAAAGCATGGGAAAAACAGGAGGGAAAATCCAGCGGGAGACATTTAAGCGGGAGTTTTGGGCAGGAGATGCCCCTTCGCACCCTGGTTGCTGCTGCTACTCCGCTCCTTTCATCCATCCAGCGGAGATCGTGACCGCACGGTGCTCGTTGAATGGCGAGTGGCGAAGATGGTGGTAGCGTACTTGTGGAAGGTGGCGTCGTGGTGTGAATGGCGTGATTGTTGGCGTCATGTAGTGAATGGCGTGATTGTTGAGATGTTGGTTGTGGCGATGTTCGTGGTTGTTCTTGCACCAAAATAACGACAGCAAAAGAAAAACGGCTAACTGAAGAATCGCAGCCCGAATGGATCACATCTATTCCCTCTATACAACAGGTTTGGGCTAACTACACATGAACTTACCGATATATCTCATCTGAGGACACTTTATGGTGTAATGCGAATTTCTACAGCCGTAACAATATGTATAGCTCAGTAAATGCACTCTCCACCAAGAACTTCCCGTAAGCCAATGACTCTGGGTGGTTTAAGAGAACAATAACCTAAATTAGAGGCTACCTATTCAAGCTTGGGGGAAGAAGTAGTAAATTGATAAATGAAAATGAAAGTGTCGGAATTAGTAAAGAAGAGAAGAGGAAAGGGGAATGTATGAAACATACGTGCTTTGAAGGGATGCAGAAGATTTGTGAGATATGAGCCGGGGAGAGAGTCGAGAAAGGTGAGAAGAAGAATATCCACTTCCCAAACCAGCCACTGGTTGACTGACATTGAAGGAGAAAGACTTATTGGGAGCCAGTCTATTACAAGTTGTTTTTTAGCATTAGTCTATGATGAGATTAAAGGAGATGATGATGAACATCCCCTGAGTCAATACAAATAATGGCAATTGTCTTGGTATAAACCAACTGCAAAGGTATTAGATGAGCAGCCGGAGTCTCTGAACAAAGAGGAGAAGCATATTCAACTAGAACGGCACTCGATCGAGCGCATACTTCCACGAGACTGAACAGTTTACATTTTGTATCTCACTGAACTAATCAGCTTGTTCTTGTCACCGACCCAACTCATCCACCAAGTCTTGTCATAACCTGCACACATTTTGAATGATTGCACAATATATATATATATATATATATATATATATATATATATATATATATATATATATATATATATATATATATATATATATATATATATATATATATATATATATAGTTTTTGGACTTATCTCTCAATAGTGAGGAATCACTTAAAAAAATAAAAATATATATCTCGGATATGGATCCAGATCTGGATCTTCAAGAAAATCGAATCAATTGTCACACACCAAACCTGTCTCCCAATTTTAGTCTGAATCCGTCGATAACATTTTGAGATATCCTGCTCATAAACAGAGAGAAAGACAATCATGGGTGGAAACAACCTCCAACCACCTTATGTGGTGGAGGGAATTAAAGTGCATATAAATGCTTTCTAAACATCAAAAACTGATTTGATCAAGAAAATATTTGCCCAAACGAGAAATAGCAAAAAGTTGACTTGCTTCCAGCTTTGAAATATGATAATTCCAAGAGATGCCACTGAAAGGGCAAGATCAAGCAATGTCAGAAAACTTTATCTACTTAATTCAGCATGAATCTTAAATTGGATTCTCAGTCTTTTTATGCAAAAGAAATGGCAAGAACTTTACATTTGAATCATACGAAAGACATTTTTCATGAAGATCAAATATGGTCACACGTACGACCTCGACCCATAACCATAAGCGATTAAATGTGGGGAATGCACACAACGGGACTTACTGGTAATATTCTGCAGATAGCCGACTTCAGGCTAAACTTGCGTGGTGCATCGCCCGAGCAGTGGTTGTGACAAGCCTGTCGTCTCAAGTGTGTCTAACATGAGCAATTAGCCAAACAAAGCGATTACCTCATGAATTTATTTTCATCCAAGGCTTCTAAATTTAATAAATCATCGGTGTGGGAGAGATGGAAGGAACACACATGCATGGGTAGCTTAGTAAGGCAAAATAATCCTAAAAGTAAAATTCACGGACCGGTGTTTGTGAGTTTGTTTGTTTGTCGCACTGCTCCTCCTGCAGTTCTGGGCTGATTACATCCAGACTTGCTACACAGGATCAACGTGACCCCAATTAATATACAGCGATGTTTTATCTTTGCCGGTGGTTTTGGGAAGGGGGGGGGGGGAGACACAAATTCTCCATGTAAATGTGTATCGTGTAGCGCCGCCTCGAGGTGGGGGAGGGTATTACAAGTCTCCACCATTTACATTTTCCAGTAGTATTCCTGTTCCTACTTTTTCCAGTGCAGTGAGGTGTTTTGAAATATAAGCAGTAGGTATGTTTTTGCTTCATGCACATAACCCTGGGTTATTTTTTTTTGCATATACAGAGCTGTCAGTTGTCTATACACCGCCCAAATAAAAGTATGCTTCAGAAGAATGTGAGATCGCCTGCAGGGGCAAGTAGCAAGAAATTCCAAACACAAAATGGACACAGTTATTAAATGTGATTCTTTACAAACAATGAAGAAACCGCAACTATGGTCCCACACACACAACGATACATTTACAGAACTGGGTGAGTGATGAAGGCTGGCAGTTTATTCCAGAACAATGCTGGTGGTAGTGAAGTTCTCAATGGAGGCTTAGTGTGCCTCTCTCAAGGGACGGCCAAAGTCAGAGAGAATGTGAGTGCCAGATAACCCATCATTATGGACTTCCGCTTCCTTTCCCACACTCAAGGTGTTTCGTCAGCGCCTGGCAGGTGCCAGTCAATTACCCCCCTCACACATGCATAGAGACAGCCTCAGCCAAACAACGGTGCCGCGACAGAACCAGTGGGCACTATGGCCGCCAAACAGAGGTGGCCATGCGGGAGGGCCCACTCCTCACCGATGGGAGATCTGAGAGCCAGTGCTTCTTCCTCTTCCATGGTGTGCCACTGTGCACACCATGAGCTGCAGTGCAGTCGTGTGAATATGCTGGACACCTAGATCCCTTCACTCTCACCCAGTTCAACATGAGACATGTGTTAGGACATCCTTAACCGTTCTAGTCTAAAATGGACAAGGCCCATCTCTCGTGTGGGCCGTATGCCAGACAATTATCCCTACCACCTGTCCTTAATACATGTTTATTGTCCTATAAGCTATACAAACACAAACGGTGCTAAGGCCTTAAATTCTAACTATTGACCTCTCCCATAAACAGAATAATATTTTCATTATTTAAGTTGAGTGAATCAGCAATATATTTGTCTTTCAGGTGGACTAGAAACAACAGAAAAGGAGGTCATTAAGTAGAATATTCTTTGAAGGTAAACAGACTAGTGCAAAAGTTTTCAACAGCTTATTAATGTAACTCATTAATAGTAAAGGACCTCGTTGAACTCCAGCCAGGAACAGGATGGGATGAGGAAGAAACTCTTAACAATTGCTCATTGTTATTTTAAAGATAAACTTTGAAGAACCAGCAGAAAAGAGGACTAACAATGCCCATGGAGGAAAGTTAGGAAGAAGAACAGGGTGGCATGGCACACTGTCTAAAATAAATTGAAATCACATATTTTGCTTGTGAGCCAGAGCAAACTTGCCATTGCTAAATCATAAATGATTGCTTTTCCATGTCATAATTGATCACATTTAAACATGGATTGATGCTGAAAATCGAGATTTAGAAGAGATGATATCTGAAACTGACAAGTAGTTACAAAGTCCCCAAAACCTCATTATTGGAAGGATGCTTATTGGATGATAATGAAGGGGATCAGATATTTGCTTCCTTATTTGCTAATACATCACATTTTTCCACCTTTTATGCTTTGTCGATGTATTAAAAACCTGTTGGATGACCCAAGTATCTTGCACACATAAGCACATCAGAATGGGAAGTACTGATGTGTAAATTTGGTTGCCTGTTCTGCTCCTCTTCTCTCTTGTACCTCTGGTTATGTTGAAAGCATGACTTTATTGGCCTTTGCATCGTCCATTTCTTTGTCTCTATTTGTCGAACATAATCCCCTACAGCAAATGCACAAGTTATTCTGCTCGAGGATGTTTTCCTCTAACCTGGTGCTGTGTGTGCAGCGTTATCGCAGCTTTTCTGGCTTGGAAACCAGGCCGCGTTTCCACGAGATGTTCTCAAGATCCGAAGCAGCTTTAGTTCTCATAGGTACATCAGGAGCAAGGAAATGGGCATAAGAAGCAAGAAGGAATTGCAGATTTACAAATGGGTCTTTGATTTTTCTTGTATTAATTTAGCTAGTCACAAATAAAGTAAAAGGAACTGTCGCCAATGCCTTTGCAGGTTGTGTGTCCTTCCTGTCACACCCGGTGATGGTGTTTGTGCGTCTTGGTCAGGGCTGCCATTTTCCAGCCCTTATTGAGGTACCAATCCCACTGCGCTTCCTCTTTTTGTTCATGGGACCGATGGATGCCAACCTCGATTATGATGAGGCTGGGCGCTGCATGGCTGCCCTGCTTGCTGACCAGGTACTCCATAGCCGGTACTCCATTGCTTTAAGTCATAACTTGCACTAATTATATGACCGTAGCTGAGTAGGTGTGATGATTCAATAACAAGTGATGAAACCGATCCGGCAGATGATGGGGTGTGTAGCATTGGGATTCTCATGTGTGTTCTCTGTTTATACATCTGTCTTTACAGCTGTGGAGGAACTCTGGGAAGGGTTTTAAACAGCAAAGGGCTTACCTTGGGTAGCCTTTCATGGTTGCTTTATGCAGCTTATTCACCGAGAAGAACATGGGAGGAGTGTAGCAACTTTATATGAAGAAATACATATATATTGTTGCGAATTCGCGCCCGCCGGCGTGTGGACGGCCACGTAACTCGGATCGCGGCACGTCGCCCACCGGACAGACAATTCAGTCGTGACCCTCTCGGAACAACGCCGGGAGCTAGTCACGGGTGGGGGTTTAACCCCACCACGACCGTGCCAATTGCCAACCCGCGCAGGATAGGGTTGCTCGCCAAATTCGATCTACCTAAGTACCTGCACGGATGGTCGACCAGGCGATCGTACCACACCGCAGGCCGACTCCGGACACGAACCGCTTAAGCAGTCCGTTCCGTGGTACAGTGATAACCGAGCGGTGTTATCGTCGGCCTCGATGGTTCCGATTAATTACTGGGCGTATAAAGCCCACTACGAACCCTTTACGTGAAGCAGGATGGAGGGTCAATAAAGAAAAGATGAAGCGAAACGGGAAAACAGTTCACACAAACCACATTTATTTCCCGGCACACGGAAAGCACACATATACAGCCAAACAGTCAAAATGCACATATAGCAATCAAAACAAAAGCAACAACGACGCAGAGTTACTACCGACTACGCGCACACACGGCAACACTTATACAGTTCTACTTTACAGACGGCGCCAACACACATTTACTCAAAAGCAAAGGAAAGAAGCCACCCTCATAGACAAGGGGGCAGACGGGCCTGTAGGCCAATATGCGCGCGTGACCTGAAGGAGCGGCCAGGCCCACGAGACCGGGGGGGGGGGGGGGTCCTACCTGCGTTCTCGTGACGCGTTGGCGGATGAGCCGCAGATGTGGCCGCGTGGCTGTGCCCCGACTCCGTGCTCCTTGGCGGGTTTCGTTGGCACGACGTTTGGAGTGGGGAGGGAACGGGGCCCCCTTGTTGCACTATCTCAGCGTGGGGGAAAGGGGGAATTGTTGATGCCCTGGAGGAGGGAGATGGCTGGCTGGCTTGGGTCCCGCGACGAGCGATCCCACACCGCGACCTCGTCACCGACCGCCGTCCTTCTCGCCTCGGACCCGAGCTCCTTTGCCTCTTCCCGCAACTCTTCTCAGCCGACTCCAGAACCCAACTCTTCCTGCCTCACCAATGACTTCGCCACCGCACTCGACTCTCTGCCACACCGATCACTTCGCCAACCGACTCCACCCTTCCTGCCACACCGATCACTTCGCCACCCGACTCGACTCTCTGCCACACCGATGACTCGACTCACTCTCCCCTGATTTGCCTTGCACTCGCCGTTTTATAGGCCGGCAGGAGAAAACAATATGCAAATATCCGTATCAGGATGACCTCGGGGGCGGAGCCACGCTCGCCAATTGGATGGAGGAAAAGTGGGCGTGAACCTCCCCTGATCCTAGAATTTGCATATATCGATTTCACACAGACGCGCCTGGAGGCGGGGCCAAGCTGCTCCGCGCTTGCTAATTGGACGGAGGGGAAGTGGGCGTGTAGTGTTTGTAATCCGAATTTTCCTCGGAAAGGCCGCTATTTGCGCTCGCGGCTCGGTGCGTATCGCTGAACGGGCCCAAGACAGCCCGACGCTCAGTGTTCACAGGTGGTGCGGGAATGGCCGTAGAAGGAGAGAGGTGAGGGTGGTGGAGGGTTTTCAGTGGTGGTTTGATGGTTATGGTGGCGTTTGGGAATGACGGTGATGCAATGTTTGCGGGATTGAGTTGTGAAGGTAAAGGTCGTGGCTGTTAGCGTTGTTGTTGTCTGAGGGTTCGAGCGTGGTTGTAGTTGGTGACGATGGCTGGTGTGGTGGTTAAGGTGGTTGTTGTGTGATGACGGTTGAGATGTGGTTGGTTCAAAATAAAGATAGAATAGGAAAACGGCTATCTCAAAGCATCGCAGCCCGAATGAATCACATAAATTCCCTCCATACAACGGGTTTGGGGCTAACTACACATGTACTTCGAGATATCTCACCTACGGGCCCTTCATGGTGTAATGCCAATTTCCTCAGCCGTAACAATATATATATATATATATATATATATATATATATATATATATATATATATATATATATATATATATATATATATATATACCCATTGATATATATATATATATATATATATATATATATATATATATATATATATATATATATATATATATATTGTTGTGGTTGAGGAAATTCGCAAACCACCATTCAGGTTCCGTAGGTGAGATATCTCTGTAAGTACATGTGTAGTTCGCCCCAAACCCGTTGTTTAGAGGGAATAAATGTGATTCATTCGGGCTGCGACCCTTTAAGATAGCCGTTTTTCTGTTCTATCTTTATTTTGAACCAACCACGTCTCAACCGCCATCACACAACAACCACCAACCGCAACGCCGCTTCACAACAACAACAACACCAACAGCCACGACCTTTACCGTCATGGCTCGCTCCCGTAAACATCGCATCAGGTCATCGTAGTGACCAGGTCACTCTACCCTGGATATGCTGCTTCTGCTCTCCCATCAATCGATGGAGGTCCTCAATGCCAGACAGGAAATCCGAGCCGTATCCCTGGACATATCACGTGCTTTTGACACAGTCTGGCACCCTGCCCTACTCACCAAACTCTCTTCCCATGGTATTCAAGGCCATCTCCACTCATGGCTCGCAGACTTCCTCTCCTGTCGCAGTCAACGTGTGGCCCTAAATGGAGTTCTTTCATCCCCTCTTCCTGTGCAGGCTGGAGTTCCTCAAGGTAGCGTTCTGGGCCCTGTTCTTTTTCTGGTTTTTATCAATGATCTCTCGGACTCTCTGGAAAATCCTCTATTTCTCTTTGCCGACGACTCCACCCTCTGCCGTACCATCTGTCATCCCTCAGACCGGCAAGCAGCAGCTTCTTCGCTCACTGCAGATCTGGATAAAATCACAAACTGGTCCAACACGTGGAACATGTCTTTCAATCCAGACAAATCTCACACTCTCACTATGTCTCTTCGAAAGGACCGTTTACAAAACCCCCCATCCACTTTCTCAACAATCCTCTGGAAGAAGTCTTTTCTTTCAAGCTTCTAGGTCTCACTATCTGCCATGACCTTTCCTGGGAAAGTCACATTTCCAACCTCGCCTCAAAAGCCAGTCGCCGACTGGGAATCCTCCGTCGTGCCAAGTCCTTCCTCGGCCCTCTTGAGCTCCTGACCACTTACAAAGCTTTTGTCCGTAGCCTGATGGAGTACTGCTCTCCCCTCTGGGCTGGTGCTCCTGCCTCCCACCTTTCTCAGCTTCACGCTGTCGAAACCAGGGCATTTAAGATCATCGGCATCTCCCGCAATGAAGCTGAGTCTTTGGGCCTCTCACTCAATCACCGCAGGTTGGTCGGTGGTCTTTCTGTCTTCTACCGACTCCTCTCCAGCCTTGCCCCCCCTGCTCTCTCTGCGATTTGTCCCCACCACATTTCCACAGGGCGCTCAAGGTCCGCCAACAACCCCCTTCTGGTAAAACTACCAAAATCACGAATCACTGCTCATCTTTACTCTTTCATTCCTCTTTTTTCCCGCCTTTGGAATAAACTTCCTCACTCTATTCTTTCCCATTCTTCCCTCCAGGCTTTCAAAACAGCTGTTCACCACCACCTCTTATCTTCCCCCATCCAAATCCTCGATCTTTTCTACCCCCGATAATCCACCCAAGCCCACTTCCATGCAGTTGGCAAAATATATAAAAAAAATTAAACATGCAGTTTAGCAATACTTTGGCACTGCATTTGGCAAAATATAAGGAATCTCAACCCGATCGCGCATGCACACAGAATGGTAAAGCAATTGCTTCAGTCTGTCTACCTGTCTGGCAGTCATACAAAATTGAAATTCATTACAAACAAGAAACTCAGTTTTGGGGATGACATAAAGGACACAAACAACAGGCATGAAGAACTACTCTAACGTGTTAAACAAGGTGGTGTACAAGATGGTGTATCAACAGCGGTAAATTTCCCAAAAAGTTATTTTTTTCTCTTTTTCAGCTTTTAAAACCTTTATTTTATTAAAATTGAATTAGATACTTGAGCATTATAGAACACAAATCGCCTTCATGGCACTTTCAAAAACCTTCCATTTCGCAGAACAATACTTGTAAACCGAGAGCGGCACTCGGTAGGGCACATTCCACCGCCAGGCTGAACAGTTTACATTTTGTATCTCACTGAAAGGTTAGATCTGGATCCAGACCTTTTCACCAAAACCGAATCGGCTTGTTCTTCTCACGTAACCACCTAGTTTTGTCACAACTCGTCCATAAGTTAAAAAAAATATTATGCTATATATCATTTTTGGCAACATTCTCTCAAAGGTGAAGAATCAGTCAAAAATTTTTTTTTAACTTCTTGTATCCGGATCTGGATCTTCACCAAAATCGAAGTGATTCGTCCTTGTCACACAGCCAACCTGTCCACCAAGTTTCATCCGAATCCATCCAATAATTTTTGAGATATCTTGCTATATTTGGGTTTTGGACCTATCTCTCAATTGTGAAGAATCACTTAAAAAAATGATCGGATCCGGATCTTCAACAAAATCTAATAATTTCGTCCATATCACACACCCAACCTGTTCACCAAATCCGAATCCGTCCACAACGTTTTGAGATAGACAAACAGACAGATAGGGGTGAAACCACAACGTCCACACACCTTCAGTGGTGGAGGTAAACATCTGACTGATGATATTTTTCTTCGATACTTTTGTCATGCCATTTGTACATAAGGCCTGGCATCAAAATCACATGATTACCAAACTATGGCAGGAAAGAAACTTTCCCTGGACATGCACACTGAAGGTTTAGCAAGTTCCTTCAGGGAAGAATGGTTTCTTGCACCCCATTGGCATCGTATAAACCAAGTTTCTCCGTCACCTAGTTCTTAGACGTCAGTTGTGATCCAAGTTTGTGCATCAAGTAAGCCGAGATATATCTGCTGTTCTTGAATCTCATGCTCAAGCTGAGTATTTAGCACTGCATTCTCCTGAGCTGTGTGGATTGTTCATCACTATGCCCAATCCTTTGCACACAATGTTGCAGACATTCCAGTTGGCAGCGTACAATGCAAGCAATCAAAATGACCTCACGACAGCCCTGGTTCAGTTTTTGGACTACAGTTTGCTGCTGTCATCAGGACTGGAGGCCAGAAGTGAACTGCTCTCTCCCATCTACAACCCACGCCGTGCATTGCAACACAAGTACCAAGAATCTGCTAGGAGCCCAGAACCGCTCGCAGACGCCAAAGTGATACCTGCCGTCCTCCCGTATCCTCCGTCAGTGTCGAATGCCGTTTGTACGTCACTTGCTCACCAACTTCCCCAATGTGTACCCGCCATCCAATCCTGACAACTGTCTGCAAAAAGACTTTGAGTTTTATTTCTGACAATGTCAAGTGTCACAGTTTTTATTTTCTTCATTTTTTTTTCTTCTTCTAAATATGATCCAAACTTGTACATTAAAATTACATTTCAAACAAATTTAAACCACTTTTAACAATCCCTGTTCTATTCATCGTTTATCACCATAGCCTCCACAGGAGCATCTTCTCAACCCTATTCCAGTTGTTTGTTTCCCTCACTTGATGATCCACTTGCACGTGCCGGACACCCTTTTGGGGGCCTCTTGCGTGACGTGGCCCAGTGTTATCCCAAGTACCTGAGCAGCCTTCGGAATGGCCTCAGCGTGCAGTGTCTGGCTGTCTCCATCTTTGTATACTTTGCTGCAATTTCCTCCTCCATCACGTTCGGTGGTCTTCTTGGTGAGGAACTTCTTATTCCTTGGAAACAATGGGATTTATTTGATTTTTTTTAATGTTGTCATCGTATGCAATAATTTGGCTTTCCTGAATGCTACCCAGTGCAAGGAGCAATATTTCGGTGTTTATCTTCCATGACTAAACGGAGTAGCATCCGTCCGTGCATGTGCCACGCATTAATTTAAACGGTTCCTGCTGGCAGAGAATAATAAAAATATGACCGTGCATCCTGAAGCTGAGCTGAATCAGGAGCAACAGTCACTCAAACCCCCTGCAGACCCCCTTAGTCCCCGATTTATTTTAATGCCATGAATAAACTTTAGTACATCACGGGTGATCAATGTTGTGGTTAAGTTTTAACCCGGGTCAAACCCGCCCCTGTAGACCCTCTTGATGAGTGCAGATTTTTATGCGGTCGGTAAACTTTGGTATATCATGGGTGATGAATGTTGGGGTCAAGTTTCATCAAAATTATGTGTGTAGTTTCGGAGAAGAGAGCAAATACCTATTTTTGGTGTTTAACCACTCCCTCCGCCATCGCCCCCTTTAATGATTGCAGATTTTGATGCGGTCAATACACCTTTGTTGGATATCAGATATGAAGTTTGTGGCCAAGTTTCATCAAAATCGTGTGTTTGGTTCAAGCGATAATGACTGAAGTGTTTACAGACTGATTGACTGACTCACTCACTCACCGACCGGCACTGCTCAATCACATCTCAGCTCACCTGACTAAAGTCAAGGTGAGCTAAAAATGGTACAGATGGAAAGCTAATAATAATCAATTTAATTGGAACAAAAATTTCAAAGTTGTAAAATGTCATGCACATTTAATTATATATATATATATATATATATATATATTATAGATATATATATATATATATATATATATGTATATATATATATATATATATATATATATATATATATATATATATATATATATTGTTGTGGTTGAGGAAATTCGCAAACCACCATTCAGGTCCTGTAGGTGAGATATCTCTGTAAGTACATGTGTAGTTAGCCCCAAACCCGTTGTTTCGAGGGAATAAATGAGATTCATTCGGGCTGCGACCCTTTAAGATAGCCGTTTTTCTGTTCTATCTTTATTTTGAACCAACCACGTCTCAACCGCCATCACACAACAACCACCAACCACAATGTCGCTTCACAACAACAACAACGCCAACAGCCATGACCTTTACCTTCACAACATGCTCTCACAATCATCGCATCACCACCATTCCAAGCGTCACCGTGGCCAGGGACCGCCACTTTAGACCCTCCACCACCTTCACCTCTCCTTCTGCAGCCATTCCCGCGCCACTTGTGAACGCCGAGTGTCAGGCTGTCCTGGCCTCGTGCGGGGCGCGCGCCGAGCAGCGGGTGCAAAAAGCGGCCTTTCCGAGGAGAAGTCAGATCAGGAATGATACACGCCCACTTCTGTTCCGTCCTATCAGCAAGCGCGGGGCGATTTGGCCCCGCCTCCAGGCGCGTCGGAGTAGAATCGATATATGCAAATTCAAGGATCAGGGGAGGTTCACGCCCACTTTTCCTCCGTCCAATGGGCAAGCGTGGCTCCGCCCCCGAGCTCATCCTGATCCGGAAATTTGCATATGGGTTCTCCTGCCGTACTATAAAGCGTCGAGCGCGGGGCGAATTCAGGCAGTTTTTGGGCTTGGGCGAGTTGGAGAGGTGTGGCGGCGGCAGAGTGTGGCAGCAGCAGTCAAGACGGGTCTGGAGGAGAGTCAGTCTGTCGGGGTTGTCTGTCGGGGAGCTGCAGAGAGGGGAAGCCGGGAGCGCGGTCGAGGTCGCAGTGGAGTCGCTCGTCGCGGGACCCAAGCAAGCCAGCTATCCTCTTTCCCCAGAGCATCAACAATTCCCCCCTGTTTCCCCCCCACCCACCCCCCCCTGCGCTGAGATAGTGCGGAAAGGGAGCCCCGTTCCCACCCCATTCCAATCAGTGCCAACGAAACCCGCGGAGTAGCGCGGAGTCGGGGCACCGCCGCGACATTTGCGGCTCATCACAAGACGGGTAGGCTCCGCCCGGTCTCGCGCCCACAGACCACGTCTGCCCCCTTGTCGTTGAGGGTGGCCCTTTTCTTTTGCTTTTGAGTATATGTGTTGTCGGCGCCGTCTGTAAAGTAAAACTGTGTAAGTGTTGCCGTGTGCTCGCGTAGTCGGTAGTAGATCTGCATTGTTGTGTTTCTTTTGTTGCAATTGCTTTTGGTGCATAATTGTTGTAATTGTATATGTGTGCTTTCCGTGTGCCGCGGAATAAATGTGCCTCATGTTGAACTGTTTTTCCCGTTTTGCTTCGTCTTTTCTTTAATTGAATCTCCATCTTACTTCACGTAAAGGGTTGGTCGTGGGCTAAATACACCGGATAGTTAATCGGAACCGTCGAGGTTGATGATAACACCGCTCGGTTATCCCGATAGTACGGAACGGGTCGCTTAAAGTGGCCCGAGTCCGGAGTCGACCTGCGTCGAGGTGCGATCGCCTGGTCTACCCTCCGTGTGGGTACTTAGGTAGGTCGAATTTGGCGAACAACCCTATCCCTCGCGGGGGGCCGATTGGCACGATCGTGGTGAGGCCGAAAGGCCCACCCGTGACTAGTTCCCGGCGTTAGTCCGAGAGGGTCACGACAGAATTGTCCGTCCGGTGGGCGACGTGCCACGATTCGAGTTACGTGGCCGCTCGCACGCCGGCGGGCGCAAATTCGCAACACTGGTGTCAGGAGTGGGACACAAACCCATCCCCCTCCTCGCGGCACTGGAGTCGGAGAGCGGGAAAACGGGCTCTCCTGTCTCTAGCTAAATTCACGGGAATCGGTCCAGGGGTGAGAGGAGCGACCCCCAATTCCCGCCAAATTACGAGCGAGCTAAATTAACCCGTTACGAGAAATAAGCTGGCGTCTCAAGGCGAGCGGGTGCCGGGTGGATTAGGTATGTGTAATAGTAATGTAGAATCCATGGCTCAGGACGAGATCACCGTGCAAGAGAAATCCGTACCAGAAGGTTGGGAAAGGCATCGATGCCGTTCATCTGGTCGATTTTTTTTATTATAACTCCACCACTAAATGTAGTCAGTGGGAGTGGCCAGGGCAGGTGACAATGCGGCAGATTATTGAACTCGTGCAAAGCATGAGCAACTGAATGAAGACGAATGCTCAACAGATGGAAAACAAAATGGATGAAATTAATGCAGACATGAAGGCATGGGGAAAGGAAACTCGGACCGTGGGCGAGAAAATGGCGACGCCACGTGGCGGAGACTCCGAACCAACGGGAGGGAGTGCAACGGTTGTCAGGCCCGCGGTTGGGGTGGGTGAGAAAATAATTCGGGAGACGTGTGAGACGAGACATGAGATAAAGAAGGTATTGTAAAAATTAAAATAAAGCCAGGAGGAGACAAAGGAGGGATTAAAGGTCGAAACGGTGGAGTGTGAGAAAAGACTTCAAGACATGACGAACAGAGTTGATAAGCTGGGACTGGAGGGAAAAACGGAGACAGAGGAACTGGGAAGACGGGTAGAAAACCACAAGGGCAAGACGGAGGGACAGTTAGAAGCCAAAGCAAGGTCGGAGGGTGCGGAGATGAGAGAAGAATTAGAAAAGGAAGCTTCTGAGTTACAGAAACACCAAAAACAAAGAGGGGGAACTACAAAACGAACTGAGAGTGTTAAAAGAGGAAAGGAAGAGAACGGAAAATGAAACTTTAAGAAACCACACTGTACAGATCGTACAGCTGGAAGCGAAGGCCAGACTAAAGAATGAGGAACAAGAAAGAGTAATGAAGGAAGAACGAATGAGACAGGAGAAAGAAATCAGTCAGTTGAAAGAAATGACGAGATTGCAGAACGAGGAACAAGAGAGACAGTGGAATAAAAAAACTGAAAGAGTATGAATTTGAAACTGAACGACAAAAGGAAAAAAATAGGTTGGAATACGAGGAGAAAGTAAAGGAGCAAGGATTGAAGCAGGAAGGAGAAATCAGGAGATTGAAGGACACAACGAGATTGGAGAGGGAAGAACGAGAGGAACAATGGAATAGAAAACAAAAAGAACATGAAGCTGAGGTTGACCAATTGAAAGAAAAGCTGAGGCTGGAGTACGAGGAGATAGACAAAGAACAGCAAATGAAACACAAAATGGAGATGAACCAAATGAAGCAAACCATGAAACTGGATAAGGAAGGACAGGAGAGGAAACGAGGAAGAATAGTGAGAGAACAGCGAATGAAACACAGGAAGGAAATGAGCCAATTGAAAGAAACAATGAGATTGGAAAACAAAGAGCAGGAGGAACAGTGGGAGAGAAAACAACAACTATATGAGTGTGAAATTGAACAACTAAAACGGAGAGCGAGATTGGAGTCAACGGAGATTGAGGAGCTCCGGAGGGAGAACGAACAGCTAATGGGGCTCAGAGAGAAAGAACGACTCAGATGGGAAGGAAAAAGGAACCAGGAAGAGACAGAAATAAGGAACAAGGAGAGAAAATGTATAGAGACACGGGAGACAGAAAAAATAGAGGAGAGACTGCATGATAATGACAAGGTTAGAGACGTACACACACACACACACACACACACACACACACACACACACACACACACACACACACACACACACACACACAAACACACACACACACACGGAGGTAGTGGAGGACAATAGGGGTGAGCTGGCGGACTGGGTGGAGACCCAGTGCGAGCAGTTGGATAGCCTCCTCCAGGAACGATGGGAGGGAGTATGAACCCTTGAAGCGAGTCACGACCAGGTGGGTTCGGTCGTGCTTTGCGAGGTCGAGGGGAGGAGTGCTGTGGACAGGTGCACGGAGAGCTTGGGGGTATAGAGGCCCCGGAGACCCTTGTGGGGATACAAATCCCCAGTGTGGTTGTCCCAGTGTGTGTGGTGCAAGGTGTGAGTGCGTCCGCGTGTGTGGAAGCGACCCCGTGTGTGAGTGGTGTGGTGGCAAGTGTGCCGAAGGGCGTGCTCCCCAGCACGCCGTGTGTAAAAGGGGCACCGCAAGTGGAAGAGGCCGTGTGTGTGAGTGAAACGGCCAGTATGAATGGAGCACCACGTGTGAGTGGAACCACGGGTGCAAGGGAAATGGCATGCGTGAGTGAGCGGCCGAGTGTGAGGGATACAGCGGTGTGCAAGGTCACTGTGTGTAAGGGAGATGTCGGTCGGCATGCGTGAGCACGCAGCCGCTTCTCCCGGGGTGAGTGTGATGGAGTGGAGAGTGAGGAGCGTCGTGGCATGCGGGAGTGCGTGTGTTGAATGGAGACGACGACGGCGACAGAGGGACAAAAGCCGAGTAGCGGCTGTAGCTGTTTCGGGGACCGTGCCGGGTTCACCCAGCAGCGAGCGCGAGGTCCGTGCTGTGCAACGCACGAGGCCCCCACGTGCTCGCTTGTGGGAGTGAAGTCCCGGTCCGGAAACGCACGCGGTGGATTTGCCGATCCCGCGGACGGACAAAGTTTAGGCAGGATTACGGATTTGGACCGGACGGGTTCTTCACGCGGGCGTGTGTGTTAAGCTCCAACGGGCAAAGCACGTGTGTTCGCGTGGGGAACCCCTCGAGACGTGAGGCTTGTGTTGTTTTTTTATGCGCCGGGTGACGTCATGGCTGCGTGTGTGTGGTTGGAATCCGGCAGGAGGGTGAATCCCTGCCGGATGGTACCGTCCAAGAGGGACGCGAACAGCTCCGTTGACGTCACGCCAAAGTGCGCAGGTTGCGAGTTTCCGCGCTGGTGCTGCGCGATTAAAAAAAAAAAAAAGCAAGCCTCACTTTCGGGTGAACACGCTTCCCGGGCAAGGGGTGGAAGACCCCCTTACCCTGGGCACAGGATGAAACTAGTTAGGGGGAAGGGTTAGCTTAGTTAGACCGGCTCCATGGGGCAGGGGTAAGTCCTCATGGGGCCCGTGGAATGGATTAGGTAGAGGGATTTAGATGAGATTTAGGTTGGGAAATGGATTTATGGGATTATTTGGAGACAGTGACAGACTTCGGATGTGTAGAGGGGACGTAGTTTAGCTACGTAGTTAGACAACATTGTACTTTACGATACTTCTACATATCGACGGTCCCCTGTGCCAGTGCGCATGCGCAGCCTGAGCCGGAGCCAGGGATGTCGTGGGCGTTTCAACTTGTTCAATACTTGTTTGATTATTGTCGTTCCACGCTAATAAAGTGGTCGAACAAATTTAACTCTGTTCTTATTTATAAGCAAACAACTTGATGCAGTCGAGTAAAGATCGTCGGTGCTGAGGAGGACACGACTGGGTGAAAACGGACCACGAGAACGTCGACAGTGAGTTTGGATTTCTCGGGTACTGTACCCACTCTTTGCCCCCAGGAGACTGTACACACGTGTGCATCACCGAAAATAGAACGTTTACTTCAGAATAACTGTTCCTATGGCGCTGGTGGAAGTAGAGTGCCCGATCGAGGGTTGTGACTATATGGCTACACACGCAGAGGCGGCAGTGGTGGCGGCCATGCTGAGTGTACACGCCACTGTGCACGTCGCTGCCCCCAGGGCGGCGAGCTCGAATGCCAAGATGGAGAAACTCAAGCGTCCCTCCATAGCACTGGCCGGAACGGGCAAGGCCTGGTCGTACTTCATAACCCGCTGGGGCGAATACAAAACAGGTACTAAGCTTGTCAGACCCGACATACTCGCGCAGCTACTGGAGTGCTGTGAGGAGGAGCTGAGAAAGGACCTCACTCTCGTGGCGGGTAGGAGCCTCGTGGGCAGCGATGAAGAAGACGTCCTCGCCGCCATGAAGGAGCTCGCCGTCCGGACGGAGAACACGATGGTAGCTCGAGTGGCCCTGTCTACCATGCGGCAGGGACACGAGGAGCCCGTCCGGTCGTTCCACGCCCGCATCAAGGGGCAGGCGGACACGTGCAAGTATGAAATGAAGTGCACCAAGGCGGGGTGCGATCAGGTCAACGACTTCACGGAAGAGATATTGCGCAACGTGGTTGCCCGTGGCATCGCGGACCAAGCAATACAACTTGACCTACTCGGTGAGAAGAACCAGGACATGCCATTAAAGGACATGATAGAGTATATCGAGGCCAAAGAGTCTGGAAAACGCTCGGCATCGCGCCTGCTTGACACTCAGAGCATGGACGGGATCAGTAGTTCGTATCGGCGGGGAAAGCGACAGGACGTCCGCGCCAGAGTAGGAGCCAGGCCGGAAAAACGGAAGGCCAAGCCTGAAGGAGTATGCATCTACTGCGGCGAGGTGGGCCACGGCAAAACGCCTCAATGGCGCGCCATACGCGCCGAGTGCCCCGGATACGGTAAAAAGTGCCGGAAGTGTGACCGCCAGAATCACCTCGACAAGGCGTGCCTGGGCGGCCGATCGGCAAGACCCCCATCTAAGGAGACCGACTGGATGTACGACGAGCAGACGGCAGCCTTCGTCGAGCTATGCACGGTCACCATGGCCAGCACAGAGGACGAAATGCGCGCGCTTCCCCTCGCTCACCACCTGTACGATGATATGTGCGAGAAGTGGATGAAACGCATATCCGACCCGCAGCCATACGTCAACCTCACTCTCACCAACAAGCGCGAGGATTACAAAGCGCTGGGTTTTAACCTCCTGAAACACACCCGCGCGGTAACCCTACCCGCTATGGCAAACACGGGGTGCCAGAGCTGCCTGATCGGCATTAAAGTCGTCCAACAAATGGGCCTGAGTACTGAGGACCTCATACCTGTATCCATGACCATGAAGGCCGCAAACAACAAAGGAATTCGTATCCTCGGAGCCGTGGTCGTCAGATTCGCTGGTAACAGTGACGATGCTCGGAGATTGGAGACGCGCCAAATCGCGTACGTGACGGACTCTTCAGACCGCATATTCCTCTCCCGCGCGGCCTGCATGGACCTGGGAATGATCTCGGACAGATTCCCGACACTCGGAGAGGTGAATCTGACGACCTCGGAATTGTGCCACTGCCCGCGACGCGCGGAGCCGCCGACCAAGCCGACCACACTCCAGATGCCAGCGACCGAGGCCAACAGAGAGGCACTACAGTCACATTTACTCAGGATGTATGCTCAGAGCACATCCAACACGTGCCCACACCAGCCACTACCGAGAATGACTGGCCCGCCACTACGTCTTATGCTCAGTGAGAACGCGACACCGGTTGCCCATGACACTCCCATCTCCGTGGCCATACATTGGCAAGATGAGGTAAAAGCAGGCCTCGACCAGGACGTTCGGCTCGGCGTGTTGGAGGAAGTACCCGTCGGCACGCCGGTGACATGGTGTCACCGCATGGTAATTTGCGCGAAAAAGAATGGCAAGCCGCGACGCACCGTCGACTTTCAGGCCTTGAACAAGCATGCGTTCCGCGAGACCCACCACACCCAATCCCCGTTCCACCAGGCGAGATGCGTACCTAACGGGAAGTGCAAGACAGTATTCGACGCATGGAACGGTTACCATAGTGTCCGCCTACACGAGGACGACCGCCACAAGACGACCTTCATCACTCCATGGGGGCGCTACCGGTACCTATCTGCCCCACAAGGGTATATGGCATCGGGGGACGGTTACTCACGACGATACGATGAGATCGTCGCAGACATTGGTAACAAGACCAAGTGCGTAGATGACACGCTACTATGGTCAGACACGATTGAGGGGAGCTACTTCCAGGCGGTCCAATGGCTGGATATATGCGGCCGGAATGGAATCATCCTCAACCCGGAGAAGTTTGTCTTCAGCGCACCCACGGTGGACTTCGCGGGCTTCACCATCACCATGACCGACGTGCGACCGTGCAGCCGCTACCTGGAAGCAATCCACGATTTCCCACAACCGCGTAATATCACCGACGTCAGATCGTGGTTCGGGCTTGTCAACCAGGTGGCATACGCCTTTAGTATGGCCGAACGAATGCAGCCATTCCGGAAGCTCCTGAAAAGTGGAGAACGCTTCCAGTGGTCCATGGAGTTAGAGGACATATTCCGCGAGTCGAAAGACGTGATCGTACAAGAAATCAAACACGGTGTCCGCATATTTGACAAAACTAAGCCAACATGCATCGCCACGGACTGGTCGAAGGAGGGAATCGGATTCTGGTTGCTTCAAAAGCACTGCCGATGCGTGCCAGTTCGACCATTCTGCTGCACTGATGGATGGAAAACAACCCTGGTTGGCAGCAGATTTACACACGTGGCAGAATCCAGATACGCGCCCATAGAGGGCGAGGCTCTCGCAGTTGCGGACGCCTTGGACAAGGCGCGCTACTTCGTACTGGGCTGCGAGAACCTGATCGTTGCGGTAGACCACAAACCACTGCTGAAACTCCTTTCGGACAGAGCACTTGACGACATACCCAACCCCCGCCTCAGGAACCTCAAGGAGAAGACCCTGCGTTATCGCTTCCGCATCATACATATCCCGGGCATGAATAACAAGGCGGCAGATGCCATGTCACGCAGGCCGTTCGGCACCACGCGACCTCCACTCATGAACCTTCCAGATGACAATGCCACCATAGCGACCCACCTCCAACCAAGCACGCACACCGACGTCCTGTCTCTCCTACGCCAAACTGAGCTGGAGTATGACGACGACGTTGAGGAGGACAACCTGGCATGGTGCGCCGCGGGCCTCGAATCATTGCGATCAGTAACATGGGATCGCATCAGGGAAGCCACCAGCAGCGATGGCGATATGCACATATTGGAGGGAATGACAATGAACGGCATCCCCGACTCAAATATCGAGATGCCAGAGACAATTCGCGACTATCACCAGTACCGCGAGAACATTACATCGACAGATGGAGTGATCCTATACAAGGACCGAGTAGTCATACCACCCTCACTCCGCGGCGATGTGCTGAGCGCCCTACACGCTGCCCACCAGGGCGTATCAATGATGACCGCCCGCGCAGAATCCTCTGTATTCTGGCCAGGCATGTCGGCCGACATCAGCGCCACTCGGACAAACTGCGAACACTGCCACCGGATGGCACAATCACAGCCTGGAGCGCCACCAACTCCACCTATCCCGGTCGTTTACCCCTTTCAGGCAGTGTGCTCGGACTTCTTTGTACACAGGGGTGCACACTACCTTGTGACGGTGGACAGATACTCGAACTGGCCGATCATCTCAAAGTAGACGGGTGGCGCCGCCAGACTCATAAACCACTTACGTCGCGCCTTCGTGATGTACGGGACACCAGAAGAGCTCGCGTCGGATGGGGGACCAGAGTTCACCTCCACCGAGACCAGGTCATTCCTGCACAGATGGGGCGTACACCACCGCTTGTCATCGGTGGCCTTCCCTCACAGCAACTGTCACGCGGAGATTGGAGTTAAGACAATGAAACGACTTATCACGGACAACACCAGCCCGCAGGGAGAACTTGACACTGATGCTGTGCAGAGAGCGATACTACAATATCGTAACACGCCTGACCCTGACACGAAGATCTCCCCGGCAATGTGTGTCTTCGGCCGCCTGATACGTGATTTCATCCCAATTATCCCCGGGAAGTACAGACCGCACGACACTTGGCATGAGACCCTGAAAGCGAGGGAGGAGGCCCTCCGCAAACGTCATATCCGCACAGCCGACACCTGGGCAGAACACACCAAACGCCTTCCGCCACTTGCTGTAGGGGACCTAGTCCGCGTACAGAACCAGACAGGATTCCACCCAAAAAAATGGGACAAGACAGGCAGTATCGTGGAGGTACGCCAACACGACCAATACGTGATCAAGATCGACGGCTCGGGCAGAGTCACACTTCGGAACAGGAAATTCCTGCGCAAGTTTAGCCCAGTTCGCAATGACCAGCTGCCACCCCGGTCTATCTATGATGATCTAGCAACCCGCATCACTGTACCTGCACCCGTTGTAACACCGCAACTGCCTGACCTCAACAGCGAACCCGTGACATCTGCGACGCCAACGGGGCCCACGCCGGCACTGACGTCAGTATGCACACCCAAGCGCAAGACAACACCCGTTTCAGACACGCCAGCAGCACCAGGACGAGGGACACCGAGGCGCGTGATCCTTCAGACCCCACCATCGGCCCCTGAAACCCCGAGAGCCCCATCCACACTGGGGCCCGATGTGACACCACCAGCACCAGCAATAGGTCAACGCCGATCCACCAGAGCGACCAGCGTGCCTGCCTGGCACAAGGACTACTCCATGGAATAGTCACACGATGGGCGATATAAACTTTTGTTCATTCATTAAACTTAATATTTTCTCAGCCTTTATCTATTAACATAATAAAGACTCGGAGGGAGATAGAGAACATTGTACTTTACGGTACTTCTACATATCGACGGTCCCCTGTGCCAGTGCGCATGCGCAGCCTGAGCCGGAGCCAGGGATGTTGTGGGTGTTTCAACCTGTTCAATACTTGTTTGATTATTGTCGTTCCACGCTAATAAAGTGGTCGAAACAAATTGAACTCTGTTCTTATTTAGTAGTGTTAAAAGGAACATGCTGTAGTTTAAGGGACGACGTGGGAGCACGAGTTAGTTAGGGGAGGTAGTTAGAAGGATGGCAGAGTTCAGTGGTGTGTGTGTTGAAGAGTTGGTGAGTTGAGTGAGTACATGTGCTGGGTGAGTGAGTGAGGCCAGCGGGTCTGTGTGTATGGAGCGAATGTGGAATGCATGGTGCCATGAGTGATTGGGGGGAGGAGTGACTCCTGCCCAAGGGACCCCGGGGTCAGTGTAAAGTGAGTTAGCTGGGTTAGTCAAATTGAAAAATGGAAGTCGTTTTGCTGTTGGTGGGAGTGTAGGCTCGAAACCCGTTTGGAGGGGTGCAGGAGCCCTGTTGACGGGCTGGGAGCGTGGCTGCGAAAGGTGAGTATCGCTGAGTGGGTACCCCGGGCACCAGGCTAGTCGGCCGTGGTAGGCCAAGGGCCCATGGGGGGCCGGGATAGCGTAGTGGGCACGGGTGCGCCCGCTTGGTGCGGGGGCCCGGGGCGCCGTTAGCCGCGTGGGCAGTGTTGTGGGCACGGGTGACCCTCGGAAAGGGGCCCGGGAAGCCAGCCTGCCACGTGTGCGTTTCAGGGGAGGTGCCATGGGGGGGCACTCCCCGGTGTTTAGGGAGCTGGTAGGCTCGGAGGCAGTGTAGTGCCCGGGGGTGCCATCATAGGAGATTCGGCAGAGGGTCGCGCCTGCCAACGGGAGCCACGCGTCCCAGCCATGAGACCATGTGAGGGCACGGAAAGAAAATTGGGGGGCGCGGCCCGAAATTGAGAGGACACCAACACAGGCGACGGGAATCTGGGTTGTTTGAACCAATCGTTTAAGCGAGAGGCGCTTGTTGAAAGCCCCGGGGTAGTTTAACAGTTAAATGGTTAGGGTAGATAGGAAGTGTACCCCTCCGCACCATCCATCCCCTCACTCTCATTGTGGGCCGCTGGACCCACTTTGTGTTATAGATCGCTGAAGTCTGGGGAGGCCATCCTGAGGCTTAGATTGGGCCTCGACACAGGATGGAGGTAGCTCTCCCTTGTTCCCCTCCAAGAAGGGAACGTAGGGGTTGGGAGTAGGCTAGGACGATAGGTTAGCCGAACAGAGACAGTAAAGGGGGTTAGGGGACGAATTATAGTGGGGAAGTAAAAATAAAAAAAATAAGTTGGGGCTAAATTGGGGTTTGACAAATTAAGGGAGTGGGTATAGACAGTGACAGGCAAAGGCGATAGGTTGGGAGGGAGACCGTAGGGTAGGTCCGAGCCCGCCTTCCGAGTGGCCAGCACCACCGCACTCCCTCCACCAACCTCCACTGAATGGCAAAGGCTGGCCAGCTTCATCTGCTGGCTGCGTTGCTGCAAGGCCTATGCCGGCCCACTTCATCGGCAGCTGTTGTTTTGCTGCAAGGCCTGTGCCGGCTGGATTGTCTTTAGCTGCTGTGCTTCAAGGCCTGTGCCGGCCACTTCATCTGCTGGCTGTGTTACTTCAAGGCCTGTGCCAGCCAGATCGTCTGCCGGCTGTGTTTGCCTGCAGCGGTCCTG
>NC_140973.1:37110720-37150720 GCF_056783735.1 Eptatretus burgeri | reverse complement strand
AGGTGGTTGCTAGGCAACGAAATTCAAACGCGCACATTCCCAGACCATATGGCATATGTTGGCAAAGTTTCATCGAAATTGGTTCACTGGTTCGTGCTGTGGAGCCTCACGTTGCAGACACGCATATACACACATAGACAGACAGCCGGAAAACCCGACAATAAGGGATATCTAGCATATATATATATATATATATATATATATATATATATATATATATATATATATATATATATATATATATATATATATATATATATATATATATATATATATATATATATATATATATATATATGTATATGTATATATATATATATATATATATATATATATATATATATATATATGTATATATATATATATATATATGTATATATATATATATATGTATATATATATATATATATATGTATATATATATATATATATATATGTATATATATATATATATATATATATATATATGTATATATATATATATGTATATATATATATATGTATATATATATATATATATATGTATATATATATATATATGTATATATATATATATATATATATATGTATATATATATATATATATATATATATATATATATATATATATATATATATATATATATCGAATCCAACAATGACAGCCACAATGACAGCAGCAGCAACAACTATGCCGTTTAAAAGACTAGTTTGATTTGGCTCGCTTCTCCACACGTCGTTGCAGAGATTGACGTCACAGATTTGCTGTGTTGTCATGATTTACCCCAGACACAATATAAACATTTCTTTTCTACAATTTTTTTTATAATATCGGTGATATTATGTTTTTTGAAATTTATTTGTGATATAAAAAGGTCAAAATGGTCAAGGGTCTAAGCTGTCTAATGGGTGTAAGGGGCTCAATGATGTTAAGGTCTAAGCGATCTAGAAGGCCTTTTGTGTCCTTGGGGTCTTTTTGGTCCTCCGGGTCTTTCGGTTCCTTGGGGACTTTTGAATCATCGGGGACTTAAAGGGTCCTCAGGGTCTTAAATGGTCGAACGAGTCTCAGCAGTCTAGCGTGGCTGGATAGAGTGGCTGGCTTGGGATCCCTAGAGTCTTGAGTTCAAGCCCTGTTGGATGCTGAATTAACACCAGGTGAGGTTGACTCAGCCTGTCATCCATCTGAGGTTGGTGAAATGAGCACCAGTGTACCGGTAGAGGGGCACAGCATCAGCAGCACAGCTATGCTCCAATAAATGATAGCTACATAGCAGCCAAGTGGCCATTTGCAAAAACAGAACTATGAAAAGAGCATTCCAAGTGTATGTAATTTATAGACGTTTGTGTAGTATGCAACTAATGTTCAAACAGGATGTGATTAATCGACATATAGTCTTCAGTGCTTCACTGGCTCATGGAATGTGCTTTTCAAATAAATAAATATATTGTGACGTCCACGGGACTTGAACAGTCCCGCCAACGTAGAATGAGCCGAAACGATGGAGGCGGTTTATTTATTTATAACCCAAACATGGCGGTTCTAATCGCTCTACCGCAAACGGGACGAGGAAGGTGGCACGAGTCACTTTTCACTGAGTTGATGATGTTTATTCTTTTTTTATAATTACAAGAAATAACAAGACTCGGCAAGAAGAGGGATCCGGGGCGATTCGACGGGATGGTGTGGGATCGGGCGTGGGGAAAAACACAGACAATTCCAATGAATATACAGTTCTCAATCCCTCTAAGGCGCCAAGCAGACACACACACACAAAACGTAGCTATCTCTGGTGGTCAGGCTGGACCGTGGTGTGGACGCAACTGTCCCTGGATCGGCGCCGGACGAGCTGGCCTTGCTCTCGTCAGGGGGGGGGGGGGCAGGAGAAACCGTGGTGCTGTCGACCTCCTGGTCCTGGCCCAAGTCCGCCCACAGCCGCCAGGGAACCAGCTCCGGCGCCAAGCCGCGAGCAGGAGAGGGAGGTAGGTCCGCCCGCTGCCCGACCCTGCACTCCGAGTCAGCAGAACCCAGAGCCAACCAAAGCGAGGCACGAGGCTCGGCAAGGCTCCCAGACACGATCAAGAGCACGATCAACTCAGCACAGCAACCAGGACGCTCTCTGCCGCCACAGGTTCCACACCAAAAAAACCACGAGCGTTCTGGTTGTAATCTTCTTCTTCTTCTTCCTTTTCGACCCCGAACAGAACCTTTTTATCCTTCTGCCCTGTCACCTCCAATCGAGCCGTTTATTGGCCCACTGCCGTCGCCTTCTGCCAATCGTGATCACGGGGCGGAGCCATCCGCTGTACTGTCCTGTGACGTCACGGCCAGTCTTCAGAGAATACCAAAAGGGGTTTACGCAGACACACTTACCCTATCCCGTGTCCCTATCTAATTACGTGACATTTATCATTTCCCCCTTGAAGAAATGAACATTTACTAGACAACTTATCACCACTGAATTACTACTTATTACATTGAGATCCTGGTAAACTCGAACAGCATGGCATACCTAATTAAACATCCTAATTACCCTTTGAATGCATACCCCCCCCTCAAACGTAACAATATATATATATATATATATTTATATATATATGTATATATATGTATATATATATATATATATATATATATATATATGTATATATATGTATATATATATATATATATATATATATATATATATATATATATATATATATATATATATATATATATATATATATCCTTTTATTGGGTGTTTCACTTCATTTTACATCTTCATTGAGATTAGACTTGCAATCCATTTGTGAAGTGCAATATGCCATCCTTTGATTAAACTAGTCAGTGAAGATGCTTCAGTTGAGGCAAATCACGGGTGACTGATTTTAAAGTGTGAAGGCGAAGTCACAAAATGGTAGGAAACAATGAGGGTATAAAGATGCCTGTTGGAAGAGAAAACTTTGTGTGGGAGTGTTAATTTTGTGATAATTTGAATTTTGGAAGCTGAAGTTATATTTTTTTTATACGATTTCCTTTTGGAAACCTTTAAATTTTACTTATTTCAGGTAATTACATTATAGAAAAGTCGACCTTCGAGGCCACTACGATAAACTGCGAGGCCAAAGTGTTGATGAAGAAACTATCAAGGATGAGAGGAGAATCGAATCAGAATGGTGCAATGTGACACCTGTCATCGGCTTTAATCTTACTTTTCCCCAAACCATATCTGACCCTCAGCTCCCTCTTCACTGATCACAACCTGAACCAGCTTCCAATGACCTGAACCCAATCGTGTCCTTTGCATCATAGAGAGCCATTCATTGCTGGACTGAATAACATGTGACTATTTGGATACTGAAATGCATAGCTAAATGATTCATGCATGTACAACAACCTTTCCTAAAATGCAAACACTCTGCTTTCTCCCACCATCCATCTTCCACAGCTGACAAAACGAAGAACATGATTGGAGTCTCTGAACTCATCATGTCAACAGCACTTCAGGGCTTGGTGATGGCTTTTCTCTCTGCCCAGCCTCTTCTTATTGTTGGCTTCACTGGGCCTCTGCTTGTTTTTGAAGAGGCATTCTTCACAGTATGACAGGGTGGATGGCATGCCCGTTACATCATTGATGTTCTGAGTTGAAGATTTGTAATTCGTCTAATGTGTTGAAAATGCTCAAAAATTGTGCGCGTGCATACAAATACGTGTGTGTGTGTGTGTGTGTGTGTGTGTGTGTGTGTGTGTGTGTGTGTGTGTTGTTGCGGGCCAGAGATCGGTGGCGAGAATGACCACGAGGTGGGGGAAGTTACGTCATCTCCCACCAGACTCCCGGAATTTTAGGCCGTCACTCACGGATAATTCCGTGACGCGGCGGGTCGTTTAACCGACTGTGGATGCCAATACTTCAACCACGTAGCGTAGGGCGAAACCTGTCAAAGGGCGGAGGAGCTCCTTGTGAGCCAACGGCCATCCATATCTAGTGCCCAACTGTGTCTGCGGACGTCCTCCTGCAGTTGGGTCACTTCTTATTAGGAGGTTGGTGGCAGGATTTGCATCCGGCCACCGTAAAACCTTTCATTCCGCAAAACGCAAAAACGCAAAAAAATCTGAAAACCCACTCCGTGGGAGTACCTCCTGTGCAGCTTCCCTTCGCAGGGCAGCTCACCGGATGACGGGATTGGGGCAAAGCTTTCGGGACCCCCAATCTTTGATAGGAGGGAAACCACGGGGTAACATCCCTGGGTCAGATTGCGGGAGAGTGTGTCGGAGTGGTGCTGAGGTGTCGTCCACCAGACGGCGGTCTCCTTGGGTTAACCTGAGGCGGTCCCTTCGGGTGGGTGCCTGGAATGTCCTATCCCTAAGAGAGGATGATCACCTGTCTCTGTTATCATCTGAGCTCAAGCGTTTGGACATCGGGATTGCAGCTCTCTCTGAGGTTCGGAGACCGGATTGCGGCGAGATAATGGTGGGTGGCTACACCTATTATTGGTCTGGTCGCTCTGATGGTTACCATGCCCAAGGAGTTGCTGTAGCTGTGTCCAATAAGTTGACCCCAATGATAATTGAGGTAACACCGGTCAACGAGCGTATTATGAGATTAAGGATTCGTCACTCCTTAGGTGTCATTTCCCTGGTCTCTGTTTATGCTCCGACTGAGGCGAGTGATCTCACCGTGAAGGATGCATTCTACGCCACACTCGAGTCTGTGGTTGATCAGTGCCCCAGAGGAGATACACTTCTAGTCTTGGGGAATTTCAATGCATCGACTGGAACTGATAGGGACGGTTATGAGGTGTGTGTTGGTCCCCATGGGTCAGGAACTATGAACCAGAATAGCACTAAGTTCCTTGACTTTGCAAGAAGTCATGGACTTAGGGTGGCTGGTTCATGGTTTCAGCGCCCGCAAGCTCATCGCTGGACTTGGTATTCCAACGCTGGCGGTGTGGCAAAGGAGATTGACCATGTCCTCATTGACGGTCGTTGGAGGATGATCCAGAACTGCAGGGTCTACCGGAGTGCTCAGTTCCTCAATACTGACCACAGGCTTGTTGTAGCAACTCTAAAGCTGCACCTTAAATCCTGGAGAATGGTACCATCCCAGCCGAGGCTGGATGTTGCCAAGCTCAGGGATGAGAGAGTAGCTGAGGAGTTTGCGAACAGGCTGAGTGGTCACTTGGGGGGTCTGGGTGCTTTGGGGGGTCCTGAAAAGTTGTGGAGCGCCTTCAAGACCACCGTCCTTGATGTTGCCGGTGGATGCCTTGGAGCTCACCGCAGGGCAAAGAAGAATTTTGTCTCTCAAGGGACACTGGATACCATTGACCAGAGTCGCAGGGCCAGGCTGAATGGCAGAGCTGAGCTGTTCAGAGAGCTGAGGCGTAAAACTGTACGTGCACTGAGGGTGGACAAGGAGGCCTATGTGCGAGGAATCTGTGAGGGGGTAGAGCATCACCTGTGGACAGGTGATTCTCGTCCCGCTTAAAGGGGAATTCGCGCATTACGTTCATCCAAGCCCATCCCTCGGAGCACTACAGTTCGAGCAGAGAGTGGTAGGCTCTTGACAGAGGAGTCTGAAGTGAAGGCCCGCTGGGCCGGTTACTTTGAGCGGTTGTACCAGGCTGATCCCCCAACTGTCGAGTTGGACGTCAAGGGTGTTACAATCCCTGTTGCTGACCCTCGAATCAACTGTGGTCCACCTACGCTTGTGGAAACACGGGCTGCGGTGAACCAGTTGAAACGGGGCAAAGCTCCAGGGATCTGTGGCATCCATGCCGAACTTCTCAAGGCTGGTGGAAATGCTGCACTCGTGTCGTTGCATGCAGTTTTGTGCTCTGCCTGGAACACAGGCATCATCCCAACTGACTGGAAGAGGGGCCTTGTTGTCCCTCTCTGGAAAGGGAAGGGTGATCGCCAAGACTGCAACAACTACCGAGGGGTGACGCTGCTCTCAGTGCCGGGCAAGGTCTTTGCTCGGATAATTCTTGATAGGGTTCGCCACCATCTGCTTGAGCACCAGCGTCCAGAGCAGTCAGGCTTTACACCAAAGAGGTCAACGATTGACCGTATCCTTGCACTTCGTGTCCTCACCGAACGCAGACGAGAGTTTCGGCAGGGGCTGCTTGCAGCCTATGTTGATCTCTGTAAAGCGTTCGATTCAGTGAATCGGGATGTCCTCTGGAGGATTCTTGGTCTTCGTGGGGTGCCACCAAAACTGATCGATCTGATGTCTGAACTCTACTCTGGTACTGAGAGTGCTGTGAAGTGTGGTGGTACCATCTCTGACTTATTTCCAGTTGTTACTGGAGTTCGTCAGGGATGTGTACTTGCCCCCACACTTTTCAGCACTTGTATGGACTGGATTTTAGGGAGGATGTCGGAGAGATCAAGCTGCGGTGCGTCATTTGGGAATGTCAAGATCTCGGACCTTGACTTTGCAGATGATGCAGTCATCTTTGCAGAGACTTTAGACATCCTCTTGGGGGCCCTCGAGGAGCTGAATGAGGAGTCGGAGCCATTGGGATTACGGGTTTCTTGGGTCAAAACTAAGATCCAGGCTTTCGGTGACATCTTGGATGCTGCTGTCCTGTCTGTGTCTGTTTGTGGTGAGGATGTTGAGGTCGTGGAGAGATTCACTTACCTTGGCAGTGATATTCATGTCTCTGCTGGCTGCGAGTCAGAGGTCAATAGACGTCTAGGTCGGGCCTGGGGAGTCATGGATTCACTGGATCATGGGGTGTGGCGCTGCCGGTACCTGTGCGGGAGGACGAAAGTCCGAGTCTTCAGGTCCTTGGTACTTCCAGTCTTGCTCTATGGGTGCGAGACTTGGACTCTGACCAAGGATCTGAGACGGAGACTTAATTCCTTTGGTACCAGGTCTCTTCGGAGAATCCTTGGCTATCGCTGGTCGGATTTTGTGTCCAACGAGCGGTTGCTGAGAGAGACTCGGATGAGATTTGTTACCTGCATTGTCCGTGAGCGTCAGTTGCGGCTGTATGGACATGTGGCTCGTTTTCCTGACTCTGATCCTGCTTACCAGATTCTCTCAGCGAGGGAGTCTCATGAGTAGAGGAGGCCAGTGGGTCGACCACGTGCCTCATGGTTGCAACAGGTTGACCATCATCTCAAGGAGATGGGGATGGGCCTGGCATCTGCCTGGGGGATGGCCAGACGGAGGCCCCTGGAGTACCGGCGGAAAGTGGACGCAGCGACGTGCTGTTCTGGCACATGCTCCCATACCTGACCTGACCTGTAGCGTAGGGTCTTCCTGCCAGGTGTAATCAGTTTACCTAATTAACCACGCGGTTTCGACTGCCGGGGAACCACGCCCTCGGTACGCCTTGCCCGAACTGGATCACGCTACCAACTATGGTAGAGTACCAACTACCAACTCCAGATCGGATGCAGCCAAGCGGAACTGCCAAGGACGTACCGGCTAGAATGAACAGATTATCGGGGATAAACACCCGGCTAAACTTAGATCCAAACCATGCTGGACCAATGAAGGAAAAGACAAAAACGAACTGGGAACATTTCTGCAATCATTTATTTACACTAAGCGAGAAAATTAATATGGTACAGGAACAAGTTTATTGGTGTGTTATGCAGGGGACAGAAGAGAGATGTAGTGCGACAATTTTACAGCAACTTACAAAAGAGGACACAGAGCAGACTTGTCGTGAGAATAATACAGGCAAGATTTACAATGATCAAATAACTTATACAATGCTACTTATAAGACAGGCGCCACACACTCAGATACACACTCAGACAAAATAAACCCCAGTTGAATGGCAAAGGACTTTTGCAGCCAGGGAGGGAGGGAGCTGAGGTTGCAATTTTTTAGGTACCTGAACGTTCCGAGAGAAGGGACGCTCCATGGTGCGGCACCTGACAGAGGTCGTGCAGTTCGGCCCACAGCCGCACGTGTGGAGACCTTGTCTGCGAAGGAGCCCAGGTGGAGAGCGCGAAGTCCAAGGTAGAACGGGGCAGCAGACAGGACCCAACGAGAGACCCGGTCAAGGTCGGGTGTACTCGGACCAGCACAACAGATGGGCCACCGAGGTGAGACGTGGGCAGGCACCCCGTGATCACGACCTTCCTTCTTCAACCATCAACCAAAGGACCAACTCAACTAACGACCTTCCTTCTTTCTTTGCAACCAGCCAACGAACCCACCGAACTCTCTCATTTTACTCTGAGGATGGTGTCGTAATTTATAGATTCCCCTGGGCGGGGAGAGGCCTTGGCGAAGCTGACGTCACCGTCCGCCCTGATTGGACAAGGCCTTCATGGGGTCCGCCCTTTCTGGGCGAGATTTCGACTAGGCCGGGAAAACCAGCCCACTTCACGCATGTTTGAGGAAGGTGGACGGTGGTACAACCAAGATTGAATTGGAACGTTTGGAGAAGCCGAAAAGAAACTGCGGATGTGAAGATTCTGCCTCGGAACAATGAGGCTTCAGAGACTTAGGTGGACAGTGAATCGTGATGGAGGAGATATAAAGATTTATTAATCTAATTAAAAAAACATCGCAACGTACCCCCTTTTGCTTCCCTACTACACACAAGGAGGGGTTCAATCTGCACATATACTTAATGGCATAACTAACTCCGGGACAACTGTATGTCTTGTATGCATATGGTTCCTAGAACCGTAACAATATATATATATATATATATATATATATATATATATATATATATATATATATATATATATATACATACAGTGGCCTACAAAAGTATTCACCCCCCCCGCCCCCAACCAAAAGTATTCACCCCCCCGCCCCCTACCAATAATGCCACATTTTGAGGAATTCCAAATGATCAAAAAACTATTTTTATTTTTATTTTTCCAAATGAACTTTTTTATTTCGAACTGAGGAGATCAAACCAAACTCCGCTATCATTTGATGGAGGTTACAAGTCAGGAATACCTTCAAAAACATGTACAAATCAAAATTCACTGGTTGTAAAAGTATTTAACCCCTGAGTTCAGTACTTGGTGGAAGCACCTTTTACAGCAATGACTGCTATGAGTCTTTTTGGGATAGATCTCTACCAGCTTTGCACAGTGACATGGTGAAATCTTTGCCCATTCTTCATCTGAAAATTGTTCTAGCTCTGCCAAGTTTGAAGAGTATCGTCGATGGACTACATTCTTCAAGTCTCACCATAAATATACAATTGAGTTTAAGTCATAACTTTGACCGGGCCACTCAGAAACATTTATTTTCTTTTTATTCAGCCACTCCAGTGTGGCTTTAGCTTTGTGCTTCAGATCACTGTCCTGCTGAAATGTGAATCTCCTACCCAGTTTCAGACTCATGGCTGAATCAAGCAGGTTGTCATCAAGGATTCTGCTGTACTTTGCATCATCCATTGTCCCTTCCATCCTTTTCAAGCTTGCCAGTCCCTGCTGATGAAAAGTAGCTCCATAACATGATGTTGCCACCACCATGCTTGATAGTATGGATGGTGTTGCTCGGGTAATGTGGAGGGTTAGGCTTGCAGCAGACGTACCACTTTGAATTTAGACCAAAAAGTCAATTTTTTGTTTCTTCTGACCACAAACTTCTCCACATGCCTGCAGTATCAATCATTAAGATGCTTTTTCCACAAACTCCATATGAGCTTTTAGATGCACCTTTTCAGTAATGGCTTCTTTCTTGCCACCTCTGCATGGAGGCCAGCTTTGTGAAGGGAGCAGGATATTGTTAATTGATGAACACTGACCCTCATTTCAGACATAGAGCCTTGCAAATCTTTCAAAGTCATTGTTGGATTTACAGAGACATCCCAAATCAGTTTCCTGCTTGTCGGCTGCTGAGTTTGGATGGGCGACCTGATCTGGGTAGAGTCTGGGTGGTATGAAATGTCTTCCACTTCTTCATGATGGATTTCATCATACTCAAAGGGATAATGAGTAACTTCAAAATCTTCTTATAGCCCTCTCCTGAACGGTACTTCTCCACCACTTCATGTTTGCCTTGTTGGTTGACTAAGTGAGTTGCATCTTAAAGCTCCTTAGATAAGTGTTGGAGATTAATTTTTAAGTTAAACCACTGATTACATACAGGTTAAACCTATTACACTTATTTTGTAGCCTTTCAAACAAATAATTTGCTCCTGAAGTGATTTCGGGTTAATTAGGGGAAGGGTTTGAATACTTATGCAACTGAGAATCATCTGATTTTCTCTGTTAATTCAACTTATTCATATTTTATCGACATTTTCTTAGGTTTATCACTTTGGAGTAGTTTGGGAAGACTTGATGTATTAAGTTTGATTGGAAAGCATCATTTAACGAGACGGTATTCATAGAATACGTACCCTGCACAGTCTTGAGAAGGACTTGGTGTGAGCCAACTCTTCTGGCAACAAATTTGAAGTTGCATCTCTCTACATTTCTGAGCTAAATGTGTACAAATTATACTTTGAAAAGTCTGCTCGAGAGTACATTCATAAGCCTCCACAAAGTAGCTTTTATCCTCGTTCTTGAGTGTTTTCATAAATACCGAGTTTGATAAAGACACCAGAATAGATCGATAAAGTATAAATCTGCAGATCGTTAAAATGCCAAATTGCACTTCTTCTTCTTTGCTTTTTTTCACCAGCTTAGCACACACAGTAAAGACTGAAGCGATTACAATGAATCTAATTTCTAACACGAGGAAGTGATATTGTCTCTCGCCATTCGGCTTGGTTTAATTCACCATGAAAGATCTGAGGGAGTTTGTGCGCATCATTCAAGTAATATGCACTATATCAAATGGTCATGTAACGTGGTAAAGTTTCGATTTCCTCTGTTGAACGGTTTTCGATGTACGCTCAATATGCGCTATATCAAATGGTTATGTACGTAACATGTGATAAAGTTTAAATTTCCTCCGTTGAACAGTTTTTGATGTGCGCTCTTAATATTAGAACTGCCACTTTATAACTGCTGGTCGTGATGACCGGGTACCAAGACGTCCCGCTTTGATGCAACCCTGCTTTGATCGGACACCTGACCCATTATGTCCTCTTTATTCAAATGAATTCAGAATGAGATTTAAAAAAAATAAAAATTAGATCAGATGGAAGACCAAATAAAATCGGTCCTGCCTTGGAGTCACCAGCAAGAATCCAAACAGGCAAAAAGCAAAGATGGAGTCATCAAGAGGAACCTGGATAGTACTCAGATTTCAACTGCTACTCTTGTACCCTCAAACCCATCCAGGTGCAGCCAAGTGAGCCTTATTCAAAAAATAAAAATAAATAAAAAAAGAACACAGATTCAAAAAATTGAATTATTCTGGCTGTCATATCATGCGTCCGATCAGGTTGAAACTTAAAAACATATATTTCCTATCACTACTAGATCATAATTATAAAGTTTCACATGGATTGATACAGCGGTTCAAGAGAGAATTAAAAAAATATTTTCCTTCAATCCAATATGGCAGCCAAATCATGTGACCCATCAAGTATTTGTGAACACCCTTGGCATTCCCAAGCCTTGGGGAACATGTATGTGAAGTTTCATTTAAATTTTTGAATGCTCCACATATAATTTTTTTATGAAAGAAATTCAAATTATAATTCAGATTATAAAGCAGGCAATGTGTCCGATACTTCCAAATAACAAACTTGTCATTAATGAGTATTGTTACAGTTTTGCCAGGATCAAGGTGTGGACTACCTGACTGGTAGGGTATGGATTGGGTTGTGGCTGGCACTGATTGCGGTGGTTTCTGTCGGAATGGAGGGAAGCATCCTTGTCCGTTTCATCTCCCGCTTTACCCAAGAGATATTCTCCTTGTTTATCTCCATCATCTTCATCTTTGAGACTTTTGCCAAGTTACATCAGGTCCAGCATCTCAGCACTGTTCATGAACGTTGTTTTCACGGTGTCTTAGACTCAAGGTGCAGCTTGTACTTGTGTCACATGAAATATCACGTGACGAGAATATGGACAAATCAATGGTTTATGGGATTTGAACCTGGAAGCTATGTGCTTTTGTGAACAGGAAAGTCTAACAGTCTTTTGTAGCATTAATTTATAAAATAGATTTGGGAGAATGTTGGAAAAAAAAAGAAAGAAAGAATAAGAAACCATTCAACTTCATTCGCTGAGAATGAGGTGGTTTGATTGTTTAAGAAACTCCACTGAGGAACTCTGCACCTTGTCGATAGCTACTACTCTGTGAGTAGTAAAGCCAAGGATTGTAAAACCAAATGACTGCTCCTGACATACTGAAGGAAAGCAGTGATATGGTAGCACCCTTAAAAATAAGGTGGTTTCCTACCACAAAAGAGACTGGTTAACCACAGTTATTATACCCAAGTTGCTTAAGCAAATACTTGCCATGGAACTTGCTAATACACAACAGCAATTCTGTTAACAATGACATAAGGATAACCATTAACAACTATAATGTCAGGCAGAGTTAAAGAATGGTAGGTGGAGATAAGGAGATGCTTGCCAGGTGAAGGAAGCTTCCTTCCTTTGCTCTAGGGTTATAGGTAAGGATCTGCTGTTTGAAACGTGTTTCAACTCAAGTTCCGCTTTCTTTCTCCATAGATTTTCCAAAACCACCCATTGCTAACATCCTATTCATTTAACTTCGGAAAAGTTTCGAACCTCACAAATGCTACCAACTTGACGCCAGCGCCTGGTGCAATACCGCAGCCAAACACGGCACTGCTGTCCACTGCTCTCACTGTGGGGACTTTCTGTCTTGCATTGTATCTGTGCTCCTTCAAAAACAGCCACTTCCTGCCTGGAAAGGTAAGTTCATGGCTGGAACAACTTGATTCCCTCTGTTGATTTTCAGCATCACCTCTCATTCTTCTAAACGAGAAGCACCCGCTCCTGATGGGAGCATCCAAGGGGCATGATGTTATTATCCTTATTCAAACATGTAATTCAAAATGCCTCTCCAAAATGTGGGGACTTCCAATACCCTCCCCCGGCCCAGAGTGGCGCCACACGATACACATTTACATCAAGAATTTGTCTCCACCAGCAAAGATAAAAACACCCTAACGCACTAAATGGGGTCAATGTGGGGCCATGCTGATCCCATGTAGCAAGTCTGAATGTTATCAGCCGAAAACTGTAGGAGGAGTAGCCCGTCAAACAAACACGCACGCACGCACGCGCGCGCACACACACACACACACACACACACACACACACACACACACACACACACACACACATACACACACACACACACACACATACACACACACACACACACACACACACACACACACACACACACACACACACACACACACACACACACACACACACACACACACACACACACACACACACACACACACACACACACACACACGCACACACACACATCAAGTGGTATCATCATTATCACATTGCAATGCACACAATTCACCTTGAGATGCAGCATGACGTGGCACGGCCATTTTGAGACGGGATGTGTGGGATGCAGATACGGAGGCTTGTTGGTGATTTTGGAGTTCCCATTGCTATTCTTTTCATGGTACTCGTATCAAAAGCTGCTCCCAACACGTTCCTGCAGGCAAGTGGAAGTTCATTCATGGATGGTGAATGGGCTGTAGATTTAATAGATTTTACAGTACCATCACAGGTCATCCTCCATCGCTATCCATGATCTTTCTACTCTCATTACCTTTACTACCTCTACTTACAGGTTGATATATATATATATATATATATATATATATATATATATATATATATATATATATATGTCTCTCTCTGTGTCTGTCCATTCATCTCCTTGCTTGTTGCATCCACTTGTGGTCTCATTGTCAGTGTGTTACTCCTCCGTGACCTCACTCTTCCATGAGCCTAGATTTTGCATTCAAAGACTAAATATACTGTTACGGGTTCTGCCTGTCCAGGTCGCGAGGGGGGCTTCTTGACAGATTACCCTGAAGTTGACAAGTCGCAGATAACTCTGCAACACAAAGGGTTGCTGTGCAACCAGATGCCGTCTGCGAGGATTAATTTGGACAGGGTCCTTGCGGCCAAATTTCACGTCACCTTCCCGGCAAATTAATCCCCCCAGATAAGGCCTGCACTTTCAACACCCACTCCTGTCAACAACAACGGCCGAGCGATGCTGTCAGTGAGGCGATGGCTAATACTAAGCATAACAAAACTGCGGGGCCCAACTCCCATCCAATATTTACACACTCTGTCTAACCAATGGAGGAAAAGACGATCTGGCAGGTTGGAAAGAGTTTACAAAATATTGAGTAAAAGCAGGTATTCATAAAGCAAAAACAAAGTCACAAAGAAAGAACTTGCCCCGACACGTAAGCCCCTTAGTCAGTCATCTTATCACGAATGTACGTGCACAGGTGCCTCAAGCATTCTGGGAGAAGGAGAGAAGAAATGTTGTTCGACAGAGAAGCGAAGTAGGTAGGGTGTGGTGTCAACCCCAGCTTAACCCGTACGTGAGCCATTAATGGGGTGTAGGCAGATGCGTGCAATGCAAATTCTGAAAAGAAATGTTGTAGACTCGGGTGACACTCCACAAACCCAGGTCGAGTCAATGAGGTGTGTGCGCCAGAAGGTGCAAGGGTGTAGGATGCGTGTGTAAGACATGGAGGGAGAGAAGTCAGTTCCAGGGAGAATCATGGCTAACCCTTTTTATGGTTTGTTCTAAAAAGCGCATACTGTCCATGGGGAGGTGGTGACCACGCCTGGGAGCCCGCGTCTCCGCGTTGCGTTCACCTGCTACTCTGCACCCATCCCACTGCATTCTCAGCACTCGTCCCATTGCGTTCCACAGGCACTGCGCTTGGCGTGGTTTACCTGGAAGTTGCTCTCGGAGCAGCTGACCTCTTGAACGAAATCCACTTCTCAGAACTGGAATCATCTTTCCTCCTCAATACTGGACTCAACTCATCTCACCTCCTCAGTACTGGACTCAATTAATCTTTCCTCCTCAGTACTGGACTCATCTCTACTCTGAACTGCTCTGCCAGGGATCTTATTGCTCTTGCTTCTGTTAGCTCACATATCCGCTTTTTGTGATACAGCCATGCCAATTGGCTGGCACTCTGCGATCCAGTCATCGTGATTGGTTCCATGGATGCGATATGTGGGGCTGCTGGTACAACTCTGGCAGTGCAGTGATAACAATTCTGGTAGTGCTGGTGGTTTGGCAGAGTGGCGATAACAATGCTGGTAGTGCTGGTGGTTTGGTGGTTTGGCGATAACAATGCTGGTGGTTTGGTGGTGTGGCAATAACAATGCTGGTAGTGCTGGTGGTTTGGCGGAGTGTCGATAACAATGCTGGTGGTTTGGTGGTTTGGCGATAACAATGCTGGTAGTGCTGGTGGTTTGGCGGAGTGGCGATAACAATGCTGGTAGTGATGGTGGTTTGGCGGAGTGGCGATAACAATGCTGGTAGTGATGGTGGTTTGGCGGAGTGGCGATAACAATGCTGGTAGTGATGGTGGTTTGGCGGAGTGGCGATAACAATGCTGGTAGTGATGATGGTTTGGCGATAACAATGCTGGTCGTGCTGGTGGTTTGGCGATAACAATACTGGTAATGCTGGTGGTTTGGCGGAGTGGTGATAACAATGCTGGTAGTGCTGGTGGTTTAGTGGTTTGGCGATAACAATGCTGGTAGTGCTGGTGGTTTGGTGGAGTGGCGATAACAATGCTGGTGGTTTGGTGGTTTGGCGGAGTGGCAATAACAATGCTGGTGGTTTGGTGGTTTGGCGGAGTGGTGATAACAATGCTGGTAGTGCTGGTGGTTTAGTGGTTTGGCGATAACAATGCTGGTAGTGCTGGTGGTTTGGCGGAGTGGCGATAACAATGCTGGTGGTTTGGTGGTTTGGCGGAGTGGCGATAACAATGCTGGTGGTTTGGTGGTTTGGCGGAGTGGCAATAACAATGCTGGTAGTGCTGGTGGTTTGGCGATAACAATACTGGTAATGCTGGTGGTTTGGCGGAGTGGCGATAACAATGCTGGTAGTGATGGTGGTTTGGCGGAGTGGTGATAACAATGCTGGGAGTGCTGGTGGTTTGGCGGAGTGGCGATAACAATGCTAGTAGTGCTGGTGGTTTGGGGGAGTGGCAATAACAATGCTGGTAGTGATGATGGTTTGGCGATAACAATGCTGGTCGTGCTGGTGGTTTGGCGGAGTGGCGATAACAATGCTGGTAGTGATGGTGGTTTGGCGATAACAATACTGGTAATGATGATGGTTTGGCGGAGTGGCGATAACAATGCTGGTAGTGATGGTGGTTTGGTGATAACAATTCTGGTAGTGCTGGTGGTTTGGCGGAATGGCGATAACAATGCTAGTAGTGCTGGTGGTTTGGGGGAGTGGCGATAACAATTCTGGTAGTGATGATGGTTTGGCGATAACAATGCTGGTCGTGCTGGTGGTTTGGCGGAGTGGCGATAACAATGCTGGTAGTGATGGTGGTTTGGTGGAGAGGTGATAACAATGCTGGTCGTGCTGGTGGTTTGGCGGAGTGGCGATAACAATGCTGGTAATGCTGGTGGTTTGGCGGAGTGGCGATAACAATGCTGGTAGTGATGGTGGTTTGGCGGAGTGGTGATAACAATGCTGGTAGTGATGGTGGTTTGGTGGTGTGGCGATAACAATGCTGGTCGTGCTGGTGGTTTGGCGGAGTGGCGATAACAATGCTGGTGGTTTGGGGGAGTGGCGATAACAATGCTGGTAGTGCTGGTGGTTTGGTGGAGTGGCGATAACAATGCTGGTAATGCTGGTGGTTTGGCGGAGTGGCGATAACAATGCTGGTAATGCTGGTAGTTTGGCGGAGTGGCGATAACAATGCTGGTAGTGATGGTGGTTTGGCGGAGTGGTGATAACAATGCTGGTCGTGCTGGTGGTTTGGCGGAATGGCGATAACAATGCTAGTAGTGCTGGTGGTTTGGGGGAGTGGCGATAACAATTCTGGTAGTGATGATGGTTTGGCGATAACAATGCTGGTCGTGGTGGTGGTTTGGCGGAGTGGCGATAACAATGCTGGTAGTGATGGTGGTTTGGCGGAGTGGCGATAACAATGCTGGTAGTGATGGTGGTTTGGTGGAGAGGTGATAACAATGCTGGTCGTGCTGGTGGTTTGGCGGAGTGGCGATAACAATGCTGGTAATGCTGGTGGTTTGGTGGAGTGGCGATAACAATGCTGGTAGTGATGGTGGTTTGGCGGAGTGGTGATAACAATGCTGGTAGTGATGGTGGTTTGGTGGTGTGGCGATAACAATGCTGGTCGTGCTGGTGGTTTGGCGGAGTGGCGATAACAATGCTGGGAGTGCTGGTGGTTTGGGGGAGTGGCGATAACAATGCTGGTAGTGCTGGTGGTTTGGTGGAGTGGCTATAACAATGCTGGTAATGCTGGTGGTTTGGCGGAGTGGCGATAACAATGCTGGTAATGCTGGTAGTTTGGCGGAGTGGTGATAACAATGCTGGTCGTGGTGGTGGTTTGGCGGAGTGGCGATAACAATGCTGGTCGTGCTGGTGGTTTGGCGGAGTGGCGATAACAATGCTGGTAGTGATGGTGGTTTGGTGGAGAGGTGATAACAATGCTGGTCGTGCTGGTGGTTTGGCGGAGTGGCGATAACAATGCTGGTAATGCTGGTGGTTTGGTGGAGTGGCGATAACAATGCTGGTAGTGATGGTGGTTTGGCGGAGTGGTGATAACAATGCTGGTAGTGATGGTGGTTTGGTGGTGTGGCGATAACAATGCTGGTCGTGCTGGTGGTTTGGCGGAGTGGCGATAACAATGCTGGGAGTGCTGGTGGTTTGGGGGAGTGGCGATAACAATGCTGGTAGTGCTGGTGGTTTGGTGGAGTGGCTATAACAATGCTGGTAATGCTGGTAGTTTGGCGGAGTGGCGATAACAATGCTGGTAGTGATGGTGGTTTGGCGGAGTGGTGATAACAATGCTGGTAGTGATGGTGGTTTGGTGGTGTGGCGATAACAATGCTGGTCGTGCTGGTGGTTTGGCGGAGTGGCGATAACAATGCTGGGAGTGCTGGTGGTTTGGGGGAGTGGCGATAACAATGCTGGTCGTGCTGGTGGTTTGGGGGAGTGGCGATAACAATGCTGGTAATGCTGGTGGTTTGGTGGAGTGGTGATAACAATGCTGGTAGTGCTGGTGGTTTGGTGGTTTGGCGATAACAATGCTGGTCGTGCTGCTGGTTTGGCGGAGTGTCGATAACAATGCTGGTAGTGATGGTGGTTTGGCGGAGTGGCGATAACAATGCTGGTAGTGATGGTGGTTTGGCGGAGTGGTGATAACAATGCTGGTCGTGGTGGTGGTTTGGCGGAGTGGCGATAACAATGCTGGTCGTGCTGGTGGTTTGGTGGTTTGGCGATAACAATTCTGGTAGTGATGGTGGTTTGGTGGTTTGGCGATAACAATGCTGGTCGTGCTGGTGGTTTGGCGGAGTGGCGATAACAATGCTGGTAGTGATGGTGGTTTGCTCGTTTGGCGATAACAATGCTGGTCATGCTGGTGGTTTGGCGGAGTGGTGATAACAATGCTGGTAGTGATGGTGGTTTGGTGGTTTGGCGATAACAATGCTGGTCGTGCTGGTCGTGCTGGTGGTTTGGCGGAGTGGCGATAACAAATCTGGTAGTGCTGGTGGTTTGGCGGAGTGGCGATAACAATGCTGGTAGTGCTGGTGGTTTGGCGGAGTGGCGATAACAATGCTGGTAATGCTCGTGGTTTGGTGGAGTGGTGATAACAATGCTGGTGGTGCTGGTGGTTTGGCGGAGTGGCGATAACAATGCTGGTCGTGCTGGTGGTTTGTGGCGATAACAATACTGGTAATGCTGGTGGTTTGGCGGAGTGGTGATAACAATGCTGGTAGTGCTGGTGGTTTAGTGGTTTGGCGATAACAATGCTGGTAGTGCTGGTGGTTTGGCGGAGTGGTGATAACAATGCTGGTAGTGCTGGTGGTTTGGTGGTTTGGCGATAACAATGCTGGTAGTGCTGGTGGTTGGGCGGAGTGGCGATAACAATGCTGGTAATGATGATGGTTTGGCGGAGTGGTGATAACAATGCTGGTAGTGATGGTGGTTTGGTGGTTTGGCGATAACAATGCTGGTCGTGCTGGTCGTGCTGGTGGTTTGGCGGAGTGGCGATAACAAATCTGGTAGTGCTGGTGGTTTGGCGGAGTGGCGATAACAATGCTGGTAGTGCTGGTGGTTTGGCGGAGTGGCGATAACAATGCTGGTAATGCTCGTGGTTTGGTGGAGTGGTGATAACAATGCTGGTGGTGCTGGTGGTTTGGCGGAGTGGCGATAACAATGCTGGTCGTGCTGGTGGTTTGGCGATAACAATACTGGTAATGCTGGTGGTTTGGCGGAGTGGTGATAACAATGCTGGTAGTGCTGGTGGTTTAGTGGTTTGGCGATAACAATGCTGGTAGTGCTGGTGGTTGGGCGGAGTGGCGATAACAATGCTGGTAATGATGATGGTTTGGCGGAGTGGCAATAACAATGCTGGTAATGCTGGTGGTTGGGCGATAACAATACTGGTAATGCTGGTGGTTTGGCGGAGTGGCGATAACAATGCTGGTAGTGATGATGGTTTGGCGATAACAATGCTGGTCGTGCTGGTGGTTTGGCGGAGTGGCGATAACAATGCTGGTAATGATGGTGGTTTGTCGGAGTGGCAATAACAATGCTGGTAATGATGATGGTTTGTCGGAGTGGCGATAACAATGCTGGTAATGATGGTGGTTTGTCGGAGTGGCGATAACAATGCTGGTAATGATGGTGGTTTGTCGGAGTGGCGATAACAATACTGGTAATGATGATGGTTTGGCGGAGTGGCGATAACAATACTGGTAATGATGATGGTTTGGCGGAGTGGCGATAACAATGCTGGGAGTGCTGGTGGTTTGGCGGAGTGGTGATAACAATGCTGGTAGTGCTGGTGGTTTGGCGGAGTGGTGATAACAATACTGGTAATGATGATGGTTTGGCGGAGTGGTGATAACAATACTGGTAGTGATGATGGTTTGGCGGAGTGGTGATAATAATGCTGGTAATGCTGGTGGTTTGGCGGAGTGGCGATAACAATGCTGGTAATGATGATGGTTTGGCGATAACAATGCTGGTAATGATGATGGTTTGGCGGAGTGGCGATAACAATGCTGGTAGTGATGGTGGTTTGGCGATAACAATACTGGTAGTGCTGGTGGTTTGGCGGAGTGGTGATAACAATGCTGGTAGTGCTGGTGGTTTAGTGGTTTGGCGATAACAATACTGGTAATGCTGGTGGTTTGGCGGAGTGGCAATAACAATGCTGATAGTGCTCGTGGTTTGGTGGAGAGGTGATAACAATACTGGTAGTGCTGGTGGTTTGGTGGAGTGGCGATAACAATGCTAGTAGTGCTGGTGGTTTGGGGGAGTGGCGATAACAATGCTGGTAGTGATGATGGTTTGGCGGAGTGGTGATAACAATGCTGGGAGTGCTGGTGGTTTGGCGGAGTGGCGATAACAATGCTAGTAGTGCTGGTGGTTTGGGGGAGTGGCGATAACAATGCTGGTAGTGATGATGGTTTGGCGATAACAATGCTGGTAGTGATGGTGGTTTGGCGATAACAATGCTGGTAATGATGATGGTTTGGCGATAACAATGCTGGTAGTGATGGTGGTTTGGCGATAACAATACTGGTAATGCTGGTGGTTTGGCGGAGTGGCGATAACAATGCTGGTAGTGATGGTGGTTTGGCGGAGTGGTGATAACAATGCTGGGAGTGCTGGTGGTTTGGCGGAGTGGCGATAACAATGCTAGTAGTGCTGGTGGTTTGGGGGAGTGGCGATAACAATGCTGGTAGTGATGATGGTTTGGCGGAGTGGCGATAACAATGCTAGTAGTGCTGGTGGTTTGGGGGAGTGGCGATAACAATGCTGGTAGTGATGATGGTTTGGCGATAACAATGCTGGTCGTGCTGGTGATTTGGCGGAGTGGCGATAACAATGCTGGTAGTGATGGTGGTTTGGCGGAGTGGTGATAACAATGCTGGTAGTGATGGTGGTTTGGCAGAGTGGCGATAACAATGCTGGTAGTGCTGGTGGTTTGGCGGAGTGGTGATAACAATGCTGGTAGTGCTGGTGGTTTGGCGGAGTGGCGATAACAATGCTGGTAATGATGATGGTTTGGCGGAGTGGTGATAACAATGCTGGTAGTGATGGTGATTTGGCGGAGTGGCGATAACAATGCTGGTAGTGCTGGTGGTTTGGCGGAGTGGCGATAACAATGCTGGTAGTGATGGTGGTTTGGCGATAACAATACTGGTAATGCTGGTGGTTTGGCGGAGTGGCGATAACAATGCTGGTAATGATGATGGTTTGGCGGAGTGGCGATAACAATGCTGGTAATGATGATGGTTTGGCGGAGTGGTGATAACAATGCTGGTAGTGATGGTGATTTGGCGGAGTGGCGATAACAATGCTGGTAGTGCTGGTGGTTTGGCGGAGTGGCGATAACAATGCTGGTAGTGATGGTGGTTTGGCGGAGTGGTGATAACAATGCTGGTAGTGATGGTGGTTTGGCAGAGTGGCGATAACAATGCTGGTAGTGCTGGTGGTTTGGCGGAGTGGTGATAACAATGCTGGTAGTGCTGGTGGTTTAGTGGTTTGGCGATAACAATGCTGGTAGTGCTGGTGGTTTGGCGATAACAATACTGGTAATGCTGGTGGTTTGGCGGAGTGGCGATAACAATGCTGGTAATGATGATGGTTTGGCGATAACAATGCTGGTCGTGCTGGTGGTTTGGCGGAGTGGCGATAACAATGCTGGTGGTTTGGGGGAGTGGCGATAACAATGCTGGTAGTGCTGGTGGTTTGGTGGAGTGGCGATAACAATGCTGGTAATGCTGGTGGTTTGGCGGAGTGGCGATAACAATGCTGGTAATGCTGGTAGTTTGGCGGAGTGGCGATAACAATGCTGGTAGTGATGGTGGTTTGGCGGAGTGGTGATAACAATGCTGGTCGTGCTGGTGGTTTGGCGGAATGGCGATAACAATGCTAGTAGTGCTGGTGGTTTGGGGGAGTGGCGATAACAATTCTGGTAGTGATGATGGTTTGGCGATAACAATGCTGGTCGTGGTGGTGGTTTGGCGGAGTGGCGATAACAATGCTGGTCGTGCTGGTGGTTTGGCGGAGTGGCGATAACAATGCTGGTAGTGATGGTGGTTTGGTGGAGAGGTGATAACAATGCTGGTCGTGCTGGTGGTTTGGCGGAGTGGCGATAACAATGCTGGTAATGCTGGTGGTTTGGTGGAGTGGCGATAACAATGCTGGTAGTGATGGTGGTTTGGCGGAGTGGTGATAACAATGCTGGTAGTGATGGTGGTTTGGTGGTGTGGCGATAACAATGCTGGTCGTGCTGGTGGTTTGGCGGAGTGGCGATAACAATGCTGGGAGTGCTGGTGGTTTGGGGGAGTGGCGATAACAATGCTGGTAGTGCTGGTGGTTTGGTGGAGTGGCTATAACAATGCTGGTAATGCTGGTAGTTTGGCGGAGTGGCGATAACAATGCTGGTAATGCTGGTAGTTTGGCGGAGTGGTGATAACAATGCTGGTCGTGGTGGTGGTTTGGCGGAGTGGCGATAACAATGCTGGTCGTGCTGGTGGTTTGGCGGAGTGGCGATAACAATGCTGGTAGTGATGGTGGTTTGGTGGAGAGGTGATAACAATGCTGGTCGTGCTGGTGGTTTGGCGGAGTGGCGATAACAATGCTGGTAATGCTGGTGGTTTGGTGGAGTGGCGATAACAATGCTGGTAGTGATGGTGGTTTGGCGGAGTGGTGATAACAATGCTGGTAGTGATGGTGGTTTGGTGGTGTGGCGATAACAATGCTGGTCGTGCTGGTGGTTTGGCGGAGTGGCGATAACAATGCTGGGAGTGCTGGTGGTTTGGGGGAGTGGCGATAACAATGCTGGTAGTGCTGGTGGTTTGGTGGAGTGGCGATAACAATGCTGGTAATGCTGGTGGTTTGGTGGAGTGGTGATAACAATGCTGGTAGTGCTGGTGGTTTGGTGGTTTGGCGATAACAATGCTGGTCGTGCTGCTGGTTTGGCGGAGTGTCGATAACAATGCTGGTAGTGATGGTGGTTTGGCGGAGTGGCGATAACAATGCTGGTAGTGATGGTGGTTTGGCGATAACAATGCTGGTCATGCTGGTCGTGCTGGTGGTTTGGTGGTTTGGCGATAACAATTCTGGTAGTGATGGTGGTTTGGTGGTTTGGCGATAACAATGCTGGTCATGCTGGTAGTGATGGTGGTTTGGTGGTTTGGCGATAACAATGCTGGTCATGCTGGTGGTTTGGCGGAGTGGTGATAACAATGCTGGTAGTGATGGTGGTTTGGTGGTTTGGCGATAACAATGCTGGTCGTGCTGGTCGTGCTGGTGGTTTGGCGGAGTGGCGATAACAAATCTGGTAGTGCTGGTGGTTTGGCGGAGTGGCGATAACAATGCTGGTAGTGCTGGTGGTTTGGCGGAGTGGCGATAACAATGCTGGTAATGCTCGTGGTTTGGTGGAGTGGTGATAACAATGCTGGTGGTGCTGGTGGTTTGGCGGAGTGGCGATAACAATGCTGGTCGTGCTGGTGGTTTGGCGATAACAATACTGGTAATGCTGGTGGTTTGGCGGAGTGGTGATAACAATGCTGGTAGTGCTGGTGGTTTAGTGGTTTGGCGATAACAATGCTGGTAGTGCTGGTGGTTTGGCGGAGTGGTGATAACAATGCTGGTAGTGCTGGTGGTTTAGTGGTTTGGCGATAACAATGCTGGTAGTGCTGGTGGTTGGGCGGAGTGGCGATAACAATGCTGGTAATGATGATGGTTTGGCGGAGTGGTGATAACAATGCTGGTAGTGATGGTGGTTTGGTGGTTTGGCGATAACAATGCTGGTCGTGCTGGTCGTGCTGGTGGTTTGGCGGAGTGGCGATAACAAATCTGGTAGTGCTGGTGGTTTGGCGGAGTGGCGATAACAATGCTGGTAGTGCTGGTGGTTTGGCGGAGTGGCGATAACAATGCTGGTAATGCTCGTGGTTTGGTGGAGTGGTGATAACAATGCTGGTGGTGCTGGTGGTTTGGCGGAGTGGCGATAACAATGCTGGTCGTGCTGGTGGTTTGGCGATAACAATACTGGTAATGCTGGTGGTTTGGCGGAGTGGTGATAACAATGCTGGTAGTGCTGGTGGTTTAGTGGTTTGGCGATAACAATGCTGGTAGTGCTGGTGGTTGGGCGGAGTGGCGATAACAATGCTGGTAATGATGATGGTTTGGCGGAGTGGCAATAACAATGCTGGTAATGCTGGTGGTTGGGCGATAACAATACTGGTAATGCTGGTGGTTTGGCGGAGTGGCGATAACAATGCTGGTAGTGATGATGGTTTGGCGATAACAATGCTGGTCGTGCTGGTGGTTTGGCGGAGTGGCAATAACAATGCTGGTAATGATGATGGTTTGTCGGAGTGGCGATAACAATGCTGGTAATGATGGTGGTTTGTCGGAGTGGCGATAACAATGCTGGTAATGATGGTGGTTTGTCGGAGTGGCGATAACAATACTGGTAATGATGATGGTTTGGCGATAACAATGCTGGTAGTTTGGCGGAGTGGCGATAACAATACTGGTAATGATGATGGTTTGGCGGAGTGGCGATAACAATGCTGGGAGTGCTGGTGGTTTGGCGGAGTGGTGATAACAATGCTGGTAGTGCTGGTGGTTTGGCGGAGTGGTGATAACAATACTGGTAATGATGATGGTTTGGCGGAGTGGTGATAACAATACTGGTAGTGATGATGGTTTGGCGGAGTGGCGATAACAATACTGGTAATGATGATGGTTTGGCGGAGTGGCGATAACAATGCTGGTAGTGATGGTGGTTTGGCGATAACAATACTGGTAGTGCTGGTGGTTTGGCGGAGTGGCGATAACAATGCTGGTAATGCTGGTGGTTTGGCGATAACAATACTGGTAGTGCTGGTGGTTTGGCGGAGTGGCGATAACAATGCTGGTAATGATGATGGTTTGGCGATAACAATGCTGGTCGTGCTGGTGGTTTGGCGGAGTGGCGATAACAATGCTGGTAATGATGATGGTTTGGCGGTGTGGCGATAACAATACTGGTAATGATGATGGTTTGGCGGAGTGGTGATAATAATGCTGGTAATGCTGGTGGTTTGGCGGAGTGGCGATAACAATGCTGGTAATGATGATGGTTTGGCGGAGTGGCGATAACAATGCTGGTAGTGATGGTGGTTTGGCGATAACAATACTGGTAGTGCTGGTGGTTTGGCGGAGTGGTGATAACAATGCTGGTAGTGCTGGTGGTTTAGTGGTTTGGCGATAACAATACTGGTAATGCTGGTGGTTTGGCGGAGTGGCAATAACAATGCTGATAGTGCTCGTGGTTTGGTGGAGAGGTGATAACAATACTGGTAGTGCTGGTGGTTTGGCGGAGTGGTGATAACAATGCTGGTAATGCTGGTGGTTTGGCGGAGTGGCGATAACAATGCTGGTAGTGCTGGTGGTTTGGCGGAGTGGCGACAACAATACTGGTAATGATGATGGTTTGGCGGAGTGGTGATAACAATGCTGGTAATGCTGGTGGTTTGGCGGAGTGGCGATAACAATGCTGGTAATGATGATGGTTTGGCGATAACAATGCTGGTAATGATGATGGTTTGGCGGAGTGGCGATAACAATGCTGGTAGTGATGGTGGTTTGGCGATAACAATACTGGTAGTGCTGGTGGTTTGGCGATAACAATGCTGGTAATGATGATGGTTTGGCGATAACAATGCTGGTAATGCTGGTGGTTTGGCGATAACAATACTGGTAGTGCTGGTGGTTTGGCGGAGTGGCGATAACAATGCTGGTAATGATGATGGTTTGGCGATAACAATGCTGGTCGTGCTGGTGGTTTGGCGGAGTGGCGATAACAATGCTGGTAGTGATGGTGGTTTGGCGATAACAATGCTGGTAATGATGATGGTTTGGCGATAACAATGCTGGTAGTGATGGTGGTTTGGCGATAACAATACTGGTAATGCTGGTGGTTTGGCGGAGTGGCGATAACAATGCTGGTAGTGATGGTGGTTTGGCGATAACAATGCTGGTAATGATGATGGTTTGGCGATAACAATGCTGGTAGTGCTGGTGGTTTAGTGGTTTGGCGATAAAAATACTGGTAATGCTGGTGGTTTGGCGGAGTGGCGATAACAATGCTGGTAGTGATGGTGGTTTGGCGGAGTGGTGATAACAATGCTGGGAGTGCTGGTGGTTTGGCGGAGTGGCGATAACAATGCTAGTAGTGCTGGTGGTTTGGGGGAGTGGCGATAACAATGCTGGTAGTGATGATGGTTTGGCGGAGTGGTGATAACAATGCTGGGAGTGCTGGTGGTTTGGCGGAGTGGCGATAACAATGCTAGTAGTGCTGGTGGTTTGGGGGAGTGGCGATAACAATGCTGGTAGTGATGATGGTTTGGCGATAACAATGCTGGTCGTGCTGGTGATTTGGCGGAGTGGCGATAACAATGCTGGTAGTGCTGGTGGTTTGGCGGAGTGGCGATAACAATGCTGGTAGTGATGGTGGTTTGGCGGAGTGGTGATAACAATGCTGGTAGTGATGGTGGTTTGGCGGAGTGGCGATAACAATGCTGGTAGTGCTGGTGGTTTGGCGGAGTGGTGACAACAATGCTGGTAGTGCTGGTGGTTTAGTGGTTTGGCGATAACAATGCTGGTAGTGCTGGTGGTTTGGCGGAGTGGCGATAACAATGCTGGTAATGCTGGTGGTTTGGCGATAACAATACTGGTAATGCTGGTGGTTTGGCGGAGTGGCGATAACAATGCTGGTAATGATGATGGTTTGGCGATAACAATGCTGGTCGTGCTGGTGGTTTGGCGGAGTGGCGATAACAATGCTGGTCGTATTGGTGGTTTGGCGGAGTGGCGATAACAATGCTGGTCGTATTGGTGGTTTGGCGATAACAATACTGGTAATGATGATGGTTTGGCGGAGTGGCGATAACAATGCTGGTAGTGATGGTGGTTTGGCGATAACAATACTGGTAATGATGATGGTTTGGCGGAGTGGCGATAACAATGCTGATAGTGCTCGTGGTTTGGTGGAGAGGTGATAACAATACTGGTAGTGCTGGTGGTTTGGCGGAGTGGCGATAACAATGCTGGTAGTGATGGTGGTTTGGCGGAGTGGTGATAACAATGCTGGGAGTGCTGGTGGTTTGGCGGAGTGGCGATAACAATGCTAGTAGTGCTGGTGGTTTGGGGGAGTGGCGATAACAATGCTGGTAGTGATGATGGTTTGGCGATAACAATGCTGGTCGTGCTGGTGGTTTGGCGGAGTGGCGATAACAATGCTGGTAGTGCTGGTGGTTTGGCGGAGTGGCGATAACAATGCTGTTAGTGATGATGGTTTGGCGATAACAATGCTGGTCGTGCTGGTGGTTTGGCGGAGTGGCGATAACAATGCTGGTCGTATTGGTGGTTTGGCGGAGTGGCGATAACAATGCTGGTCGTATTGGTGGTTTGGCGATAACAATACTGGTAATGATGATGGTTTGGCGGAGTGGCGATAACAATGCTGGTAGTGATGGTGGTTTGGCGATAACAATACTGGTAATGATGATGGTTTGGCGGAGTGGCGATAACAATGCTGGTAGTGATGGTGGTTTGGCGATAACAATACTGGTAATGCTGGTGGTTTGGCGGAGTGGCGATAACAATGCTGGTAGTGATGGTGGTTTGGCGGAGTGGTGATAACAATGCTGGGAGTGCTGGTGGTTTGGCGGAGTGGCGATAACAATGCTAGTAGTGCTGGTGGTTTGGGGGAGTGGCGATAACAATGCTGGTAGTGATGATGGTTTGGCGATAACAATGCTGGTCGTGCTGGTGGTTTGGCGGAGTGGCGATAACAATGCTGGTAGTGCTGGTGGTTTGGCGGAGTGGCGATAACAATGCTGTTAGTGATGATGGTTTGGCGATAACAATGCTGGTCGTGCTGGTGGTTTGGCGGAGTGGCGATAACAATGCTGGTAGTGCTGGTGGCTTGGCTCTGCTGTGCTACTTTGGTGTTACTGAATGGATTTGTGTGGTTCGTGGCATGTTTTTTGGAGTGAATGCGGTACGTGGTTGGAATCTGTAAAGAGTTGAGAAGTGTTTGAAAATGAAGTTTGAGAATGAGGTTTGAGAATGGAGTCTGAGAATAAGTGTTTGAGAGTAAAGTTTAAATGCGGAGTTGGAGAATGAGGAAGAGAACAATGGGGATAGTTCCAACTACATTCACAATGAATCTTTCCCTACACCAATATGAGGGCGAGGGGTCGTTGAGCGAAACAAAATGGCTGCAGACATAACTACACTTGGGAATGAAAAGAATTAGACAAATAAAAAAACAAATATAGCGTGGAAAACAATGGACTAGATCCATTAGATGTCCATAATAAACTCCACATACAGAAGACAGCAGGGGAAAAAAAAAATTTACAACATATTTTGCAAAAACTAGTTACAGATGTTTTATAAAAACAAAAGCATATTGAGGTTGTACTTACCGAAGCGAAAGGGAGAAGGTGGTCTGATGGAGCTTACCCAAGTGCACGGAGCATCATGCGTCGGACTAGCGGAGTGTGTGAAAAGCTCAACAGAATACCAGATGAGATTTGTACCCGAGCAAGAAAACACTAAACCACAAAAGGGATCCTTAATCCATTTAGCAACAAACTTTGAAAAACAAGTACAAATTATAGATACGACACAGGAAAACGAAACAGAAACAAACAAAGCCCCAATTATTTCAAAGAATAAAAAAGGAAAGCTACAAAAAGTAAATATCAGCAGATATACTCCGACAATTGGGAGAATGACAAAGGAGCAGGAAGATTCAAAAAAAGAGCTCGACAAGACACAGGGATTGACAAGAATGTCAATTCATTGGAATGGCGAAGAAGAGGCCAAATTAGTTGGGAGGGAGAACAAGACATCATCATTGCTCAAGACCAAGGACACTACATTTATGCCTTTAAGAAAATGGAAGGATTGAATCAATCAGACAAATGCAGGTTTTGTGGAGTAGAAACAGAAATTACCAGCCACCTCCTTTTGGTTTGTAAAAAAACTCTTGTTGAAACAGCTGTTCACATAAAGACATGACAGAGTCTGCAGAGTAATCCACTGGCACATCTGTAAAGATTTCAACATCCCGGTCCCAAAACAATCATGGAGACACGAATTAAATCCGGTCCTTGAAAATGAACATATTGTGCTCACGTGCGACAAGATGATTTCGTCAAGTGTGGACCTCGCAAACAAAGCATTGCGTCCGGACACGGTGCTTAAACACAAAAAGGAAAAGTCAGCATTGTTGATCAACGTTTCAGTTCCCAATGACTTTGGTACAGAAATCAGGAAAATGGCCAAGTACCAAGATCTGAAAAATGAGGTCAAGAGGACTTGGAAATTGAAGAAAGCTGAAATTGTACCAGTGACAGTCGGAGCTACAGGATTGATAAACCCTTACCGAGTACCTAAAAATAAATCCTGGGAATATCACTCCAAACAAGCTACAACTGGAGGCTGTCAGAGGTTCAGTGAAGATTTTGAAAAGAGCCCTCTGAATGAGGTTATTAGAATGAAGTTTCACAGTTTGGTTCGTGAGTCATGATCCTTCACCAAAGAAAAAGGTGGAGATTTTGAGTTCTGGGAGAACTTCCTCCCACCTCTTGAAACCCGCAAATGGAGATAACAACCAACAGGAATGTGTTACATGTGTCTCCCCGGGGTCTTCCAAAACCGCAACAATGCTTTGTTTCTCCTTTTCCAGTGATCTGTGCTATCGTGAGTTCATGAGAATGGCCAATTTGAGAAGAAGATGAAAATAAATAAATAATTAATAACTGGTGCATTGTGTGTTGAAAGAATAAGTTCACGAGAATATGCTCAGCGTACGGTGTGTAAAAGGGACATTTCCCTGCCTCCGCTGCAGGAGGCATTACGTTTTCAGGTTGTCCATCTGTGTATCTGTTTGTCCGTGATCAATTTTTGTTCCCGCGATAACTTGTGCACCACTGAAGATATTTTTTTTTCTTTTACCAAACTTGGTACAGGTGTACACTATTATGCAAAGATGAACTTCTAGGATTTTAGGGTCAAAAGTCGTATGGCCTTTCGCTGAAAGTGGCAGATTTTAGTTACCGTGATAACCTGCTGGCCGCGAAAGGGATTTTGACCACACTTGGTACAGGTATGTAGAATGTACTATGATGTAATATTTTGGGGCAAAGGTCAGACGTTATGTGACCTTTCGCTGACAGTAGCAGATTTTCATTACCCGGATAGCATGTAAACCGCTGAAGGGATTTTGACCAAACCCGTCCTAACTATGGATTGTAACACAAAGATGACCCAAGTAAATTTTGGGTTCAAAGGCCAAAGGTCAAGTGCCCTTTAATTAAAAAATCTGTGCTACAGGATTACAGGAATAACTTATGAACCACTCAAGATATTTCAACCACACTGATGGACTGTAATAGAAAGATTAATGTATTGAATTTTAGATTTAAGAGGTCAAAGGTCATGTGCCCTTTGAAAATCATTTTTCAGGCCATAAACTTGAGTTTGAAGCATCTGATTCTGTCTTATACTTGATTGTCTTTTCGTTCTCTCTCTATATATATATATATATATATATATATATATATATATATATATATATATATATATATATATATATATATATATATATATATATATATATATATATATATATATATATATATATATCTCTCTCTCTCTCTCTCTCTCTCTCTCTCTCTCTCTCTCTCTCTCTCTCTCTCTCTCTCTCTCTCTCTCTCTCTCTCTCTCTCTCTCTCTCTCTCTCTCTCTCTCTCTCTACGTTTAATTGAGATCAAAGGTAACAGTGGGTTGACATCTAATGCGGGCAGAGGCATACATCCATCGACGGATTTGTGTGAAATTCTACTTTCAATGTAACACATTGGAGTGTGGAAAAGTTAATCGAGGTACCATATGTCCTCTGGAAAGATTCAATATTTGCCGTACAATGTGGTATCAAAAGATTCCAGTGCACATGATTGAATAGGTGTGGAGTAAATTACTGCGGTCGGGTGTGGAACAGATCCGTGATCATTAAAACCGGTACGTTTACATGTGGAACGGTTCAAAGGAGCAAGGTGTGTTGTGCTGCTCTGTGCAGAAGCTGGAAGTTCCCACTGGATTCCAGCTTACAGATTCAGGAATACGTGGCTGGTTCATTGATCCCAGGGGTAGCAGGGACAAGGACTTTCCACCGTGGATGATGATGGCTGCCATCATACCTGCCTTTCTCGTTTTCATCGTGATATTCATCGAGACTCAAATTACTGCGTAGGTGATACCCAGTGCAATGGCACATTGTCACAAAGTAAACCATGCCACATCAAGCAATCATTGACAATCTAAAAACCAAGTATAATATGTGTTACATTCCAGGTGGGAAAAAGCGAAAGCAAAGTACATGTGAATTTTTTTTAAAGGCCTCAATGATTCCCACTTTGTGTGGTCGGCCAGGGAACGTTTTCAGCCGAAGCCTTTGATGAACCGACTGGCCAGGCCTGACGTTTCACTGAAGATGGCATGAATTTGTAATTTAATACAGGATGCCAATGATAACTCGTCTACTCTTCATGAGAGACACCGTGGTTACTTTAACATCCAAAAACTCCCAGATAGGGCACACAGCTTAACATCTTACCTTGGGATGGTGTATATTTCCTCCACTGATTTTAATAAAGATATCTCCCGCATCACAAAAAGTTATTTTTAATCGTGATTTACGTTATTTGATCGCTGATCCCGAATCCAGGCCAAAGTAACCGGAAATTGCGTATACAGTTGTGAACAAGATATAGCGAATGTAAGAAGAATTCTATGTTCGCTTCTTGTATTTTTTTTTAAGATGAGATCCTGTTCTAGTCGGTGTAGTTGTTGTTGTGAAGGTAATGTTGAGGTAATATTTATTTTTTCAGATGAGATCCTGTTCTCGGCGGTGTAGTTGTCGTTGTGAAGGTAATATTTATTTTTTCAGATGAGATCCTGTTCTAGGCGATGTAGTTGTCGTTGTGAAGGTAATGTTGAGGTAATATTTATTTTTTCAGATGAGATCCTGTTCTAGGCGGTGTAGTTGTCGTTGTGAAGGTAATGTTGAGGTAATATTTATTTTTTCAGATGAGATCCTGTTCTAGGCAGTGTAGTTGTCGTTGTGAAGGTAATGTTGAGGTAATATTTATTTTTTCAGATGAGATCCTGTTCTCGGCGGTGTAGTTGTCGTTGTGAAGGTAATATTGAAGTAATATTTATTTTTTCAGATGAGATCCTGTTCTCGGCGATGTAGTTGTCGTTGTGAAGGTAATATTGAGGTAATATTTATTTTTTCAGATGAGATCCTGTTCTAGGCGATGTAGTTGTCGTTGTGAAGGTAATGTTGAGGTAATATTTATTTTTTCAGATGAGATCCTGTTCTCGGCGGTGTAGTTGTCGTTGTGAAGGTAATATTTATTTTTTCAGATGAGATCCTGTGCTAGGCGATGTAGTTGGCGTTGTGAAGGTAATGTTGAGGTAATATTTATTTTTTCAGATGAGATCCTGTTCTCGGCGGTGTAGTTGTCGTTGTGAAGGTAATGTTGAGGTAATATTTATTTTTTCAGATGAGATCCTGTTCTAGGCGATGTAGTTGTCGTTGTGAAGGTAATGTTGAGGTAATATTTATTTTTTCAGATGAGATCCTGTTCTAGGCGGTGTAGTTGTCGTTGTGAAGGAAATGTTGAGGTAATATTTATTTTTTCAGATGAGATCCTGTTCTCGGCGGTGTAGTTGTTGTTGTGAAGGTAATGTTGAGGTAATATTTATTTTTTCAGATGAGATCCTGTTCTCAGCGGTGTCGTTGTTGTTGTGAAGGTAATGTTGAGGTAATATTTATTTTTTCAGATGAGATGCTGTTCTCAGCGGTGTAGTTGTTGTTGTGAAGGTAATGTTGAGGTAATATTTATTTTTTCAGATGAGATCCTGTTCGAGGGGGTGTAGTTGTTGTTGTGAAGGTAATGTTGAGGTAATATTTATTTTTTACATGAGATCCTGTTCTAGGTGGAGTAGATGTTGTGAAGGTAATGTTGAGGTAATATTTATTTTTTCAGATGAGATCCTGTTCTCGGCGTGTAGTTGTTGTTGTGATGGTAATGTTGAGGTAATATTTATTTTTTCAGATGAGATCCTGTTCTCGGCGTGTAGTTGTTGTTGTGATGGTAATGTTGAGGTAATATTATATTTAAGAAGCGAATGTAAGAAGAATTCTACGTTCGCTTCTCGGCTTTGCCTTTTCCATATTACTGATATCAGGAATCAAATTCAGACTAAACAGCTTAAAGGTGCGTGCACTACCTCTCTACCACCTTGTCAGACACCCATAACTTAATATACAATCCAAAGAAATTGTTGTGATAGTAATCCCCATTAAAGGCTATATAGAATCATGCATGAACTTCCCAGTAAGTCCGGCATGATGGACAATGTGCTGTATGTGTCACTTGATTCCATCTTGTCCAACATTTCCTTTTGTCAACCTTATAGACATCGTGACATTTCTCAAAAAAGTCTATTCTCTCGCCATTTGTATGCAGCATGTGGTTGTGGGTTACCATCAGGTCTCACAGGGGCATGGCAGTGCCACTGATACGGTGCCCCCTGTAGGTTAGAGCAGGAATTTGTAATTTTTTCAGGGTGCCCGATGAGAGCTCACTGATACTTTGCGATGGACATCATGGGATCTGTAACATTCACCAACGAATGCTAGCAGACGGGGCACCCACGTCCATCTGGGAGACAGCACACACATTGATGAATCACCCTGCCTGTGAAACACCAGGATGGCAGTTTATAGTTGGGTTGAGATTTAAACCCAGGCTATGAGTGTGCATACCTCTAGACTAGAGTCTAGGCCATCCTGCTAGTCAGTTACTTGAAGACAAAGATAAAGTTTGTTTTGAACTTGATTATCTTACTTTCTCAACACAATTTGCTTTAATAAAAAAAATGTCCTCTGCCTGCTTTCCATACATTCTCTTATTTTTTTATGGCTTGATATCCATCCTCTCTTTTCCCTCACCACACACTCTTCGTTTTTCCACTACCAGTCTCATCGTCAGCAAAAGCAGCGGAGGTTTTGTGAAGGGCTCTGGATTTCACCTGGACCTGTTACTGCTCGCTCTCATGGGTGGTGCCTGTTCCCTGCTGGGTCTACCGTGGCTTACAGCAGCTGCCGTCCGCACAATCACACACCTCAATGCCCTCAGGGTGCCAAATCGACGTACCAAGCCGGATGAACGTCCAGCAGATGGAGAGATCAAAGAGCAACGCATTACCGCTTTCATTGTATCACTACTTCTTGGTAAGGTTTCATTGCGAGTTGCTGTGCCTTTTTTTTGATGTGCCTCATCAACACCATGTTTCTCAACACATGATGTGCCTCATCAACACCATCAACACCATAAGGTTTGATGTGCCTCATCAACACCATGTTTCTTACAAAAGACTTTTCATTACTGGATGGTGGAAATATTGGCTCCCCACTCGACACACACACACACACACACACACACACACACATATATATATATATATATATATATATATATATATATATATATATATATATATATATATATACATATACATACATATACATACATACATACATATATACATATTGTTACGGTTCTAGCAAACATATGCATACAAGACATACAGTTGTCCCGAAGTTAGTTATGCCATTAAGTATATGTGCAGATAGAATCCCTCCTTGTGTGTCGTGGGAGAGCAAAATGGGGTGCGTTGCGATGTTTTTTTTTTAGTTAGACTAATAAACCTTTATATCCCCTCCATCACGATCCACTGTCCACCTGCGTCTCCGGAGCCTCGTTTTTCCGAGGCAGAATCTTCACGTCCGCAGTTCCTTTTCGGATTCCCCAAACGTTCCAATTCAATCTTGGCTGTACCACCGTCCACCTTCCTCAAACACGCGTGGAGTGGGTGGGCTTTCCCGGCCTGGCCGAAACCCAGCCAGAAAGGGCGGACCCCATGAAGGTCCTGTCCAATCAGGATGGACGATGACGTTGGCTTCGCCAAGGCCCTCCCCGACCTTGGGGATCTATAAGTTACGACACTATCCTCAGAGTAGAGGGAGCGTCGGAGAGTTCGTTGTTGGCTTAGATAGACCGGCCTCATGGGGGCATGAGCCGTCCTCCATGGGGCCCGTAGACTAGTTAGTGGGAATGGTAGGTTAGATTTCGAATGGCAAATGGATTTTGGGGACATGGACAGACATGGAATGTGTCGTGGGGACGTAGCTTAGCAGTCGAGTTAAAAGGAACGTGCATTAGAGTAAGGGATGACTGGGAGCATGAGATAGTTAGGGGAACATCGAGTATGAATTGAAAAAGAAAAGAAAAGAAAGAAATGAAAGGAATACAATGAGTGAATATGGGTCAGCGGGCCCGAGTGAGTGAGTGGAGTGAATGTGGAATGCATTGTGCGAATGAATGATTGGGGGGAGGAGTGAATCCCACCCAAGTGACCCTGGGGTCAGTGTTATGTTAGTTAGTGGGTTAGTTAAATTTACGAAAAGGAGGTCGTTTTGTTGTTGGTGTTGAGAGAAGGCACGTAACTTTTTTGAAGGGTGCAGGAGTACATTCACCGGCTGGAAGCGTGGCTGTTTTCATGACCGTATCGAGTAGAGGGCACCCTGGGCAATGGACTAGTCGGCCAGAGTCGGCCAAGGGTCCAAGGGACCGGGATAGTGTAGTGGGCACGGGCGACCCGCAGAACGGGACCCGGAGCACCAAAATGCCACGTGGGCATCGGAGGGGGGCAATGCCAGGAAGGGCAACCCCCCCTCATTCATAGGGAGCAGGTAGGCTCAGAGACAGCCTCAGGGGGTGCCGTAGTTAGAGTCTGGCAGGAGGGAAATCCCTGCCAAGTGAGCCTCGCTGCCCAGCCATGAAATTGTGCAAGGGCACGAGTGAAAATTTGTGGGCAGGGCCCAAATTAATAATGGAAACCAACACAGGCGACGGGAATCATGGCTGTTAGAACCTTTAGTTTAAAGAGCCAGGCGTATGGAAAAGCCTGGGGTAGTTTAAAGTTAATAAATGCTAGGATAGTTAGGAAATATACCCGTTCGCACCATCCATCCCTTCGCTCTACGTAGGCCGCTGGACCCACCTTGGTAAGATGGCTGAATTATGTGGGAGGCTATTCTGGGGCTTCATTGGGCCTCGAGACAGGATGCTAGTCTCTCCCTTATCCCCCTCCAAAAAGGATCTTAGGGGTTGGGAGTAGGTGGACAGGATAGGTTAGCCGGACAAAGACAGTCAAGGGGTTAGGGACAAGAAATTCTAAAAAAAACAATAATAATAATAAACTAAAAATAAAATAAAAAGGGGGCTAAATTTTGTTGTTTTGTTGTTGCAAATTAAGGGAGTGGATATGGACAAAGAAAGACAAAGACGATAGGTTGGGGGGAGACAGTAGGGTTGGTCCAAGCCTGTTTCTGGACCAGCTGGCACCACCGCATTCCCTCCAGAACTTCACGGGACAATATCAGAGGCCGGCCAGCTTCATATGCCAGCCTGTTGTGCTACAGTTGCTGGTCCGCATCTGCCTTGCCATGCCTCGTTGCCTGCCTTTTGCTTTGACCCCATGCCTGCTGCCCTTGTTGCATTGCCCCCATGTCACCATCTAACCATGTGCACCAGGACCATCAGCAAGTGTTTTGCAAGGACTGCCCTGCAGGCAGCCACTCCAAGGACTGCGTTTGTGCAGCCCACAAATCCATTTTGTTGTGTTTTTGTATCTGTCCATGCACTGTGCCAGAGACTCCAGTCGAGCCACAGAATGATTGACTGTGCATGACTTTTGCCTTTTTCTTCACAGATCACAGGTCCTGGGCCATGGTTAGTGTAAATATTAGTTTAAATTGTAAATAAGTTCTTAACCCACCTGTTATTCGTCTTAATGCCAGCAATGTAGTTAAGTTGTCCGTGTGAGTCTGTTAGTTTAGTTACGTAGTGCACTGGGTTATTTATTTTTGGGACACGTATAAAAATGTCGCACTCGGGGATCCGCAGGTAAATCGTACGAGGGGAAAACTTACACATGCTGGTCACACGAAAATTCAACGACTCGGGACGAGTCTGTAAAAACGGGAGGGGGTAGTGTTACGAATCTGGCAGCCATGAGCACTCAATATTCAGGTCTCCGTAGCTCAGTTATTTCATGAAGTAAATGTGGATAGATAGCTCCCTTTCCCCAACGTCTAATGGGAATTAAGTGTACGTGCACTACGGGTTATTTTATAGTTAGGATTTTTACACCACCAACAACAACGGCATCCTCCCTGGCTTTCTTCCACCATCGGCCTTTCTGACGTGCATACGTGCCGAGTGCCTGTGGGCAGAGTTCCATTGGCAACCGACACATTGGTTAGGAGTCTATTGCAAAGATTGCCTCCAAAGCTCCAGGGTCGAGCAAGATGTGTTGCCTTCAGCCAATGGGCAAAGTGCAAACGACGTACGCCACATTCCAGCCAATGCAGAGGCACGTCGCCCGAAGGAGGAATGCCTCTCAGGGGGGATGGGCCACGAGGATGCTCGCCACCCCTCCCCCCCGGACGAATCACGAACGGTGAGCGGATCGCCTGAGTCGAACCAGCCAATCCGGAGGCGAGTTGCATCGGGGGGGGGGGGTGAAGAGAAGGGCGGGTGTGCGCGAGGAGGTCCTGTCTTTTTCCCTTGAGCCTGTCCCTCAGAGGATCGCTTGCCTGTCTCCTCTGCTGGCGCTCGCTGTCTCGTCGCTTGCCGGAGGAGTGTGCTGGAGCCGGATGCTGCCCTCCGTACCTGGTGCTTGCAGCGGCATCGAGTTGCGGGTTCGAGTCCCGCCAAGCCAGATCGTCAAGGGCCGCACGAGGCGGGAAGGTCCAAGCTAGCTCCTTACCTCAGCTCACCTTCCCTCCGAGCTGGGGGTATCAATAAAGGCCGCGGCCATCATTTCTTTTGGAGTGTGTGTGTGTGTCTGTGTGTGGGCCCGTCTTCAAGTAGAATTGTATAAGTGCTTTCTTTTGCTCATTGTACATTACATTTCTTATTCAGATAACTCTGCTCTTTGTGTGATCCCTCCTCGATTAATTATGATTGTAAATAAATCTCCTTGTTGAATGTCCCAGCTCGTCCTTGTCCTTTCTATCATTGATTTTCCGTGCTGCGAACAGGAATTAGGAGGCCTCATTGTTGCTGCAATCGTGCAATTGGCCGGCAGGGTTCTGGTACTCTCCACTCGGGGTACGACTCTGATCCGGCTCGGTAACGGCCCAGATCGCGCAGATCCTGCCGAGGGTGAATTTCCCTGGTAGTTTGACAACGTGGGTAATTAGGTATATTGAAATTGGCAATTGACCCTACCCCACATGATCGACCTATTGGCGATCTTCGGTCCGATAAGGGACCCGTGACCTTTTGGATTTATCTGAAAGGTACGACCTAAATTCCAGGTGTTCGGTGGAGCCGACTCTACTGCTCCCCCTAGCGGTTGTGCTCACCACTGAGACCCGGCACTACAACAATATATATATATATATATATATATATATATATATATATATATATATATATATATATATATATATATACATATATAAAAATATACATATGTCCACTTTCCATCAATGTACTCTTAAAAAGGAATAGTCGACCATGGTTACTTATGCAACATATGATGCTTATGTTTTCACTTTAAATCCTGCCATGAAGTAGTTTCTTGCTTTTCCATGTCATAACAGTTCAGATCTAAACGCCATCACCATAATCATTAGGCAGGGTGTTGGCTTAACGGTTAAAGTGGCCAATTTAAGATCTTAGGGTCGTGAGTTCAAGCCTTTGTTGTGCGATTGAATTAACACGAGGAGGATTGACTCAGCTTGTCATCCTTCCGAGGTTGGCAAAACGAGTACCAGCTTACTGGTAACAAGGGCATTGCATCAACTGCACAACTGTGCTCCCAGAAAATGATGCAGTCAGGCAGCCATCGTCTGCAAATAACAAATAAATCATCATCATTAATGTATACCATATGGTTCAGGGTGCCAGTTTTGCCCAAGTCGTCTCTTGTCAGGAGTTACAATCCTGTAAAATGAATAACTAATCTTGCTGATGAAACCTAATGTCCTCTCTTTTGCTCCGGCGAAGGGATAACACCCTAAAGTCCAGGTGAGCTAATAAAGAGAGACGAAAAGCATTCCTCAGGAGATTTCTCAGTGCATGCAGACAGCAAAGCATTCTTCTGGGGCAGAGAAACAGAATACTGTAAGTGCATTCTTGGGCAAACCATATTTCAAAGTTTGCCTCCAAAGCCAGCCGCCGACTGAGCATCCTCCGTCGAACAAAGTCCTTCCTTGGCACACCTGAACTCCTATCCACCGACAAGGCTTTCATCCACAGCTTCATGTGGTACTGCTCTCCACTCTGGACTGGCCCTCCTGCCTCACATCTTGACACCATGGAAACCAAGGCCTTTAAGATCATTGGAATCTTCCGTGATGAAGCTGAGTTTATGGGCTTATCACTTCGCCATTGCAGACAGGTCGGTGGTCTCTCTGTCTTCCACAATCTCCTTCCGGTCTTGCATTTCCTTATACTCTTTCCGTGCCCTGTCCCCCCAAGTTTCTGCAGGGATCACAGGGTCCACCATCAACCCCCCTTGTCGTGAAACTTGCTAAATCCAGGATTACTGCTCATCTCCACTCATTTGTTCCCCTTATTTTTCCCCACCTGCGTAACCAACATTAACATCCTCTTCAATCTCATTCTCCCCTCTCGGTGTTCAAGACAGCTGTTTACCACCATCTCAGATCATCCCCAATGAATAAGCATAATTTTTTCTGTCATCACTAACTCCCACCC
>NC_140973.1:37098220-37103220 GCF_056783735.1 Eptatretus burgeri | reverse complement strand
CTACTTCACAGACGGCGCCGACAACACATACCCAAAACCAAGGAAAAGAAATCCCCCAAGAATGAGACAGGCCTGAGGCCGAGACCGGGTCGGGCCTACCCGTCTGGTGATGAGACGCGGAGCGGCGATGGCCCCGCAACCCGCGGGCCTCGTGGACAGTGCCTGGCAGGGGGGTGGGAACGGGGCCCCCTTGGTCGCACTATCTCAGCGCGGGGGGAAACAGGAGGGGGTTGCTGATGCTCGGGGTATAGAGGATCTTTATTATCCCTGGTGTGCGTCTCCACCTCGGCCAGGTCGCGCTGCCGGCCTCCCTCGGGCGTGCAGCTCCTGGCACCGACGCGAGCACCCCCTCGTCCGACTCCAACGCACACGACGAGCAGCTCCACCGCCCGCGAAGTCTTGACCCTCTGCTTCCGACTCTCCTCTTCTTGACTCTCCGACCGCCTCTGACTGACGAACACGGTCCTTTTATCCCCCCGTAACTTCGCCTTTGACCCCCTCCCTTTGACCTTTCACCTCGCTCCCCATTGGCCCGAGAAAAAGTGGGCGTGAAGGCTTTTTGATCCACAAATTTGCATATATCGATCGTTCTGGAGGCGGGGCCAAATCGCCCCTCGCTCACCGATTGGACGGCAAAAAGTGGGCGTGTGTCGTTTTTGATCCGTTTTTGAAGCAGAAAATCCGTGATTTTGTACACGCTGTTCGACGCGCGTCCTACACGAGTCCAGCATCGGTGCCCATGAGTGGCGCGAGATGACGGTGATGCGATGGTGGCGAGTTGTGACGGTAAAGGTCGTGGCGGTTGTGGTGAAGCGGTGTTGTGGTTGGTGGTTGATGTTGTGGTTGTGGTGATGGCGATTGGTCCAAAATAAAGATAGTAAAAGAAAAACGGCTATCCTGAAGAGTCGCAGCACGTATAAATGACATGTATTCCCACTAGACAACGGGTTTGGGCCTAACTACACATGCACTTACCGAGATACCTCACCTAAGGGACCTGAATGGTGGTTTGCGAATCTGGTAACCACAACACTACCCCCTTCCCTTTTTACAGACTCGTCCCGAGTCGTCAAATTTTCGTGTGCCATCATGTGTAGTTTTCCCCTAGTACATCTTACCTACGGATCCCTGAGTGCGACATTCATGGTATTCGTGTCCCCAAAATAAATAACCTGAGGGCTGCGTAACTATCTAAACAAACTCACTCACACGGACGACTTAAATAAAATTGCCGGCGCTAAGACAAACATGCCGGGGGCGCACTCATATGTACAGTACATCTTACCTTAACTTACAAATCTTACACTAAACCATGGCCCAGGATCATTGAACTCTGCAAAAGAAAGCAGTTAGCAGGGAGCCAGGCTGCCCGCATGCAGTCTCTGACTCAAACAATGCAGGTGACAGGGAACGTGGCTGGCTGCTCACACGCAGTCCAAGGCCTTCCCTTTCGAACTGAACGCAGTGAACCACAACGGTGCATGGGCTGCACAACGCAGTCTCCGTGCCAGCTCAAGTGGCACACGCAATGAGCACAACGAATGGATGCATGGACACAAACACGGTGCACGGGCCGCCACTGCAGGCCCGTGTTGTAGCTGCCAACAGGGCAGTTCTTGCAGCTTGCAAACTGTTGCTTTCAGATCCTGGCGCACATGGAAATGAACAGGGGGGGCAAAGCAAAAATTGAACGGGGCTGGTGAACGTGGGCAGTGGGCATGGCATGGCAAAGGTGGCAGGCAAACACAGCCCGCAGAAGAAGGCCGCTGCAGGCAAACACAGCCCGCAGAACCAGGCCGGCACAGGCCTCGAAGAAAAACAGCCAGCAGATGAACTGGCCGGCACAGGCCTTGCAGCACACAGCTGCCGATGAAGTTGGCCGGCCTCCGCCTTGAAGCAAAACACGGCCAGCCGATGAAGTTGGCCAGCCTTTGCCGTTCAGTGGAGGTTGGTGGAGGGAGTGCGGTGGTGCTGGCCACTTGGAAGGCGGGCTCGGACCTACCTACCTGTCTCCCTCCCAACCTATCGCCTTTGCCTGTCACTGTACATACCCACTCCCTTAATTTGTGAAAAACCAATTTAGCCCCAACTTATTTTTTTGTTGTTTTTATTTTTACTCCCCCCCTATAAATCGTCCCCCAACCCCCTTTATCGTCCTTGTTCGGCTAACCTATTCTGTCACCTAGCCTACTCCCAACCCCTACGTTCCCTTCCCGGAGGGGAACAAGGGAGAGCTAACGTCCTGTGTCGAGGCCCAACTCAAGCCTCAGAATGGCCTCCCCAGAGTTCGGCGATCTTTACACCAAGTGGGTCCAGCGGCCCACCACGACAGCGAGGGGATGGATGGTGCGGAGGGGTACATCTCCTAATCTACCCTAACCATTTAACTGTTAAACTACCCCGGGGCTTTCAACAAGCGCCTCTCGCTTAAACTATTGGTTCTAACAACCCAGATTCCCGTCGCCTGTGTTGGTGTCCTTACAATTTCGGGCCTCGCCCCCCAATTTTCTCTCCGTGCCCTCACACGGTCTCCTGGCTGGGACACGTGGCTCCCTTTGGCAGGCACGACCCTCTGCCGAATCTCCCGCTATGGCACCCCGGGCACTACACTGCCTCCGAGCCTACCAGCTCCCTAACACCGGGGAGTGCCCCCCCATGGCACCTCCCCTGAAACGCACACGTGGCAGGCCGGCCTCCCGGGCCCCTTTCCGAGGGTCACCCGTGCCCACAACACTGCCCACGCGGCTAATGGCGCCCCGGGCCCCCGCACCAAGCAGGCGCACCCGTGCCCACTACTCTATCCCGGCCCCCCATGGGCCCATGGCCTACCGCGGCCGACTAGCCTGGTGCCCGGGGTACCCACTCAGCGATACTCACCTTTCGCAGCCACGCTCCCAAGCCCGTCAACAGGGCTCCTGCACCCCTCCAAATGGGTCTCGAGCCTACTTTCCCACCAACAACAAAACGACCTCCATTTTTCAATTTGACTAACCCAGCTAACTCACTTTACACTGACCCCGGGGACCCTTGGGCGGGAGTCACTCCTCCCCCCAATCACTCATCGCACCATGCATTCCCCATTCGCTCCACTCACACAGACCCGCTGGCCTCACTCACTCACCAAGCACATGCTTCCACTTCACTCACCAACTCTTCAACACACTCACCACTGAACTCTGCCATCCTCCTAACTACATCCCCTAACTAACTCGTGCTCCCACGTCGTCCCTTATACTACAGCACGTTCCTTTTAACACTACGTAGCTAAACTACGTCAACCCTACACACTCACTGTCTGTCACGGTCTCCAAATCATCAAAAATCATTTCCCATTTTCCCATCCTAAATCTGGCTACAATCCCTCTAACTAATCCATTCCACGGACTCCATGAGGACTTACCCCTGCCCCATGAAGTCGGTCTAACTAAGCTAACCCTTCCCCCTAACTAGTTTCCATCCTGTGCCCAGGTCAAGGGGGTCTTCCACCCCTTGCCCAGGAATCCTGTACACCCGAAAGTGAGGCTTGCTGTTTTCCTTTTTTTTTTTTTTTTCTCTTTACATGCGCAGCACCTGCGCGGAAACTCAGAGCTCGCGCACTTTGCACCTGCCCGTGACGTCATGCAGCTGCACGTGTTCCTCGTCCCTCCTTGGACGGTACCATCCGGCAGAGATACCCCTCCTGCCGGATTCCAACCACACGTGCAGCCATGGCGTCACCGTGCGCATAAAAAAAAACAAGACCCACGTCTCGAGGGGTTCCCCACACAAACACATGTGCTTTGCCCGTTGGAGCTTAACACACACGATCGCGTGGAGAACCCGTCCGGTCCAAATCCGTAGTCCTGCCTAAACTTTGTCCGTCCGCGGGATCGGCAAATCCACCGCGTGCGTTTCCGGACCGGGACTTCACTCTCGCAAGCGAGCACGTGGTGGTCTCGTGCGTTGCACAGCACGAACCGCGTGCTCACTGCTGGGTGAACCCGGCACGGTCCACGAAATAGCTACAGCCGCTACTCGGCTTTCTCTCCTCTGTCGCCGTCTCCGTCTCCATTCGACCCACGCACACCTGCGTGTTACGACGCACACAGTCCACTCCATCACATTCACACCGGGAGATGCGGCTGCGTGCTCCTGCATGCCAACCGACATCTCCCTCACATACCGCCCTCTCACACACACGGTCTCCCTTGCACACAGCGACCTTGCACACGGCCGTTCACTCACGCGTGCGGGGGCACTCACCCGCGGTGCCTCACTCGCACTCCGTGCCTCATCCACACACGCGGGGGAACTCAACCGCGGTGCCTCATCCACACACCGTGCCTCACTCATACACGCGGGGGCACTCAACCGCGGTCCCTCATCCACACACCGTGCCTCACTCACACACACGGGGGCACACACCCGCGGTGCCTCACTCACAAACACGGCCTCACTCACACACGCGGGGGCACTCACCCGCGGTGCCTCATCCACACTGGCCGTTTCACTCACACCCACGGCCTCTTCCACACACGATGCCTCATCCACACACGGCGTGCTGGGAAGCACGTACTCCGGCACCGTCGCCACCACACCACTCACACACGGGGTCGCTTCCACACACGGGGACGCACTCACGCCTTGCACCACACACACAGGGACAACCACACTGGGGATTCGAGTCCCCACAAGGGTCTCCGGGGCCTCTATACCCCCCAAGCTCGCCGTGCACCCGTCCACAGCACTCCTCCCCTCAACCTCGCAAAGCACGACCGAACTCACCTGGTCGTGACTCGCCTCAAGGGGGCATACTCCCTCCCCTCGTTCCTGGAGGAGGCCATCCAGGTGCTCGCACTGGGTCTCTACCCAGTCCACCAGCTCACCCCCATTGTCCTCCACTACCTCTGTGTGTGTGTGTGCGTCACTTACCCCGTCTTCCTCGTGTAGTCTTTCCTCTATTTTTTCTATCTCCCGTGTCTCTGACAACTCTTCACTCTTTACCTCCCTTGTCTCAACTA
>NC_140973.1:37015720-37080720 GCF_056783735.1 Eptatretus burgeri | reverse complement strand
ATTTTTGGATTACATTGTGCAAATATGGTGGAATTTTTAACATCCCTTACTCCTCCCTTCCTGAACTTATACAGGGCATGGCATTAATATCTGACAGCTATTTGTAATAAAACTTCCCTCACTGTGCTCTGCCTCCCTCCCCCCAACTATCTGCAGAACACACGTGTTCCACCAGCAACCCCCTCCTCGTGAAACTGCCTAAATCCAGAACCACTGCTCATCTCCACTCATTTGTTCCTCTCTTTTCCCACCTGTGGAACCACCTTCCACACTCTTCAATGTCATTCTTTCCCTCTGGTCTCCAACAGCTGTTCACCACCATCCCAGATCATCCCCCATCCAAAGCTATGATCTTTTCTATACCCGTTAAAACACCGCCACCCATCTCAAAATTTTGCTTGTGTATCCATCTTCTCCATCCCTTGCGTTCTCACCTCACCCTCATCATTACCTGCAGTCCTCGTTTGCCCGTCTACCTTCTCCCTCCACCATGCTATTGGCGTTTCCCCCTTTCTCCTGCTGTTCCCTTCACAGCGTGTTGTGTCCTGATCTGTTCTGTGTCCTAGCTCTTCCACGAGCCGAGACCACGTATTTAAAAACAAAGAAACTGAACAAAGTCAATCATATTTTTTGTACTGTACACGAAAGTCAAGTACAGGTATGGGAGATTGTATGACATCATAGCGGTATACACAACCCAACTCTACTTCTTAAAAATCACATCTTCTATCAAATGATGTCCATTACAATTGATGCACAGCTCCCTGAATCGAACCAGAACATTGTTTATTGCTGCCTTCAATGTGTCATTATCAAGAGCAGTGATGCAGTCAGTGATCCGATCTTTAGTTCATCTACACATGTGGGACGTGTCTTGTAAACCTGGCTTTTCAAAAATCCCAGGAGGAAGAAATCTGCTGGGGTTAAAAATCTGGGGATGGCGATGCCCATGAACCATTACTAAACCGAGAGATTATCTTTTGCCCAAACTGTTGCCTTAGAAATTGCATAAGAATTCTTGCAGTATGGCACGTTGCTCCATCTTGTTGAAACCATGTGTCTGTGAATACTATATTTATACGCCGCAATTCAGGAATGAGAAAGTTCTCTTGAATGCTCGCTGAGTTGTAATAGCAAAACCAAATTTAATATCGAGTTCTAAAATATTAATCTGCAATGGCACATTGTAATGCTCCACCATTTAGCCCTACACATTTAGTGGCTCTTAGCCTTGTGTTGGATGAATTTAAAAAACAAAAAAAAATCAATCAAATCTTAAAGGCTTCACCTGTAACACAATCGGACTCTAACCTTACGTGTGTACGTGCTTTGACTCACTCGAGAGATGCACAACGCCCTCTTGGGGCCCACAACTGTCACAACATATACAGTACATTACAAATGTGTCACATACAAATGCCACACCCTGTATTATCCTCATTCCTCCCACTCCTATTTACCTCCACCACCGGAGGTGAAGGAGGTTATGTTTTCACTCCTCTCTGTCTGTTTGTTATTTGCAAAATCGAAGATTTTTCAACTATATTGGTCAGTCGATTTTGTTATTCTGTCTGTCTGTCTGTCGCCTACAGGTCACAATTCTAAACCGATCGCCATGAAACTTTAACAGGTTGTAGAGGTAGTCTCAACTGAGATACCTATTGATTTTGAGGTCAAAGGTCATCGAGGTCAAATTTCTGAAATCGTCATTTTTCATCCGATTAACTTGAAATTTGAACAACATTTGCATATCGTATCACTGGATTGGGAAACCAACGTATTGTTGAGGTCAAAAGTTCAAAGGTCAACTCAAGGTCAAACTTCTAAAATCATCAATTTCAATCTGAAAAATAATTGACTTTCATCCGATTGACCTGAACTTTAAGATTGTCAATTTTAATCTTAACGAAATGGACAATTTCATGTATCCATCGCAATCTTTGGTGGGAGGGGGGGGTGGATTTTGCAAGTACCGTGCTCTGCAGGATGTCTTTTTCTTGTTTGTTTGTTTGTGTGGAGGATATCTCAAAAAAGTTGTGGACGGATCCGGATGAAATTTTGTGGACAGGTTGGATGTGTAACAAGGACGAACTGATTAGATTTTGGTGAAGATCCGGATCCGGATGACTAGAATTTTTAAAGTGATTCTTCACCATTGAGAGATCGAGCTAAAATATTATATAAAGCACAATATCTCAAAACGTTGTGAATGGATTCAGATGAAACTTGGTGGACATGTTGGGTGTGTGACCCCGACAAATTGATTCGATTTTGGTGCAGATCTGAATCTGGATCTGGAGACGAGAATTATTTAATCTTTATAGTGATTCTTCACCATTGAGAGATTGGGCCAAAAACGATATTTAGCATGATATTTCAAAAATGTATTGATTGGGCCCAATATGTTTTCCTGGATCAGGCATTACGTGGTGGAGGTCCTTCTAGTAATCCAGTTAGTGTCTATCTATAAACCCATTACGAGTGTCCTTCTAGTTCACTCTGTTGTCATCCTACCCTTTTTTCCTTTTCTCAATTTAGCCCCCCCCCCAATACCTCATTCTCCCATGTATGTGCGTGTGTATATATATATATATATATATATATATATATATATATATATATATATATATATATATATACATATATATACATATATATATATATACATATATACATATATACATATATACATATATACATATATACATATATACATATATACATATATACATATATACATACAGACACGCACACACAGACAGCCCCAAAAGTGGGAAGGAGCCACAGCAGCTCAAAGTGTGATGTCATGCTCTATGAAAATGTGGACGAATTCTTTGATCAGTGTTAAGTGCTTAGAACAAGCAAAGAAGAACTTGGCTACACAAAGTTGATTGAGGTGATGCCTGGTTCTGGAAGTCAGCAAGATCTGGTTGGGCCAACACAATTCATGGCAAATTGTAAGATCAAGGAACTTCAAAGATTATACCTGTGTAAAAAGTTGATCAGAAAAGAAAAGTTGAACAGATTCACTTTTAATGTAGAGTGAGACACCTGCCTGAAACATCATATTCTAGGTAAAGACCTGTTTTTGTTTTTGTTTTTTAATCCTTTACAGATCAATACAAGGGATAGCTTCAGATTTCTTCTCTCCAAGGTAAGGCACTGTCTGATAACAGGTACAATCATATGGAAAGTGATGTCGAGTATTTTCCAGATAGGAAGAGAGGTAAACACGAGTGTTTGATAACGTTTGGAACCCTTGCTGACCATGCATCAAGGTAGGCTAGGACGAAACTCCTTTTATTTCCAGTAGCAGCCTGTAAAAAACAAGAGATGGCGAGGGATGAAAAAAGTTTTTCTTCCTCAGGTTTTGCACAAGGTTGGAAGTTTTTCTTCTTCTTCTGTGTGCAGCATCATTTACAGGGCAGCATGGCTGTGTCATTGATGAAATACCCCCTTTTGGTAGGTTAGAGCAGGAATTTGGAATTTGTTCAGGGTGTTAGTGATAGCTCTACAACGTCTCCCACTCTTCGCCAAGGACACCGTGGGATCTTTAACGACCACCAACTCATGTCAACAGATGAGATGCGTAGGTTAACGTCCATCTGAGGGACAGCACACACATTGATGCCCAATTCTGCATGTGAAACACCAGGATGACAGTTTATAGCTGGGGTGAGATTCAAATACAGACTAGACGGCTGAGTGGTGAGTGTGCGTACCTCTCGCCTATCCTGCGAACCACACAGGAAGATGAGCATTTGCAGCAAGGGCAATGTTGAGATGTTAGATCTAGCTGCGGTGGAGTCATTTGAAAAGGTCTGGGTTGGGTAATCGATTACCTGGGTGAGAATCTTCATAGCAGGTCCTTTGACAAGACTTGCTGTCTCACAGAAGCCTCAGCTGCTTACATGATGTAATGACAAAGAATCAAGCATGGGCTTGAGAAGTCAAAACAACAGATTATACGGTTACAATCATTTTAGTGCAAAATTGATCCAAAACAGAAATACGTTTTTATGATTGTGACATCCAATGAAACCTTAATTCATTCCTGGGTTCCATCCATTACAGGTGAGGACCATCAGGATGCACACGTTCACAGTGGTGCAGGCTTTGTTTGTGGCCATCTTGATGGGCATGAGTTTCTCCCCGGCTGCAATAGCATTTCCTTTGGTGCTTATTCTTACCATTCCCACACGATGGATGATCCTGCCAAGGTTCTACTCATCCCATGAGCTCGAGGCTGTAAGCAGCCCAGAACATTCATGTGCTTCATTTCAATAAAATCATCGGTGATCTTTGGGAGGGAAGGGAGACGTGGAGTGTAATATAACAATAATAAGGATCTATCTATTTCTCTTCTCTTCTCTTCTCTTCTCTCCTCTCCTCTCCTCTCCTCTCCTCTCCACTCCACTCCACTCCACTCCACTCCACTCCACTCCACTCCACTCCACTCCACTCCACTCCACTCCACTCCACTCCACTCCACTTCACTTCACTCACTCATTCTCACACACACACACACACACACACACTTCCAGAGAAAAGCCGAATAAAAATGCAAGCTCAATTTGAGAAACTCACGGGAATAAATTGTTCCTTTTGACGTTCCTCTCATCCATGATCTTTCCTTCCCGGTCCTACAGCTTGATGGGGAAAATATGGGCCTTACATTTGATGAAGATGATGGACAACAAAACTAGCTTCAAACAATGTATGCCACGCAAATGGTTCCTCCGTTCCATCACCACGCCTTACGGATTTTTTGAGCGAAACGGTGACAGTAATGCAGTATGTCATGGATTGTCATTCCAGGTCCTCTGTACCGTGAGCCCTCCAGATCCTTCTCTTACCCATAGTTCACTGTGATATTCAAGATGGATGCCGTAAGGACTTGTGTGTCTTAATAGTTGCAGAATAAACTATGGTAGGCCGACTAATAGCTGTAATCACAAATGACTGAGAAAGTATAGAATTCTGTTGTTTTGTGCATCTGTGTTATTGCAGGTTGTCTTGTTCTTGCTGAATAAAGCCTACGCTGTACGAGTACAAACAAATCAAGCCTGTTTCCTCGACACTCCCTTTGGCTTATCTCACGAGTAATGCTTTGGGGTTACCTTAACTTTCTGTGCTGCAGTTAATTTCTGATGCTGTTATAGGTAGATGCACACATATACAAACTCCTCCATATCATCATACTAAAATAAGCAATTTGGTGTGTTTGTCTGTCTGACTGTTTTTTTGATTGTGATACCTTAAGTCGTTACTTATCCAATCTCAACCACACTTGACAGAAAAATTGAGGGTCACACGATGGAGGTTGTAGCAACTTCATTGGCCCCCCTCCCCAAGGGGGTGTTCCACCTTGGGTGAAGTCTGTGTTGAGGTGTATATTCATATTAAGATAGCTAATGGTGGCATTCTTCCAAGGCCACGTCTAATAACAAAAGTAATAACACCACTAATGAAAATTAGAATTATATGAATGTTATTACAAAACAATATTAATACTAATAACATCCCCTCTCCTCAAGGGGTTTCCCCACCTTGGACAAACGCCATGTTGATGTGTATAAATAGCTTATCAGAGCTCTTCATGGAAAACACCAGATGTAAAAATATTATAAACCACAAACATGTATGATTACTTTTATAAAATGGTCGCGGCTACTGTTTAATACCAGATTGAAAGAAATCTGGAGGAATCCCGACATCCTTGAGGCATTCTATGCTTATCGCGTCCACCACGGACTAATGGACGTGAGCCCAGATCTACTGTAATCTCTATACAATGGACGTGAGCAGTGGTGGAGGTGCAGTGGGTGCAGGAGCCTGGTGTTGGCTTAGTGGTTAGGGTGGCGGCTTGGGATCCTCGGGTCCTGAGTTCAAGCCCCGTTGGCCGCTGAATTATAATACACCAGGAGGTTGACTCAGCCTGTCATCCTTCCGAGGTCGGCAAAATGAGTACCAGTGTACTGGTAAGGGGGACACTGTAGCAGTGGCATCGCCGCGTCCCAACCAATGATGCAACCAGCAGCCACAGGCTGCACTGAGAGAGAGAGAGAGAGAGAGAGAGAGAGAGAGAGAGAGAGAGAGAGAGAGAGAGAGAGAGAGAGAGAGAGAGAGAGAGAGAGAGAGAGAGAGAGAGAGAGAGAGAGAGAGAGAGAGAGAGAGAGAGAGAGAGAGAGAGAGAGAGAGAGAGAGAGAGAGAGAGAGAGAGAGAGAGAGAGAGAGAGAGAGAGAGAGAGAGAGAGAGAGAGAGAGAGAGAGAGATAGGGCTCCTGGTGGGAAGAAAGAGGAGGAAGGAGCACATGAAGAATTCAAAAGGGCATGTGGTAAGGGAAGAGTATTGATTATGGAGGATTTTAACTTCCAGGGATAGATTGGGTCCAGGAACAGGGAAAGGGCAGAGCAGATGAAGATTTCTTAGTTTTATTCCAAGATTGCTTTTTAACCCAGTTTGTAGATAAGCCCACGAGGGGGAGTGCAGTGTTAGACTTCCTTTTAAGTAACGATCGCAATATGGTGGAGGAGGTGGAGGTCGGAGAACATTGAGGAGCAAGTGACCATAACATTGTGTGTGCAAATATTCTGTTGAGGGTTACAGTTCAGGATTATAGGGTAAGGCTATTAGATTTCAGAAAGGCAAACTTTGAGGGTACGAGGAGAGAGTTGGGTGATGTAAATTGGGAGACTCTAACAACAAGACAATCAGCATCAGAGAAATGGGAAACCTTCAAGGACCAAATGTGTAGAGTGCAGAGTAAGTACATTCCAATGAGGTGGAAAACTAGAAGTAGAAAGAGACCAGGGTGGTTGAATAGTGAGATAAGGAATGGTATTAAGGAGAATCAGAAGGTATTTATTAGGTTTAAAATAACAGTACGAGAGTTAGATTTATATCACTATTGAAGGAAACAGTGGAAAGTTAAAATAACTCATCAATCCAAAAGAGAGTATGAGGACATGGCTAAGAATATTAAACACAAGATCAAGGCTTTCTTTAAGTATATCAGGGAAGAAGAACAGGTTAGAACCAGTGTGGGCCCATTGAGGAATATCACTGGAAGAGTGGTTAGTGATGAAAGTGAGATGGCAGGTCTATTGAACAGGTATTTTGCTTCAACTTTTACACAAGAACAGTCAAGAGAATTGCCAATAGCTGAGAGTATCTATCGAGGAGGTGAGGAAGGGCTTTTGCAGAAGATCCAGGTTGGAGTGGAGGAAGTAAAGGAACAGCTCGGTAATCCAAGAGTAGATAAGGCTCCGGGTACAGATAATATGCACCCGAGAGTATTGATGGAGGTGGCTGAACAGGTTAGCGAGATGTTAACGGATATTTTCAATAGCTCACTGGAGTCAGGACAGGTACCGGAGGATTGGAGAGTAGCAAATGTAACACCACCATTTAAGAAAGGATCCAGAGAAGAATTGGGAAACTATAGACCTGTTAGTTTGCCTTCAGTTGTGGGGAAGGTGTTGGAGACATTAAGGACCAGATGAGGAACCATTTAAACAAATACAACCTAATTAAAGGAAGTCAGCATGGGTAGTACAAAGGTAGTTCCTCTTTAACAAATCCTTGAGTTCCATGAGGCAGTGTCTGATTGGGTGGATGAGGGAAAGGCAGTGCACATCGTATATCTAGACTTTAAGAAGGCATTTGATAAGGTACCACATCGGAGGTTGTTAGCCAAAGTGAGGGCTTGTGGAGTGGCTGGTGAGGTAGCTAATTGGATTGCAAACTGGCTAACTGGTTCCCATTGTGTTGCCTTTTTGGCTGCTGGTTGTTAGGGGAGCAACTATGCCGCTGATGCAGTGGCCCAATTACCAGTATACTGGTGCTCATTTCGCCGACCTCAGAAGGATGACAGGCTGAGCCAACCTCCTGGTGTTAATTCAGTGGTCAACGTGGCTCAAACCTCAGGACCCTCGGATCCCAAGCCACCACCCTAACCACAAAGCCAACACCAGGCTGGCTAAGTGATAGGAAGCAAAGAGTGGCTGTGAGTGGGAGGATGTAAGTAGTGGGATACCTCAGGGATCAGACCATGATTATTCATTATTTACATCAATGATTTGGATAATGGGGTAAAGAGTAAGCTTTCCAAATTTGCAGCTGACGCAAAGCTTGGAGGTGAGGTGGATAGCAGAGGGGGTGGTGATCAGATACAGATTATAGAGATTACAGGATTCAAGGAGTAATTTTGGAGCGTGTCACACAGGAGAAGGATCTGAGGGTGGTAATAGATACGAGAGGTAAGCAGGCAGCACAATACCAGGCAGCTATAGGTAAAGCAAATGAGGTTTTCGGCTGTATTCGGAGGGGGATCATTTATAAAATCAAGAGGTGCTGTTAACATTGCACAGGAATTTAGTGAGGGCCACATTTACAATATTGTGTGCAGTTTTGGTCAACATAACTCAGGACGGGCATAGATACCATCGACAGGGTTCAGCACAGGGCTACTTGATTAATTCCGGGCCTCGCTCGACTTAGCTATGAGGAGTGGCTGAAGGAGACAGGGCTTTATACACGAGAACGGAGGCGGTTACGAGGAGATATGATAGAGATGTTTAAGATAATGAAAGGTATAGATAAAATAAGTGAAGATTAATTATTCAACAGAGTAGACAGTGATAGGACCAGGGGCCGTAGCCTGAGAGTAAAGAAGAGAAGAGTTGAGACGGTAGTAAGGTAGGGGGCTTTCACTCAGAGAGTAGTTAATGTATGGAATGGTCTCCCTGGAAAGGTAGTGGCAGCAGAAACAGTGGATAAGTTCAATTAGAATTAGACAGGTACCTGGAAGTTTTGGAGATAGAGGGGTATCGGGATGTTGATAGGACTTTTAGGTAGTTTTAGCAGTGATGGGTGATTGTGTGCATGTGTACGGAGTGTTGTTGGTGGGTGTCTTGTCAAGGAGATTTGTGGGGTTGATGTTGTGTGTTTTTAACCAAGCCAAAAAAAACAAGTTTTTAACCAAGTTCTTCTGACCACGTCCTTGTTAAAGTGGACATCTCTCTGGCTGTCATCAGAGAACCACCTCACCGCCGTCGAGTCTGGCATTTCAATCAAGCCGACTGGCAGGGTCTCCGAGCAGCCATCAAACTTACAGACTGGTCTCCTATCACTACTTTCTCAAACATCAACTCATCCTGGGAATTCTTTCAAAGAAACTTGCTCTCCCTCATGCACAGATTTATCCCCTCTCGTGTTCAGTTGTCTTACCCTTCCTCCCGCCCTTGGTTTACTGAAGCTTGTGGTGAGGCAGTTGTCCTGAAACAACTTGCCTTTGCCTCATGGAAAGCAAACCCAACTGAGGGCAATCTCAGTTCTTTCCACAAAGCTCGGAACAAGTGTGTATCTACCCTCAGGAGAGCCAGAAAACAACATCTTTCTCATCTCAAGTCTGAACTCTCAAACCTCTCTCCCTCCTCAAAATCCTGGTGGCGTTTAATCAAATCTGTTTCTGGTGTATGTTCCCCCTCCATCCCCTCCCTTACCTCAAATGGCCGCACTGCTGATTCCACACGTGATAAAGCTGAATGTCTAAACTCGGTGTTTGCAGCTAAATCTTGTGTCCCAAACCCATCACTATCTCTACCCACTTTACCCAGTCGCACCCAACTGTCCCTGGACTCTGTATCCTTTTCTCCTGACAAGGTGGAGAGCTTGCTTTCAAACCTCGAGTCAGATTCTGCAACCGGTCCAGACGGCATCAGCCCACGTGTCCTCAAAGCCTGCTCTTCTGCTCTTGCTCACCCTCTCTCTGTTCTATTCACCCTCTCATTTTCCCAAGGTCATCTGCCATCTGCTTGGAAATCTGCTAACATCACTGCCCTGCATAAAAGGTGCAAAAACAGATCCCTGTAACTACAGACCAATCAGCCTTCTCCCAATCATCAGCAAGGTTATGGAATCCATCATTGCTTCAGACATGAAATCCTTCCTCTTCTCCAATGGCTTGATTTCCAATCATCAATTTGGTTTCAGACCAGGTCACTCTACCCTGGATATGCTGCTACTGCTCTCCCATCAATGGATGGAGGTCCTCAATGCCAGACAGGAAATCCGAGCCGTATCCCTGGACATATCACGTGCTTTTGACACAGTCTGGCACCCTGCCCTACTCACCAAACTCTCTTCCCATGGTATTCAAGGCCATCTCCACTCATGGCTCGCATGAACTTCCTCTCCTGTCGCAGTCAACGTGTGGCCCTAAATGGAGTTCTTTCATCCCCTCTTCCTGTGCAGGCTGGAGTTCCTCAAGGTAGCGTTCTGGGCCCTGTTCTTTTTCTGGTTTTCATCAATGATCTCTCGGACTCTCTGGAAAATCCTCTATTTCTCTTTGCCGCTGACTCCACCCTCTGCCGTACCATCTGTCATCCCTCAGACCGGCAAGCAGCAGCTTCTTCGCTCACTGCAGATCTGGATAAAATCACAAACTGGTCCAACACGTGGAACATGTCTTTCAATCCAGACAAATCTCACACTCTCACTATGTCTCTTCGAAAGGACCGTTTACAAAACCCCCCCATCCACTTTCTCAACAATCCTCTAGAAGAAGTCTTTTCTTTCAAGCTTCTGGGTCTCACTATCTGCCATGACCTTTCCTGGGAAAGTCACATTTCCAACCTTGCCTCAAAAGCCAGTCGCCGACTGGGAATCCTCCGTCGTGCAAAGTCCTTCCTCGGCCCTCTTGAGCTCCTGACTACTTACAAAGCTTTTGTCCGTAGCCTGATGGAGTACTGCTCTCCCCTCTGGGCTGGTGCTCCTGCCTCCCACCTTTCTCGACTTCACGCTGTCGAAACCAGGGCTTTTAAGATCATTGGCATCTCCCGCAATGAAGCTGAGAGTCTTTGGGCCTCTCACTCAATCACCGCAGGTTGGTCGGTGGTCTTTCTGTCTTCTACCGACTCCTCTCCCAGCCTTGCCCCCCTGCTCTCTCTGCGATTTGTCCCAACCACATGTGCACAGGGCGCTCAAGGTCCGGCAACATCGCCATTCTGGTAAAACTACCAAAATCACGAAACACTGCTCATCTTCACTCTTTCATTCCCTCTTTTTCCCACCTTTGGAATAAACTTCCCTCACTCTATTCTTTCCCATTCTTCCCTCCAGGCTTTCAAAACAGCTGTTCACCACCACCTCTTATCTTCCCCCCATCCAAATCCTCGATCTTTTCTACCCCCGATAATCCACCCAAGCCCACTTCCTTCAATTCTCCTGCTTTCCTTCCTGAAAGTCCCTGTAATGTCCATCTTCTCCTCGCCATGTTCCCCGTCCCATCCCCATCCCTCTCCCTTCCACAGTTCACCTGTGTCTGTTCCTCAATGTTTTGTCCCTTCCACTCCCACCCCTCTTGTCTCATGCCTCCTTGCTGTGAGTTGTGTGTTAGCTCTCATACGAGCCTCGACCAAGGTATACAAAAAAAAAAAAAAAAAAAAAAAAAAAAGATAAAAAAAGCCCATGCCCCCTCCCCTGAGGGGAAGAAAAAAAACAAAAAACTACAAACACTAAAAAGAAACAAAAAAAAAGCAATTATTTCATTCCTTAAAACATTTTTTTGCATTTTCTTCCTTGGATCTTGTGCAGAAAAATTAGTATGGTGTTCACACAGGCATGATGGGCTGAATGGCCTCCATCTGTGTTAGATTTCCTTGTACCCCAAGGATAATAACATGATCCTTCCTGTTGCTCCTGTTGGGAGTGGGTGTGCTCGTTAAGCTCAACACAAATGATCTACAAACCATTTGTCTTGTTAGTCTCGTTAAAGGATAAGGAAACGAGAACAGGTACTTGGTAGTGCACATACCTCTGCCAGGGTGAAGTTTTTTTTTTGTATACATAAATCGAGGCTCGTGGAAGAGCAAGATTTACATCTTGTATCCCACTGATAAGCCACATCCACATCCATACCTGAACCAAAATCTAATAGGTTTGTTCTTGTCACCTCCCCAACTCATCTATCAGGTTTTATCTGAATCCCTCCATAACCTTTTGAAATATCACGTTATATATCGTTTTTGGTCCCACATATCTCAATGGTGCATTAAAAAAAATTTGAATTGTCCTTTTCCTGTCGCTTCTGCGTTAATATCTAGAAGCGTTTGGGGAACGACCCTTGTGTCCATCCAAGGGTGCTCGTTGAATTTTCTCTTTGTGCAGCAAACCAGATTCCATGTCCAAGTAGATGCGGTGTTAAATATCTTCACCGAGGGCCGTTGGCAGCGTTCTTATGCTCAAAAATATACTTAAAGGAAGCTGCTGAGACTCTTTTATTTGCACTCCTGGACATGCATAGGCTGATGTGGTGTATGTGCCGTTTTGGATCTGTCTGTAATCAAATTACCATTAATAGCAGCTGTGATTTAAAAGAGAAGAAGACAGGTGAAGGGCCAAAGGTGTGTTTGTTGTAACACAGGCGATGGGCCAAAAAGCCTGCTCCTGTCCTAAAGTTTCTTGTATAACCTTGAATGGCATTATAAAAGGCAATAAAACAAAACTTGTAAACAATGATTACCAATAGTTTCCATGCTTCGGGTTCCTGCATCATAATCCCCAGATTAAAAAAAAATTAAAATGGGGGGTTGGGTATTGTAATCAGCTCTGTCCGTCTGTCTCGCTATAGTCTCCAAAAAAGTAATGCAGAAATTCACCAAACTTGGTAGTTACCACATGGCAAAAAGATGCCAGAGCGGTATCGTTTTAGCCAGTCTCCTTGGGCAGGGTCAAAAGGACAAATACCCCAAAATGCAATTACAGGCACATTTTTAAAATGAAATTTTGCATCCCCAATCATCATTGGGGAACGCATGAAATATGCTACGATTTTTTTGGGATTCGACCTCCGGTTCATAGGTTTGTTTTAAAAAAAAATTATTTATTCGTATGCAACCTGTGGCTGCTGGCTGCATCATTTTCTGGGGGCACGGCTGTGCTGCTGATGCAATGCCCTTGTCACCAGCATGCTGGTACTCATTTTGCCGACATCAGAGGATAACAGGCTGAGTCAACCTTACCTGGTGTTAATTCAACGGCCCGACAGGGGTGTTTGAGCTCAAGACCCGAGGCCATTTAGCCAGCCATCTTAACTGTTAAGCCAACACCAGGCCTGTCACAGGGGATCAAAACAAAAGATGTTTTGAAACTCATAATTAATTTGACATTGGGCTTGAGGTGGGAATCATGGGGATTTGCGAGGGTGCATCTTGGATTTCACAAAAGCATAATTTTACAAAAACAATGTACAAGATATTTCATTGAGAAAGCAATAACAATATGCTTTATGCAAATTTACACTTGTGAAACTCGACAAGGATTTCATTTTCTCCAACATGAGTCTCATGTATTCACCTCTCACTTTGTAGTGGGTAGGCAAGCCATGGACGTCAGTATGCTCACAAGTATGACAGAGGGCAGACGTGGGCAACATCAAAACATGTACATGAGGACTTTGGCCTACAGAACTGCTTTTTCTTTTTCTCTCTCTCTACACGAGTGAGGTTCATGGAAGCAAGGTTAAATTGACAGTGGGGTAGTGGGACAACAATTGGGTAGAACTGGCAAGGGGATAAACAAACAGGAGAGAGACAGAGACAGACACCACTGAAACCAGCAAGTAAGAGCATTGTGTTAAGAGTTAATGAGGGTAGTCGAAGCATGAGTCAGGATGGGGAGATGAATTGAGGTGTTAGTACGCTGCTTACTTGAAGCCTTGGAAGGAAGAATGGAAAAGAAGCGCCTTCAGCTTTTGTCATATTGTGTTGTCTTATTTTGTCGACATTTAAGTTTTAAACATGCAAGCTCTTCTTCAAGAGGATTTTATCTGCAAAGGAAAATCAAAATCAAATACAAAACAGAATTCAAGCAGAGTAAAAATTAAAAAGTTTTATTTATGTACAACACTAACAAAATTACATGAACAATATTCATAAACTGGGTTTTTATTATTTTTCAAAATGTCGAATTACAAAAGTATTTTCACTCCATCAACGTTGAGCATATACCGGTTTAACAAGAAACAAATCGTTCAACTTCAATCGCAGTTACACCCATAGACACAGAGCACTATATCTATATTTTGACATACTGTCTGTCCCATTGTTCAGTAGGAGGGCAAATGCTGCTTAGAGACAAACTTATGGGATGCAAGCACCATTTTGGTACCCACCAAAAGCAGCATGAGTTGGGGAACTGACAATCCAACTCCTTAATTGTTGAATCTGCACCCATTAATAAAAACACAAAAAAAACAAACAATTAATTAACTTTAAAAAAAAGAAGTAAATAGCAATCCAATATTCTTCCCACGATTCCACTATGCCCACTACTTTCTGGTCACATATTATACAAGTTGGTTCACTATTGCCTTTCCAGTGAAAGTTTAGAGGGGGAATTAGCTCAAGTCCATGATACCAGTTAAGAAAAGACACACAATAAATGACACTGCATGTGAAAAACCAGGATGGCAGTTTATAGCTGGGTCAGGATTCAAACCAAGGCTAGAGAGCTTTGAAGGGAATGCGAGTACCTCAAAGCCATCCTGGCCATTAGACAAGGTAGCAAGCTTTATTCATTTAAGAACGTTGTACTCAATGTTACATACCTTACCTGCTCAGCACCAGGAAAACAGTTTGGAACTGGATTTTATTCTGTTGAGCAATTAACCTCAAACCAAAACTAAAATATTTAGCTATCCTGTCGATGTTAGCAAAATATAAACAAAATATAAACACCAGGCAAAATATAAAAAACAGCTATCCTGGCAAAATATAAACAAGATCAGAACAAAAACGACAGCTCATCTTTCACGGCAGTTGCAATACCTCAAAATGCAACAGTTTCTGATTCACTCTTACGAGGGAAGAGGTGAGCGACTTAAAACTTTGATGTCGCCTCCATGCTCTCAAAATCACACGCTTTTCCTTACCTTGAAGGACAAACACAAAAAGACTTTAGTGAATTAATATAACGCTCACGTTGATCTCCCCAAATGAAGGGCTCCACTCCTTTGCTTCTCTCTTGTCGCGCTTGTGTGACCTCGTTCCTCATTCTGTTCAAGTCCACGCTTCCCTCTATGGTTCCAAGTTAGTAGTACCCTACCATCTCAGGTCATATTCCTTCCCAATCCATAATCTATTCTATGCTCACCAACACTCCCCTACCTCTTCCCATGTAATTGCAGGCTGCTATATTGACTTCCATATTCTCTTCTTCTGTTCATTCATCCCTTAATTTGTTGCAGCCACATAATCTCCACTGTCACAGCATTATCTTCTACCCTCTGTCCTATGGAACACAAACATCGACTTTATATGATTTATTTAAATGTTAGACCTTTTCTTGAAACTCTTCCCCTCTACTCAGAAAAAGAAAAAGAAAACAACAACACGTTTTAATGTCGTGATTACTCAAACCCACTCCACTGCCTCAGAAATAGTTGGCTTGACCCTGCCTTTCAAGAAGGCTGAAAAGTCGAGCTTTATGCATCCTGTTTTTGCTGGTGTCTCACTGGTAAAATGCAAGCTCGGTTAGTTGTGGTTGAGCTCACGGAATGTAGTTTTAAACAAAGCTCAGATAATTACCTTGAAAGACAATCTTCTTTCAGCAGCTGTGTCCAGTCAGCTGTTGCTTATGTAAACATAAAAGACTCCTTTGTGGACTTATTCAAACATTTTCCTCCTTTTAATAATAGCTATGACATCATTAACATGCCTCTGTTCCCCACTATTTTTTCCTTCCCCCTCCCGCCCTGCATTTCTGTGTGTAAGCTCATAATCGAGCCTCAAAAGTCTATACAAAAAAAAAAAACATTCCACACATGACTCACCTCTTATTACCTCCACCGCAGGAGGTGAAGGTGATGTTTTCACCCCTTTGTCTGTTTGGGTATCGGATATCTCAAAAAGTTGTGGACGGATCCGGATGAAATTTTGTGGACAGGTTCGGTGTGTCACAAGGGAGAACTGATTAGATTTTGGTGAAGATCCGGATTCGACTACTAGAATTTTTAAAAAGTGATTCTTCACCATTGAGAAAAAGGGCCAAAACGATATATAGCACGATATCTCAAAAATATGTTCTCGTGGATCAGGCATTACGGGGCGAAGGTATGCGCTCTACCGAGTGCCCTTCTAGTTTTGACAAAGCAATGATCAATATTTTCACGTGAGCTTATTTGTCATTCTCAGAATCACAAACAGCCAGGAGGAAGGGAAATGTCAAAAACAGCATCGTAAAAGTGACATTCTCTGGAAAATGTTGAAAACGAACACTTGGTACTTGCATATCAATCTAGTTCTTCAATGAGAGGTTTCCTTGCTGTAACTTCATCACTTGCTTCACAACCAGGTCCAGGATGATCCAGCTGGAGCTGCGTTAAAATAGCTGTGACATCATCACAATCATTGTTGCTGGAAACTTTGGTTGTGAATTCAGGGTTGCCGTTTCCATCACTGCTGCTCTCCGAGTCACTGCTACTCTCAAAGGTACTAGTGCTTTCATCAGCATCGCTTTCATCACAATCACTCTGAGATGTTCCACTTTGGCTCTTCTGAAGACAAGAAGCCTCGTTGCTCAAGCCACGCTCCTGCAGAGAAAAACGTTGGACATCAAGCAGAATGCCTTGAAAAGGTGACAAAAATGAGTTTGTGACAAAATACCTTACAGTGTATGAGTGAAATAAGATTTCAAATTCTCCAAACGTTCCTGTACCGAGATGGAGTAACTTACAGATGGATGTGCAAGGTACAAAGGTCACTGGACTCACCTGCTCATGCAGAGTGGCAAGCCCTGCTGCTTCCAGTACCTCCAGATCAAATCCCAGCTCCTCCTTGCACAGTTGTTCTGAGCTCACTGCCTCCCCAAAACTCTTAAGCCTTTTGGAGCTGCATGATCAGGGCACCATGAGCCAGATCCATTGAGAGACTACTTTCATCCATGTGTTCATTTATTTTGTTTGTTTTTTAATCACCAAAATTTACTAATAGTATTGTTATGCATGTTTTTAAAAAAAATGACATTTATGACATAATGACAATACACTGCTCGATACAAATGGCAAACAGCTGGACAAGGTGAGCAAAAACCAACAACGCTCAGTCTCCAAAACCACACCTAAACATGCACAACATCTGACGGAAACTCCACCAATCATGCAACCCACACGTCACCACGTCCTATCGGGACATTAACAAAGGCATGTTTGTGCCTCGGAAACACAAACACAAGAACAAGCACACATGCCCACTCACTCCCATACATACAATACCACATCAGGAGTAAACAATAAAAACAGCAGAGCAGACCATCGATGATGTGACTGGTGTTTGTTGCTTGAGGTTTGACAAAATAAAAATGCTCCTCCATTGACCTCTTGCACTGTGGCACATGACCGGAAACCAATTGTTGCCTCTGGGGAAAAAGCAGACACATGCCGAGACTCAAGGTCAATTGGCCTGAGGAAATCGGCTGGGAAGTGAGCGAAACGTCGCCTGAAACCGGCTCCTGCTCTTGCTTGTTTATTAAAAGATTAGCAAAGTAAATCTTGTTTAGTGAATCTCTCAGTGACCTCAACATCCTCGCCACAAACAGGTACAGACAAGATGGCAGCATCTAAGATGTCATTGAAAGCCTGGATCTTATTTTGACCCAGGAAACCCGTAATCCCAGTCCCCCCAGGCTCAGACGTAATCCCAGGCTAGACTCCTCTCATTCAGCACCTCGAGGGCCCCCACAAGGAAATCCAGAGTCTCCGCAAAGACAACTGCATCATATGCGAAATCAAGGTCAGACCTCTTGACATTCACAAACGATGCACCGCATCGTATATCCTTTTGGATAGCAGGATGAAGAACAAAACCTGTCAAAGGGTGGAGGAGCTCCTTGTGAGCAAACGACCATCTGTATCTGGTGCAGGAATGGAATGGCCATCTTAATCTCTCTAACATCCTCCCCAGAATCCAGTCCATACAAGTGCTGAAAAGTGTGGGGGCAGTACACACACCTGATGAATTCTAGTAACAACTGGAAATAAGTCAGAGATGGTACCACCACATCTCACAGCACTCTCAGTACCAGAGTATAGTTCAGACATCAGATTGATCAGTTTTGCTGGCACCCCACAAAGACTAAGAATCCTCCAGAGGGCATCCCAATTCACTGAATCAAACGCTTTGCAGAGATCGACATAGGCTGCAAGCAGCCCCTGCCAAAACTCTCGTCTGTGTTCGGTGAGGGCCCCCCCGAGCAAGGATACGGTCAATCGTTGACCTCTTTTGTGGAAAGCATGACTGCTCTAGATCGCTGGTGTTCAAGCAAATGGTGGCGAACCCTATCAATAATTATCCGAGCAAAGACCTTGCCGGGCACTGAGAGCAGCGTCATGCTTCGGTAGTTGTTGCAGTCTTGGCGATCACCCTTCCCTTTCCAGAGAGGGACAACAAGGCCCCTCTTCCAGTAAGTTGGGATGATGGCTGTGTTCCAGGCAGAGCACAAAACTGCATGCAACGACATGAGTTTCCAGAATTTCCACCAGCCTTGAGAAGTTCAGCATGGATGCCACAGATCCAGGAACTTTAACCCATTTCACCGGTTCACCGCAGCCTGTATTTCCACAAACCAAGGTGGACAACAGTTGATTGGAGTATCAGCAATAGAGATAGTAACACCCCTGACATCCAATTTGACATCTGATGGATCAGCCTGGCACAGCCGCTCAAAGTAACCGGCCCAGCGAGCCTTCACTTCAGACTCCCCTCACCCAGACCCCCCAAATCTCAACTCAGCCTGTTCGCAAACTCCTCAGCTACTTTTTCATCCTTGAGCTTGCCAACATCCAGTCTAGGCTGGGATGGTACCATTCTCCGAGATTCAAGCTGCAACTTCAGAGTTGCTTCAACAAGCCGGTGGTCATTATTGAGGAACTGAGCACTCCGGTAGACCCTGCAGTTCTGGATCATCCTCTGGCGACCCTCAACGAGCACATGGTCAATCTCACTTTGCCACACCACCAGCATTGGAATCCCAAGTCCAGCGATGAGCCTGCATTTCCAGAGTTTTTCCATCTCCGCGTACTCCAACCTTGCTCTCTCCTTTAGTTGCTCAATTTCAAATTCATGTTCTTTTTGTTTTCTATCCCACTGTCTCTCTTGTTCTTCTTCTCCAATCTCGTTGTTTCCCTCAATTGGTTGATCCCCATTTGGGTGCTGAAACCACGAACCAGCCACCCTAAGTCCATGACTTCTTGCAAAGTTTTAAAGCTGCTTGCAAAGTGGGGGTCCCTACTCCCACCCCTCTTGTCTCATGCCCTCCTTGCTGTGCATTGTGTGTTAGCTCTCATACGAGCCAGGACAAGGTACACCAAAAAAAAAAAGAAAAAAAGTTAAGGAACTCTGTGCTATTCTGGTTCCGTTCCAAACCCATGGGGACTAACACATGTCTCAACCATCCCTCTCAGTTCCAGTAGATGCATTGAAATCCCCCAAGACTAGAAGAGTATCTCGGCTGGGGCACTGATCAACCACAGACTCGAGCGCGGCATAGAATGAGTTCTTCATGGTGATATCACTCGCCTCAGTCAGAGCATATACAGAGACCAGGGAAATGACACCCGAGGAGTGACGAATCCTCAGTCTCATAATACACTCTTTGACCGGTGTTACCTCAATTATCATTCGAGTCAGCTTCTGGGATACAACTACAGCAACTCCTTGGGCATGGTAACCATCAGAGCGACCAGACCAAGAGTAGGTGCAACCACCCACCATGATGTCGCCGCAATCTGGTCTCCGAACCTCAGAGAGTTCTGTAATACCGATGTCCAAACGCTTGAGTTCAGATGACAACAGAGACAGGTGATCATCCTCTCTTAAGGCCCGGTCACACCTTGACGTTTTAGCCAACGTATGCCGATTTTTGAATTTTTTTTCTAAAACGCTGGCACACGTTGAATACGTTATGGGTAAGTTTTGATAACATTGAGAGCACGCTGAAAAACTCTGCCATACGTCGTTGTACGTTGGCTTTAAACGTTGTACTTTTTGGTTGTCCTCAAATTTTTTCATGCTTGAAATTTCACGACGTATGCCGGCGTATGACTCACACGTTCCGCTACGCTGGTCACAAGTTGTATGCACGGTCTGCGATCGTTGACAGACGTCAACACATGCTACTTGTAAGTTAATCATAAGTTGAGACACGCCGAGGTAATGTTTAGCGTACCCGAAACTTATTTCTAACCTATGATTAACGTGTTGTTGGCACGTTACGCGATCGTTGCCACACGTCGACAGACGTTACTTTTAAGTTACTCATAGGCTGAAAGATGTCGGTATAATGGATCGTCCTTGCGTCAGCGTCCACGGCCACCGCCAGGACACTTATTTGCAGCATTCTTCAAACTTTTCTTTGGCATGACGAGGATGTTCACACTTCGATGTCTAGCTTGGCTATGATTCCAATTGTCCATCAGCAGCATCTATTTAAAATAGTCGAGTTTGAGCGTTTTAACACGTTCAGAAGAAACGCTTCAAATTTCAAAACCCCAGCGTCAAAAAACAAAGGCGAGTGACAGCAATTTAAATCGTTCATTGTAAACAATGAAAATAGCAGAGTGGTACCGTTTAAAAGTCGTTGAGTGTAAAAAAAATCCAATTGTTGAGCGCAAACGTCTACTTTCAATAGTGGGGTTTGAGCGATTTAGCACGTTCAATAGAAACGATTAAAATTTCCGAGCGCCAGCGTCAAAAAACAAAGGCGAGTGACAGCAATTTAAATCGTTCATTGTAAACAATGAAACTAGCTGAGTGGTAACGTTTAAAAGTCGTTGAGTGTAAAAAAAATCCAATTGTTGAGCGCAAGCGTCTACTTTCAATAGTGGAGATGCAGCCATTTAAATCGTTGAGTGGCAACCTATGAACCGACCCGTGGACACGCGGACGCAAGGACGATCCATCATAACCCACACCCTCCCCCTCACCTACTACTGCCAACATGAACAAACTACTACTAATACTAATACCAATACCGATACTGATACTGATACTGCTGACATGGACATCGACTCAAAAAGGAACTCAAAAACACTGTTGGGTTCCCCTTTTATGAGCAGCATTTTTATATACCAATTCCCAAAACCGCTGGGAACACGTCTTTATATGGCAGTTGTAAGCTAGAAACACATTCATTTTTCTTTTTTTTTGTCGACCGGAAGACGTCATCGGAATACGTCTACATACGTCGATGTGTGTTGGGACTACGTAAAGAATTGGTTCAAAGCACGTCAAACATAAGTTAGAAATAAGTTTCGCGTAAAAAAGACATTACCGCGACGTGTTTCGACCTATGAGTAGCTTATAAGTAGCCTTTGTGGACGGGTGTAAGCGTCCACATATCGTGTGTAAAACGTATCCCCATCGCATGCAGAACGTGTGTCATACGCCGAGTACATCCAAAAATTTTGAACATGTTTAAAATTTCGTGACGTACTCTACTTACTACGACGTATGATAGCGTACTTTAGCGTTCTACTCACGTATACCAAACTTACTCATACCGTATTTGACGTGCCCCCAACGTTTTAGACACATTTTTCTTAAGTCGGCATACGCTGGCAAGATCGCCAAGGTGTGACCGCGATGTTGTCACTTCCATTTCTACGGCAGTTATGATTTGAATCGTTGTGCGTCAGCCTTTTAATAGGCTACGTCACGACATCGTCGGCAATGCGTGCAACGCGCTATGCCGAAGTTAGACTATCGTTGGGCATAGGTTGTGTAGGCCAACAACAGGTTCAGCATTTGTTGGTATAAGTTATCTATAACACAACGAAACGTTGTGTCCATTACTAATATGTTATGCATACGACCAACTCGTTATGAATACGTCCGAATCTTAAAAAAAAAAACATCAAAAGTTCAACGTCAGCCAGCGTTTTACATACATTTTAATACGTTGCCATCGCTGGCTAAAACGTCAAGGTGTGACCGGGCCTTTAGGGATAGGACATTCCAGGCACCCACCCCAAGGGACCGTCTCAGGTTAACCCAAGAGACGCTGTCTGGTGGACGACACCTCAGCACCACTCCAACACACACTACTGAAATCTGACGCGGGAAGCTTACCCCATGGTTTCCCTCCTGTCATCAAAGATTGGGGGTCCCAAAGGCTTTGTCCCAATGCCGTCATCCAGTGAGCTGCCCTGCGAAGGGCAGCTGCACAGGAGTTACTCCCACTGAGTGGGTTTCAGATTTATTTATGATTTTCGTAAGTTTTGCGGAATGAAGGGTTTTATCGTGGCCGGAGTGCAAATCCTGCCACCAAGCTCCCAACAAAAAAGAAAAAGAAAAAAAAAGTAACCCAACTGCAGGAGCACGTCAGCAGACACAGTTGGGCACGAGATACAGATGGCAGTTAGCTCACAAGGAGCTCCTCCACCCTTTGACAGGTTTTGTTCTTCATCCTACTGGGTGTCCATATCATATACCCTCCTCACCAAGAAACTTGGTGGGGGAGACAGTTTAGTCACCAACAACCCAACAATGGAACAGGTTAGTGCAGGTTTACATGGTACCTGTCGCAAGTCACATATCTAATGTGGCTTGACCTGACAAAAATTACCCTCGCTCTAATCTAAACCAGAGCAATCACTACTCTTTTAAACTCACGGGTCATGTAATGAAGCAGTTTCCCAGAATCACTCTCGCTCCAGTGTAAACCACAGCATTCACTACCTCCTTATGTTTTCTGCTAATTTTTTTGACTTGGCGGAAACAGTACTGGACTCATTAACGCCAAAATACTTCGCCTGGCATCCTGTGTTGTGCGCTCGTGGCCATTCTGATCAAATTATAATTCCTGTATTAAATGGGTTTTTGCTATAATGCAGCAGGAGTGCGCTTTATTTATTTATTTCACTGCTTATTTTCATGTCCATCTATCATTTGTCCTGGGATTCTCAGTTTTCATCATCCAGTGCTTTCTTCTGATAAACTGTCATTGGGGTGGTGACCAACCATTGCAGATTTAGGAAGTAAGAACCGTTTTGGCATGGCTTCAATGGCAAATCCTCAGGGGAGGTTCATTGGTAATATTCTCTACAAAGAGATCAACGGAATTAACAATTATAACCACCCCCTCGAGTAGCTGTCAGTAAACACACAATACCACTTGTGATGTGTACAAGGGAAAGTTGCAAATTGTAATAAACAAACGAGTTTTAAAATATGGATTTTATAACACTAATCCCTGTGCCTGTCACACTTTTCTCATCCCAACTCCTCTAATCCTCCCCCCCCCGCAATGAAACTGAGTCGAGAGCCTGACGGATTTATTTAATGTGGTGGTGGGACAGCACTGGCATGATGGGCCAAGGGCCTCTTCCTGTGTCAAAGTTCCTTGAATCGATGTGGTCACATACTTCATCACAACCATCATACATTATCAGGTTTTGTATCTGTGTGCAGCAGAATCACGTCTTCACTTCATGCAATGTAAAGACGGCACTGCGGTATTTTCGGTGAAGTTCATATCGGAGGGAACGGCGATGAGAAAATCCAACAATGGACGCTATTTCCATATTTACCGACAGACAGATGATCTCCTGCCTGGCGGACATCTGATCAAGGTAACGAGTCTGCAAGCTTTTGTACCTGACTAACTTCTACAACAATACTTCATAAAAACCATCATGATACGTTCAAAAATAAATAAATAAATGAATATATTTTAAATGGTGCGTTCGCATTGTACCCCATCCGGATGAAATGGGGTAAGAAACGAATCAGCATATCGGAATAGCAGCTAAAATCACCAAAATCATGGCATGCTTTGACGACGAAAACATGAAAACCTCCGTATGGGTTGTTACAAAAATACGGATGAGTTTCACCCATGGAGGAGTGTTTTTGTTTTGCCAAACCTTAAACAATAAACGTCAAATGGCATCATCGATGGTCTGCTCTGCTCTTTTTATTACTTACTCGCGATCTGGTGCTACATGTGTGGGTGCTTGTCGTTTGTGCGTTTCCAGGGGATGACGCATACACTTAGATCTGAAATCAAACAATTTCATACTGTTTTGCTCTAAGTTTGAGTTTCTATATAGCATGGCTTTTGGCTTTAAAGCCTGAAAAAAAAAAAGACGTATTGCTGTGAAATTATGGAGAAATATCTTGATTACAAAATTAGCCAAACTAATACAAAACCGGCATTTTGCTTCAGAGAAAGGGACAACAACATTACAGTTTCACATATTCTGAGGTTGGCAGATATGCTTTGTTGCCGTTAACATCTTATGAAAGTAAATTCTGGACTGAAAATGCTCATCTCAATGAACTCTTTGCACAATATTTGACAAACAGGTATGTACAAAACAGACCATGGTACACAGTCTCATGACTCACCTGAGGTGCTGTGTCCACACACAGTATTCTGTAAGGTACAGGTCATTGAGAATATAGGCTGGGTCATTCTTCTGGAACAACCGATGAACGGCCAGCAAGGCTTTCAATGAAGCACGTCGCCCTGCACATGGCACAAGTCATGCGATTCATGTGAAACGTCCTATTATATTCAACTTTCGGAGAGAGGTGAACGTATGAGGTAGTTTATTTAAAATTGCTTCATTTACAGTTTCCTCTGCTTCAAATTAATAATCCATTCATCCATTGTGACCATACTCTGTGCAGAGCGTTAGTGCTGCCCAAGCAGCCTCCTTGGCTATTAGACGCAATCCTGGATGGGTCGCCGCTCCGACACAGGATACCAGTAAGCTGGCACTCATTTTGCTGACCACAGAAGGATGACAGGCAGAGTCAACCACACCTGGTATTAATTCAACAGCCAAGGGGGATTTGAACTCAGGATCCTAAGATTCCAAGCCCACCACCCTAACCATTAAAGAGCAGTTTTGGGTCGCTGATGACTTTGTGTGATTCGAAGGTTGTAATCACATTAATAATCGTTGGGCAATTATTTTCTTACATTTGAAACTCAAAATATGCTAAACATAACTTTTATGTCAAAACTTTTGTCAGTGATCGAAAAACAGACCGGAATTTACCGAAGATGCTATGACGTCACGTTCTCTGAAAACTTCGTGAACATTCGGAAACAGCGTGTGAACAATGGCGAGATGCGAATCAGAGAGTGATTTCAGCGGCGATGAAATTGAGTGTTTTCATTCCGATATTGCAGAGGACGAGTCGGAGAATGATGGGAATTTATACTATGGAGTTTCTGGCCGTGAGCCATATAAATTTGAGCCACTTGGAAGTGCCAGAAAACGGCCTATTTCGTGTACAAGTGGCAGGACTGACTGCCCGGCAGTTCACACTGACAGACTCCACCAGACAGATTGGTTTGTAGATTTTCATTTTCTTGTTCGATGCATAAAATAATGTGAAGTTTGATTCGTCTGTGACTTGATATAATAATTTTTAACCCTCTAGTGACTCAAGAGTCAGAAATAGAATGAATCAATAATGGACCCAAATATATTATACACCATCGCCTTGGCGTTGAAGTCTTTCTGACAGCTGAGCTTGACCCCAGTGAAAATGAACAGTTACAACAAACCCCAACTTTCAAGAGACTGTTGTAGCATATAAATAACAAAACATGTTTAGCCTCATTGGGAAATATTCTACCAAATTTAGAAAAAAAAAAAAGTGGAAAATTGATCAATTTTTTACAATTGAAATGAAATAGCCCAATTTGCTGATGCTGTTAAAAAAGTACTTTAATCAACAATAAGTTGATTTGTTGAGAATTTTTTTCATGCTTGTGTTTTTCAGAAAGTTTATTTATGTGTTTTTCCATGTACGCTTTAAGAATACATTTCAAGGTTTTTCTCACTTAAACTCAACAATTGATTCTGTGACAGAGCAGTATCTGGAGAACTTGTCAACCAACAACTCATATTCACAGAGTGGTGATCAGATGTGTTAATGTCTTCGTAATCCTCGGCTGTGAAATGGTCACCACAAATGACAAGTCTATCCAAACGGTTCTCAATACCCCTTTTCTTTGGGGGAAAATTAGCCCGTTTTGTTTGTACAAATCTTATCCACTGCCGGCGAATGTTTGATTCCTTCGGGAATCGGTGGGAGCGATTACCCGTTTTCCAGCCATTTTTCGCAAAACATGATGACACATGCACGAGGCGTGATGTATAAATATCCAAATAACTTTGTTCTTCAATAATTCAAAATAAAAAAGGATAATATAGACAGTTGCAAGCTCAAAAAAGCGAAGAATGGCCCGCTGAACTGGACACTTCTTCAATAAGCGAGTGAGCGTCCGCTTTGTTTTGGAGAACGTGACGTCACCATCCATATATGGCACACGGATGTTTTTTTCAACAGCCTCGAGAAATAACATCTTCGGGGTTAAATTTCATTAATTTTCCCAATAGTTAGGCAACCACATTAGTTTGCATCGAACCATTTAATGCACATATAATCATATTGATAAATTTTCAGAACATGTTTGGTGACCCGCAACCTGCTCTTTAAGCCAACACCAGGCATAAATGAATAATAATAATAATACCAATTATAAAAAAAAACAAGCACACCATCTTTTGGGATATATGCTGTAAAAACAGTCTGTATACATTCTTAATCACCCCATGATCTTCGAGTTCAACAATCAACGTACATTCGCAGCATCGGCACCGCTATGACCGATGCATCATCGAAAGCTTTTTTCCTTATTATTGTCAAGTAAAATCATCCATGAAGAGTGACAGATTATAAATCAATCAGATACAATTGAAATAGAAAATAGTAAAATAGAACAGTTGAATAGAATGAATATCACACAGGCATGATGGGCCGAGTGGCATCTTGTGTCTGGATTTCCTTCTTTTGTATTTTGTTTATTTTTACTTTTCAGGGCAATTTTCTTCCTTTTCAGAGGTCCAGATGCCCTAAAGGCATTAAGAGTGAAGCTTGATCAGGAGGTTAGTCAGACTACCTGCTCCCTGAATATAATTCACGAGACAGCCGGGATTTTATGGACAGTCCCATCACAACATGGTAATTCTCGAAAGACTTCTTCGTTTCCCGAAGCTTACAATGACAAGTATTCCCATTTATTTAAAAACATACATTCCATACCCGAATGGAACAACCTCTCTGCTCGTGTTGCAAGTCTTCACACCAGAGAACAGTTCCAGAATTGGCTAATATATTAACAACATGAATTTGGATGAACGTCGAAGAAGAAGAAAAAGAATACCTAATATTTCCACTTTCAAGCATATTTGAAATCGTAACCTCTCGTGTGGCAGGAATCGTCACCATTATGCCACCAACATCTCACATGACAATCTTTACTTTATTTCCAGTGACTCATCTGCACAAACGGCAGAGCATGATGATCCGAGCCTTTCTCATTGTTCAAAGAAAATAACACAAGAGCTTAATGTTATTCTCATGAAAGGCAAAAGATATTAAAAAAAAAAAAAAAAAAAAAAAACTCGTGATTTTTCACAAGGCAAAATTCAAATGTGATTTCCATAGTTCCCGTGTCAACCATATTTGAAGAACACTGTGCCGTATTTACCTAGTTTGAGGATGTCGGCAGCATCTGCTACAGCTTGGAGTGCCAGGTCAAAGCGGCGAAACAAAGGGTAGCAAACCACTCGGCGTGCAAAGCACACAAGCACCTCATGCAGACTCTGAAATGTCTGCCAACAAACAGTGGGGAGGACCAAAAAAACAATAATCATATATATATATTTAAATATAAAAATACAAAACTACAAAATATCGTGCAATAAAAGCTGAAAGAACTTGCTATGTTAAACAACAACAAAGTGATATGAAAATAACTACTGTTAATTGTTTTCCCAAATCTCCATTCAACATTCAACCCCCCCCCTCTTCCCAACACCAATGTGGTATTTCAACTTCTCTGACTCATACCTCAAACCAGCAAAGTGTACCGCTGAGTTTTCGGATAGTCCACGGCGACTCGACCTGCAAGGCAGCATGGCACCTGTCACTTGACTATTAACAACCAAAAAAAGCCCTCAGGGATCCAGATAAAATTGAGGAAAGATTAAAAAAAAAAAAAAAGAAGAAGAAGAATTCAGCTCTTCCATCTCCAACACGAGAAATAAAAGGGATGAAAGTATCAAAATGCTAAATACATGCACAAAAGGCATCATTAGCATTCCATAACAAGTTGCCCTTACTGTGGGATCTCCCTCGGTGGTTCGTACATCATATGCATATGCTAGTAGGATGTCCACCATGCCAAGCAAAGCTTCATGACGAGCCCGTCCTAAAAGGCAGGGCTTTCGTCGTGGCAGCTTCAGCATTGCCTCCTTCTCATCTTCTCCCAATGGAACTATGGTTTGAGAGATGAAGAAGAAAACCATTAAAGTACACCAAAGTAACATCTGCCTGGCAGGCTGGCTGTGGTCACATTTAAAAGAACCTCAACGGTGCTCTTCAATGTTCCACGATAATTAAAAAATAAAAAGGGGGGGGGAGGGGGACAATAATTGCTAATGTTACGCAACATCACCAGGGAATGAGGATATGACACAAGGGAACTTACTCAGTTTCTCATCCTCTTCCAAACCAAGTAGCTGAGACTTTCTGCACAATTTCCACCATGGCTCATAGAGCATCAAGTCAGGGAATGAGCTGCATTCAAAAAGATCAGCACTGGAGGAATAGCCAAAGAAGGGGAACAAAAATATTACATCGGAGTATTATTTTACACAAATGCTGCACAAAATCCACCAAAAGCTCGCACAGTACACTTACAGGTAATGATCAGAATCAAACTTGGCGTCCTCTGCCTGTAGCCTCATGTTCCTTCGCTCTAAAATAGAGGTCTGGTCTGGGTCTTTTACATCTGCAACTTCGCTCAGCTCATCCTGGGTGGAAGTAAAACAAACACAGACGATGAATTTTTTTAATTTAAATATTTAAATGTCACTCAAAATTCATGCTGTGGCCAAATTAGGAGCAGTCTATGTTTAATGTATTCATATTCATATTCTGGTGTTCTGCCCTAAGGTTGGCTCAGTGATGCCGAAGCAGTTTATTGGCAAGGGTTATAGTCGGTGGTTTGCCGTTACCTTCCCAACATTACTTAGGGCAGGAATTTGCAGTTTGTTCAGGGTGCCACAGATAACTAGCCTACTCTTCGCAAAGGACACCGTGGGATCTTTAATGTCCACCAACTAACGCGAAAAGAAAGGATACCGAGGTTAACGTCCATCGGAAGGCCGACACGAATAAAGGCTATACAGTTTAGAGGTAAGTCAAGGCCATCCTTCCAGCACTACGTTTAAATGTTCTAAAGTGCAAAACATGACAAGCACCATTGAAAATGGATACATATACATGAAATACCTGTTCACGAGGAATAATATGACTTCTCCTGTTGCCAAGACACAACTTGCACAGAACACAAAGCAAAGCTTGCAAGCAATAGTTGTGGAACGCCCACCTGAAGTCGAATAAACACTCCACTTCTAAGGTTTCCAAAGCCATAGCAGCATCCGGGAAGGCAAAGCTCATCCTTTTCGTCCTCATTGTAGAGTTCCTGCTTCCACTACAAACAACAGCAGGTCGAATGTCTATCGACAAACAATGTTGAACAACCAGTGCTCAGTCACTTCAAAGGTGACCTCATCGATATCTCAAACATGTAATGTTGAGAGATCAAAACATATTTACAATGTACCTGCCAGTCAAAATCGTCCTCAGATTCCGCACCTTCTTCCACGTCTGACGAGGAACAGAGGCACGTTTCATTCGCGTTACAACACGAAAGGATGATCGAGATTCGTCAAATACAGCGATTCATTTTAAGTGCAGGAAGATGCTACCTGTACGAATACACCTTTGTTGCACACAAGCAATGGATTGTTCTGACTTTTCAAACTCGCAACAGACCATTCAAAATTCCAACTGGAGCGAAGTTGATGGCCTGCCAACGCAAATCCCAATGCTTCGCAAATCCCAAAAGTAAAGTTGAAAGATGGCGAACGTTCCACCAGGAATGACAATATCAAATTTTGAGTTAAATTTTCTTTTTCTCGTTTTGAAGCCATTGAGCCCAAGTCGACACCTATGGGCATGAACAGGAGGTCAAATCCGAAAACATCATCACAGATTTCATGTGTTCCCCAATGATGATTGCATATACACAGTTTCATGTCGACAAACCAAGTTGTTCAACTGCTCCACCTGTGGTCGTGAGTACCCCCCTCCCCCCCCCCCGTTTTAAATAATTAAAAAGATGCTCGGTATGAGAAAACTTTAACATAGACATAAACAGAGACATGTTGAAGGACATTATCATCAAAAGAAAACCACAAAGCTTTTCGTTGTGCTCTCATCAGGTGAAATTCACACAAAGTGAATGAGTAATGAAGCAGAAGTCTAATCGACACTTATCAACAAAGTCAATTCTGATTGGACGTTCTCTCCTGACACGTCATGAATGCATCGACTGGATGATGATGTTGATGGAGATGATGATGATGCGTCAGGCACCTCCGATCTCCTCGGGCAAGGGTGGGACGCGACGTGTCCCTTTAGGAGCCAACAGGGCAGTCAGCATGTCCAACCCTTCAAAGTGCTCCCCGGGAGTGGCTTTTGGGAGCTTCAGATGTAAAGTTCCTGCGATAAGGATGGGATGTGCATTATTCAATCGAGTGACTGCTTCAATCTGCAGCAACACGAAAAGTTCAGGATCTGATGAGTTTGTTCAACTACAAGAGCTACCTCGAAGAACAAACACAACGTCTACTCGCCTGAATATGCTGTTGACAATTGTGTGTTAAAAAAAAAGCTGTTCACAAATCTTAAGCTGTGTTGTAATCCCTGACGGTGTAATCCGCATCAGTAGTCGAGGTATCTTCCCTCCAGATTGTCCCGTATGTGCTCGAATAACCACCGAAATACAGGGCGAGTCAGAAGTAGCGCCCAATTTCTGTCAGTTGATTGTTTGTTTGCCATTTGTATTACAGTGTACAAGAAGGTAGAAATAAATGAATGACATGTTTATGTAACCATTTATTCAAGAAAAAATTATGACGGAACTGTACCAAGCTGTCTTATTTGCAATTTTCAAAGTGCCCTCCCTTGTGATCAATGTACAATTGCAGCTGAGCAGGCACAGAGCGGCACACACGTCTGCAGAGTTTGATATCAATTTCCTCAAACTTTGCAGTGATTTGAGCCTTCAATTCCTGAATGGTACGAGGCTTTTCACGATAAACAAGGTCTTTCATGAACCCCCAAAGAAAGAAATCTGGAGGTGTAAGGTCTGGGGAGCGTGCCGGCCACTCGATCGGACCGCGGCGGCCGATCCACTTTCTGGGAAAGTTTTCATCAAGCCACTGACGAACATAACGTCCATGAGGTGGAGCTCCATCATGCTGGAAATACCAGTCCTGATCTTGTGATATGATGATGGATGACGTGTCGTTTTTGACTATGTCGATTGGTTCATTTGCCGATGGACGCGACTGTGGGCAGTGAGACCAGCTTTGTTTGCACAAGGTCGGTCGCAGACACCACACCAGAAACCGGTTTCCACTGCCTTGGATGGATCCTTCCGCCGCAATCGCTCTTGCACAATCTCATGCTTCCAAACGTTCTCAAACCTTTGCACCCCGGTGTGTACTCTTCCCCTCCACTGTGAACGATTCTTGGCAAGTTCTTCCCATGATGACTCGGGGACATCACACTTCCTCATTGTATCGGCCAACATGTCCTTGAAACGTTTCCTTGATTTACCCAACTTTCTGGACCCATTTCTTAGCTCACTATAAAAGATTGACTTGGGTAAACGTGAGTCATTCATTCTGACTAAATGACCAGACCATTGCAGATGACGCTTTCGGATGATGCTTTCGATGCTACAGTACTTTGTTTTTGCCAAAATTTCGATATTCAGAACTTTTTCTTCCCAATTTGTTTTCAGGATGTTTCTCAAGCATCTTTGCTGAAAAGCTTCAAGCTGTCGGATGTGTCGACTGCATACCGTCCACGTCTCCGCTCCATATAGCAGTGTGCTAATAACTACTGCCCGATAGACTGCTATTTTGGTAGCAAGTTTAATGTCATGGCTGTTCCAAACCCGTTCTCTGAGCCTGCCTTTGGAAATTCTGCTGACAATTTCATGATCAAGCTGTCCATCATCAGACAAGATACTTCCGAGATAAGGGAAAGTTTTGGTGGTCTTCAACTCTTCTCCATTGACAAGGACGGAAAATGCCTGATCTTGTACCCGGGGCCAAAAGAAGGTTTGCAGCATATCCAGGTAAATTTCTGCAGTGACAGATCCCTCAAAGAAAAAAATGTCCAATTATCCCCAATGGAGATATGGCTGCCCAAACTGTCACTCCAGGTAAATTTACCTCTTTCTCAACCATCACTCTTGGGTTATTCGCAGCCCAGTAGACACAATTGTGTCCGGTAATTTTGCCATTAAGCTCAATTTGGTGCAAATTCAGTAACTTTCCAAACTCGTAGCAATAACCTGCAAAACAAACAAAAAAAAATAATAATTTACGAAAATTAATAATCTGCAAGACAATTATTAAGAACATGACTTCCCAGAAAGAATGTGACAGCCGGAAAAAAACCAGAAATCGGGCGCTAATTTTGACTCCCCCTGTGTATAAATAACCAGATTATTGACTTCCGCTTGTTTTTGTTTCCATTTATACATTTGATGACGACACAATCAAGTGAGAACCATTGTTTACTCAACGTCACAAGCGACGTTTCGAAAACGAATGAAATGATCAAGAAAATCCTTCATCGTTTTGTGGGAATGAGTGTTTGATTCATTCTTGTCCGCACCAAAGCCTCCGCTCACCCGAATCCGCGTCGTACGACGCACGTTCTCTGCCATCTTGCACCACGGGGCCCGGTAGGTTAAGGCTGCGAATGGACGAGGTCAAGTTAAGTCATCAAAACGTTCGATGAGAGAAACGATAAACCAGGGTTGAGGGTTTTCGAGAAGGCTGACCGGAGGAAATAAGGTTTGCCGTGGAAGTAGAAGTCGTGTCCGTCCACGCTGATGTCAAAGTCTCGGGCCCGAGAATACGGGACGCGGATGGACAGAGACAAAAAGTCCGGCTCCTGCTTCAGCTCGAAGGATGGCGTAATCATGACGGCAATTTACCACACGGAGCGGCCGCTTATAAAACAGAAGCGCCAAACACACACACACACGCGGACGATGTCGAATCACTTCCGGCTCCGAATTATGAGTGCACGCTTCGTCCTCGTTCAATTCGTCCTATCGAAGGTAGTCCTTCAGGGAGGTGTGAAAAATTATATAATATACTCAGCTTTTATTTCGTTTATTAAATATATAATTACATAACAACTTTAATTTCACTTTAACATTTTTTTTTTAGATCTACACGAATCTATAGAGGCCACGGAAAAATATTCGAGGAATCCAAGGACCTTGGATACACAACAGGAGGTCATTTGACCCAACATGGCCTACGTATTGGCAACACCACATTATAAGTGGTCTTCCAAGGAGCTTCAGCCCCAAAAAGGAGGCCATGAGGCGGTTTAGGCCCATCAAAGCCTGCGCGAGTATTGTAAAATACCGTAATATTGTGTAAGGATTCAGAGCGGACGATCCAAAAACCATTTCGCCATTCAACATATCTGGGGTATGTTCATTTACCAAGCAGCAAGCGAGCGCTTGCCAAGCCAGCTGTTGGATTCGAGCCAGCCGAACACGCCCCTGCTATTAGTCCAATCCCTTTTTCCACCAGAGGGAGACTGAATATACAGTAGGTTTGCTCTCCGTCCGTCCCTCGGTCAGTCTGTCCGTCCTTCAGTCAGTCTGTCCGTCTGTCCCTCAGTCAGTCTGTCCGTCCGTCCCTCAGTCAGTCTGTCCGTCCGTCCCTCAGTCAGTCTGTCCGTCCGTCCCACCTGTGGTTTTTCACACTTTTTCCCAATGCCCTTTAACGTATTCAACTGAAACTTGGTACATGCCTTTACTGTGATAAGTTACAGAACAAGTGCGAGTTTCAGGACGTTTTGTCAATTTTTCACAGAGATATGCCCTTTGTGGACTTAGAAAAGATCACATTGGTAAGGAGACCTGGATCGCAAAGCAATTCTCGCTCTTGTTACCTCCGCCACCGAAGGTGAAGGAGGTTCTGTTTTCACCCATTTTGGGTGGTCGCGAGACTACCCTTATTCTCGGGTTTTCCGTCTGTCTGTATGTCTGTTGGGTGGTCGCGAGACTACCGTTATTTTCACTTTTTCCGTCTATCTGTATGTTTGTTTGTATGTAATGGACAGCTCTGAAGACCAGAGGAGTCAACCGATTTTGAGGAAACTTGACTGGTGGGTTCATACCAGGATCTAGTTTTATGCTTTTGAGCACCGTTGCTATGGACACCACCGTTGCCTAGCAACGGGACTTTGAAATTTTTGAAAAATCCTAAAAAAATCGTTTTTTCGAAAATAAAAAATCGGCTTCCAGGCTTTTATGCGCACTATAATCAACATCTTTGTCAAAAAATTTCAGCCCGATCCGTCAAAAACTGTATGACTAGTATGCAATTGTCGCGACCAGCCATGTCTCCTACCGGCTTGTCTGTATGTTTGTATGTAATGGACAGCTCTGGAGGCCAGAGGAGTCAACCGATTTTGATGAAACTTGACAGGTAGGTTCATACCAGGATGTAGTTGTATGCCTTTGAGCACCGTTGCTATGGATGCCACCGTTGCCTAGCAACGGGACGTTGAAATTTTCGAAAAATCCTAAAAAATCTACTTTTTGTTAAATCAAAAATCGGCTTCCAGCCTTTTATGCGCACTATAATCAACCTCTTTGTCAAAAAATTTCAGCCAAATCCGTCAAAAACTGTATGACTAGTATGCAATTATGTCGCGACCACCCATGTCGCCTACTGGCTTGTCTGTCTGTTTGTTTGTTTGTGTACAGGATATCTAAAAAAGTTGTGGACAGATACGGACGAAATTTTGTGGACAGGTTCGGTGTGTAACGAGGACGAACCGATTCGATTTTGGTGAAGATCTGAATCCGGATCTAGATATGACAGTTATTTAATTCTCAAAGTGATTCGTCACCATTGAGAGATTGGACCAAAAACGATATAGTATTGTATAGCATGATATTTCAAAAATATATTGATTGGGCCCGATATGTTCTCATGGATCAGGCATTATGTGGTGGAGGTATGTCCTCCACTGAGTGCCATTCTAGTTTTATTTGATTTCAGTGGAAAAGGATGGCCCAAAAGGAATCGTTAGTAATACCAATGCGATCCCACGATATTCAAAATGTACTTGTCACGTTGACGTGACGAGGAATCCTGATTCGACAGGGACAGCGAACTTTGTTTAAAAGTGAATTCCCTGATGTCCTCATTTTGCTCTTAGTTTCTTTAGTTATTGGTTATCCTCCCTCATCTTTATTCGGGGTCCTGGATTGGCCTAAGTGGCTGAAATTGTGTACGGTTTTACAATCTGGAGATTGCACGATCAAATTCAGAACCCACCTGGATAGAAACGTATCACCGGATCCATGAGACTACATTGGTAGATTAGCCACATCCATTGCCGACCCACAGCACTCAGGATGATACAAGACTAATATTTATTATAAATGGACCCGTGTCCGTCTGTTTGTCTGTTGTGCTAAAACTTGAATACGGTTTAACGGATTTCAATGAAACCAACGACGTGGATTCAGGGAACTCCCAGGAATGTTTGTAATGCAAAAAATAAAAATAAAAATACACCCTTGCGGGAGTGACGGTCATTTCTGTGAGAAAATATATCGCCTCCTGAAGGTAGGGCAGTTTTTGCAAACTTTGAAGTCACGTGATGCGAAAACGAAAGCGAATATCGAAAATCCGGCCTGACCAAAATTTAGATATTGTCCCATAGATTCATATGCCAGAATCAAATTCAAGATCGCTTGAGAAATGTAGGAGGAGAGAGAATTTGAAAATTGTCATTTTTGCATTTTTTGCCAACTTTGAAGTCACGTGACACGAAAACGAAAGCGAATATCGAAAATCCGGCCAGACCAAAATTTAGATATTGTCCCATAGATTCATATGCAACAATCAAATTCAAGATTGCTTGAGAAATGGCAGAGGAGATAGAATTTGAAAATCGTCATTTTCGCAACTTCAAAGGCCTCGTGACCTTGACCTTGACCTTCGGTGATCTTGAAAGTCATACCATCGTGTACGTCTCATCGACCTCTATCAGGATCACTAATGACCAGATCTCCTGCTTCAACTTCATTGTGAACGGACGGACGGACGGACCCATATTACCCTTTCTCTCACCAATATTATTAGGTCATTGGAAATGACCTAAAAAGGGAAGGTTGATTTGTGGGAAGGAATGTTTGTGTGTGGGTGCATACGTGGGCAACGCGTAGCGAAACTACAAATGCCACCTTGCGATACTGGTTCTCCACGGAGGGCAGGATCTCCCAGAAATCCTTTTTATCTTTCCAAAACGAAGTTTTTGTAAGATATGTTTGTCAGCTTGTATGTTTTTTTGTTTGTTTGTTTGTTTGTCTGTAATCACGTATAAAAAATTCTGCAGAGCACAGTTATCATTGGAAATTTTTGTAACTTCGCATATCAGAGGCCTATAGAGGTCCCTTTCAGCGCATAAAATTTTGAAGGTCAAGGTCAAAGGTCAAGGTCACTTTGTCGCAAATCAGGGGAGTCGACGAAACCCTTATTTTTTGAGTAATTTTGATCGGATCGTCTTCAAACTTCATGGGAATATAGTTCATGGTCTGGCGCTCAGCTGATTAATTTTTGGTGTCGATTGGCCTTGACCTTCATGGTTAGCGCCTAAGGTCAAACATATTTGACCCCAAGGTCAAATTTTCAAGTTTAGGAACCATATCGTGTAGTACCTCAAATTGAACACCTCGATGAGTGCTTTCTAGATATGTCAAGCTTGAGACATTATGACGTCATTTGGTGACGTTATGAGGCAAAAGCATGTTTTTCATGGTTACTCTGTAGAACGATTCTCATCGGAATCTCTCGTCGGCAGATATTCCTCAAGGAGTCGCTCCTGGTGGATAGCAGCTCTGTTCACGTCAGTGTGACCTAAAAGAAGTCACACGTGGTCACCTTTTGGCAAGATACGGGTCACCCTGCGGGTGACATTGGCTTTTTATTTTGTTTTTGCCCCGTAGATTAGCCATCGCAGCAAGGATTGGTATTCCCGTCAGCGAAACGACTGGTCTTATATGCTAATTATACATGAATAAAGGTGGGAATTTTATACATTTTTGTTTGTATCTATCGTGCCGGTTCAAAATAATCTTACTTTAAAAAAATAGTATTTTAAGGTATTGTTATTCGAGTGTCAGGAGTCCCTGAAGGTACCTCTGTTCTTCCTCACCTTAATAGCTGACCTCCCAGAAGTCATTTGCGGACGATTGCCTCCTCTTCAAACAAGAAAATATCAGATAAAGGGGACCACATAGAAGTCCAAGATGGCCCATTCCTTGAGCGGTGGGAGAAAACGTGGCCGATGGAATTTAACCCATCAGGAGGATCATGTCAAGCAGACTCACTGAGCAGAATATTTTCCCGTTCAACCAGACCCTTCAGAACACTGAATACTGTGAACACCTTGGTGTCACTTTCACAGATAACCTGACGTGGTCCAGACACGTTGACTTAGTCACCGGCAAGGCCAATAGAACTCCAGGCTCTCTCAGAAGGAATTTAGGCGACTGCAGTCCTAAGGTATGGGAGAGTGAGGTAAGGTGATCCAACTTTTACATCCCGGATCTTCAGAGTAAAAGAAAGGGTGTACAGATAAAGTGAACTGTGACTCATTTGTCCATGATTTTGTAATTTGTAATGAAACATTCCCTGAATTACTTTTGGTTTTTTGGATTGTGGCCAACCAAAAAAAAACAACCTTATCAAATGGCTCAACATCGCTGCGCTACGTAGGAAGATGATCATTAGTCTCAGGTAAATGGAGCTTTGTCGAAGATCAGGTACAGCTTTGCCTGGAACTCATCTTTTGACACTCCACGGTTCGTTTTCCTTTTGTATTCTCGAGGCATTCGTCACCTGTGGAAAATGACATCACATTTGAAGATCATTTCATTGTTTGAAAATGGTTGACCTGTTAATTTAAGACTGGCATCTGTGTCCACGTCAGCTGGAACAAAAGATAACTAGAACGGCACTCGGTGAAGCACATACCTCCGCAAGGTTGAACAGTTTACCTTTTGCATCGTACTGATAGGCCGGATCTGGATTCGGACCTCAACCAAAATCTAGCGGCTTGTTATTCTCACCGACCTAACTCATCTATCTAGTTTTGTCATACCTCGTCCACAACTTTTTGAAACATGCTATATATTTATTGTTCTTGGCCCCCATCTCTCAGTGGTGAAGAATCACTTTAAATTTTGTTAAAATCTTCAGATCTGGATCGTCACCAAAATCGAATCACGCCGTCCTTGTCACAAACTCAACCTGTCCACCAAGTTTTGTCCAAATCCGTCCATAATTTTTTGAGATATCATGCTCACAGACAGACAGACAGATGGACAGACAGACAGGGGTGAAATCGATGACGTCCGTCCGCCTTCAATGGTGGAGGTAATTAAATTAAAATCTCAACCATAGCTCCAAACAAGCGGTTCCAGAAAAGGGCACCTGGAGCTTCGATTCCTCAATGGTAACTGTGGTGATCGGACGTCGGGATGTGTGGAGTGGAGACAAGGCTGAGTGACCTCGGATGGAGAAGCCTGGAGGACAGAAGGAAGGCTAACAGGCTTAATATGCTGAACAACATCAACAATGGCTTGGTGGAGATCAACAAGTCCAAGTACTGTGTATATAACATGGTGACGCAAGAACTCGAGAATCTCAGCGCTTTTTCAAGGAGGCGATCGACCACTCGGCACTAAGACACTCCAGTTCTTTCCCTGGACCCTCCGTGATTCGAACCAGCTACCACCATCATGTACTGCTGTTACGAATCTGGAAGCCATGAGCACTCAACAGACAGGTCCTACAGATCAGTTATATCGGTAAGTACAGTATGTGTTTCTCGGTAGGGTCCCGTCCTATGTTTAATGGGTGATTAATTGTACGTGTGGTGTGAATTATTTTATAGTTGGGATATTTACACCACCAACAACAACAACTACAGCTACTACGACTACATCCACTACAACAACGCCACCTTCCTGCACTCGTCCGGTCGCCATTACGCACGTGTTTTTGACTGGGGACGTGGGCGGAGCTTCGTCATCTCGGGTCAAAGCTCTACTCTGAGGAGGGGAAGAGAGCGTTTCCTCCAGCCAATGAGCAGAGGGCGAGCACCACACGCACAGCCCAGCCAATCGGGAGGCCGCCCCGAGTCGCCTGACAACCCACCGGGCAATCCGGAGGCGAGTTGCGTCGGGGGGGGGGGTGAAGAGAAGAGCGGGTGTGCGCGAGGAGGTCTGTTCTGTTTTTCCCTTGAGCCTGTCCTGAGAGGATCGCCTGCCTGCGAGTCTGTCAGGACGAGAATCGCTTGCCTGTCTCCTCTGCTAGCCCTCGCTGTCTCGTCACGTGCCGGAGGAGCGTGCTGGAGCCAGACGCTGCCCTCCGTACCCGGTGCTTGCAGCGGCATCGAGTTGCCGGTTCAAGTCCTGCCGAGCCGGATCGTCAAGTGCCGCATGAGGCGAGAAGGTCCAAGCTAGCTCTGGTCTCCAGCTCACCTTTCCTCGAGCTAGAAACCTTCAATAAAGACCCGACGCGGTCCATTTCTTTGGGTGTGTGTCTGTGTGTGGGCCCGTCTTCAGGTAGAATTGTGTAAGTGTTTTCTTTGCTCATTGTACATTACATTCTTTATTCGTGATAACTGTGCTCTGTGTTCCCCTCCCCGATTATTGTTATAAAAAAAAAAAAATATATATATATATATATATATATATATATATATATATATATATATATATATATATATATATATATATATATATATATATATATATATATATATATATATATTGTTGCGGATTCGCGCCCGCCGGCGTGCTGACGGCCACGTAACTCGAATCGCGGCACGTCGCCCACCGGACGGACAATCCAGTCGTGACCCTCTCGGACTAACGCCGGGAACCAGTCACGGGTGGACCTTTCGGTCTCACCGCGATCGAGCCAATCAGCCCCCGCGTGGGATAGGGTTGCTCGCCGGGTCGACCTACCTAAGTACCCACGCGGAGGGTAGACCGGGCGATCGCACCTCGCCGCAGGTCGACTTCGGACACGGGCCACTTAAGCGACCCGTTCCGTACTATCAGAATAACCGAGCGGTGTTATCGTCGACCTCGACGGTTCGATTAATTATCGGGCGTATTCAGCCCACTACCAACCCTTTACGTGAAGCAAGATGGGGATTCAATGGGAGAAATGACGAAGCGAAGCGGGAAACAGTTCAACACAAAGCACATTTATTCGCGGCACACGGGAAGCACACAAATACAATTCCACCAAATGCACACAGAAAAAACACAATTCCATTTACACAAAAAGCAAATATAAAAGTGAAAACACAGTGCAGAGCTAATACCGACTACCGAGCACACGGCAACACTTATACAATTCTACTTCACAGACGGCGCCGACAACACATACCCAAAACCAAGGAAAAGAAATACCCTCAAGGATGAGGCGGGCCTGAGGCCGAGACCGGGTCGCGCCTACCCATCTGGTGATGAGACGCGGAGCGGCGATGGCGCCCCAACCCCGCGGGCCTCGCGGAGGGTGTCTGGTAGGGGGTGGGAAAGGGGCCCCCTTGGTCGCACTATCTCAGCGCGGGGGGAAACAGGAGGGGGTTGCTGATGCTCGGGGTATAGAGGATCTTTATTATCCCTGGTGTGCGTCTCCACCTCGGCCAGGTCGCGCTGTCGGCCTCCCTCGGGTGCAGCTCCCTGCACGACGCGAGCACCCCCTCGTCTGGTGTCGCCGCCTTTCCACAGCTCGTCCCCTCCGTTCCGACTCCAACGCACACGACGAGCAGCTCCACCGCCCGCGAAGTCTTGACCCTCTGCTTCCGACTCTCCTACTCTCCGCCTCTGGACTCTCCGACTCTCCACTTCTTGACTCTCCACTTCTTGACTCTCCGACCCTCCACTTCTGGACTCTTCTTTGGACTCTCTGACCGACTCTTCTTGACTGACAAACACGGTCCTTTTATCCCCCCGTAGCTTCGCCTTTGACCCCCTCCCTTTGACCTTTCACCTCGCTCCCCATTGGCCCGAGAAAAAGTGGGCGTGAAGGCTTTTTGATCCACAAATTTGCATATATCGATCGTCCTGGAGGCGGGGCCAAATTGCCCCTCGCCCACCGATTGGACGGCAAAAAGTGGGCGTGTGTCGTTTTTGATCCGTTTTTGAAGCACAAAATCCGTGATTTTGTACACGCTGTTCGACGCGCGCCCTGCACGAGTCCAACACCGGTACCCACAGCGGGGCAAGAACGGTGGCGATGCTACGGTTGCGAGGTGTGATGTGAAGGTCGTGGCGGTTGTGGTGAAGCGGCGTTGTGGTTGGTTGTTGATGTTGTGGTTGTGGTGGTAATCATGGCGGTTGGTCCAAAATAAAGATAGTAAAAGAAAAACGGCTATCCTGAAGAGTCGCAGCTCGCATAAATGACATGTATTCCCACTAGACAACGGGTTTGGGCCTAACTACACATGTACTTACCGATATACCTCACCTAAGGGACCTGAATGGTGGTTTGCGAATTTGGTAACCACAACACTACCCCCTCCCCTTTTTACAGACTCGTCCCGAGTCGTCAAATTTTCGTGTGCCATCATGTGTAGTTTTCCCCTAGTACATTTTACCTACGGATCCCTGAGTGCGACATTCATGGTATTCGTGTCCCCAAAATAAATAACCTGAGGGCTGCGTAACTATCTAAACAAACTCACTCACACGGACGACTTAAATAAAATTGCCGGCGCTAAGACAAACATGCCGGGGGCGCACTCATATTTACAGTACATCTTACCTTAACTTACAAATTTTACACTAAACCATGGCCCAGGATCATTGAACTCTGCAAAAGAAAAGCAGTTAGCAGGGAGCCAGGCTGCCCGCATGCAGTCTCTGGCTCAAAACAATGCAGGTGACAGGGAACGTGGCTGGCTGCTCACACGCAGTCCAAGGCCTTCCCTTTTGAACTGAACGCGGTGAACCACAACGGTGCATGGGCTGCACAACGCAGTCTCCGTGCCAGCTCAAGTGGCACACGCAATGAGCACAACGAATGGATGCATGAACACAAACACGGTGCACGGGCCGCCACTGCAGGCCCGTGTTGTAGCTGCCAACAGGGCAATTCTTGCAGCTTGCAAACTGTTGCCTTGCGGATCCTGGCGCACATGGAAATGAACAGGGGGGGGGCAAAGCAAAAATTGAACGGGGCTGGTGAACGTGGGCAGTGGGCATGGCATGGCAAAGGCAGCAGGCAAACACAGCCCGCAGAAGAAGGCCGCTGCAGGCAAACACAGCCCGCAGAAGAAGACCGTTGCAGGCAAACACAGCCGGCAGATGAACTGGCCGGCACAGGCCTTGAAGTACAGCAGCTGCAGACGAAGTGGCCGGCACAGGCCTTGAAGCAAAACACGGCCAGCCGATGGCACAGGCCTTGCAGCAAAACAACAGCTGCCGATGAAGTTGGCCGGCCTCCGCCTTGAAGACAAACACGGCCAGCCGATGAAGTTGGCCAGCCTTTGCCGTTCAGTGGAGGTTGGTGGAGGGAGTGCGGTGGTGCTGGCCACTTGGAAGGCGGGCTCGGACCTACCTACCTGTCTCCCTCCCACCGATCGCCTTTGCCTGTCACTGTACATACCCACTCCCTTAATTTGTCAAACCCCAATTTAGCCCCAACTTATTTTTTTGTTGTTTTTATTTTTACTTCCCCTCTATAAATCGTCCCCTAACCCCCTTTATCGTCCTTGTTCGGCTAACCTATTCTGTCACCTAGCCTACTCCCAACCCCTACGTTCCCTTCCCAGAGGGGAACAAGGGAGAGCTAACGTCCTGTGTCGAGGCCCAACGAAGCCTCAGAATGGCCTCCCCAGAGTTCAGCGATCTTAACACCAAGTGGGTCCAGCGGCCCACAACGACAGCGAGGGGATGGATGGTGCGGAGGGGTACATCTCCTAATCTACCCAAACCATTTAACTGTTAAACTACCCCGGGGCTTTCAACAAGTGCCTCTCGCTTAAACTATTGGTTCTAACAACCCAGATTCCCGTCGCCTGTGTTGGTGTCCTTACAATTTCGGGCCTCGCCCCCCAATTTTCTCTCCGTGCCCTCACACGGTCTCCTGGCTGGGACACGTGGCTCCCTTTGGCAGGCACGACCCTCTGCCGAATCTCCCGCTATGGCACCCCCGGGCACTACACTGCCTCCGAGCCTACGAGCTCCCTAACACCGGGGAGTGCCCCCCATGGCACCTCCCCTGAAACGCACACGTGGCAGGCCGGCCTCCCGGGCCCCTTTCCAAGGGTCACCCGTGCCCACAACACTGCCCACGCGGCTAATGGCGCCCCGGGCCCCCGCACCAAGCAGGCGCACCCGTGCCCACTACTCTATCCCGGCCCCCCATGGGCCCATGGCCTACCGCGGCCGACTAGCCTGGTGCCCGGGGTACCCACTCAGCGATACTCACCTTTCGCAGCCACGCTCCCAAGCCCGTCAACAGGGCTCCTGCACCCCTCAAAATGGGTCTCGAGCCTACTTTCCCACCAACAGCAAAACGACCTCCATTTTTCAATTTGACTAACCCCGCTAACTCACTTACTCTTACCCCGGGGTCCCTTGGGCGGGAGTCACTCCTCCCCCCAATCACTCATCGCACCATGCATTCCCCATTCGCTCCATTCACACAGACCCGCTGGCCTCACTCACTCACCAAGCACATGCTTCCAATTCACTCACCAACAACTCTTCAACACACACACCACTGAACTCTGCCATCCTTTTAACTGCACCCCCTAACTAACTCGTGCTCCCACGTCGTCCCTTACACTAGTAGCACGTTCCATTTAACCTACGTAGCTAAGCTACGTCCCCACTACACATTCACTGTCTGTCACTGTCTCCAAATAAATCATTTTATTTCCCAACCTAAATCTGGCGACAATCCCTCTAACTAATCCATTCCACGGACTCCATGAGGACTTACCCCTGCCCCATGAAGTCGGTCTAGCTAAGCTAACCCTTCCCCCTAACTAGTTTTCATCCTGTGCCCAGGGTAAGGGGGTCTTTCACCCCTTGCCCAGGAATCCTGTGCACCCGAAAGTGAGGCTTGCTTTTCCTTTTTTTTTTTATGCGCAGCACCTGCGCGGCAACTCAGAGCTCGCGCACTTTACACCTGCCCGTGACGTCATGCAGCTGCACGTGTTCCTCGTCCCTCCTTGGACGGTACCATCCGGCAGAGATACCCCTCCTGCCGGATTCCAACCACACGTGCAGCCATGACGTCACCGTGCGCAAAAAAAAACACAAGCCCCACGTCTCGAGGGGTTCCCCACGCGAACACATGTGCTTTGCCCGTTGGAGCTAAACACACACGATCGCGTGGAGAACCCGTCCGGTCCAAATCCGTTTACCTGCCTAAACTTGTCCGTCCGCGGGATCGGCAAATCCACCGCGTGCGTTTCCGGACCGGGACTTCACTCTCGCAAGCGAGCACGTGGTGGTCTCGTGCGTTGCACAGCACGGACCTCGTGCTCACTGCTGGGTGAACCCGGCACGGTCCCCGAAACAACTACAGCCGCTACTCGGCTTTCTCTCCTCTGTCGCCGTCTCCATTCCACACACGCATACCTGCGTGTTACGACGCACACAGTCCACACCATTAAACTCACACCGGGAGACGCGGCTGCGTGCTCCCGCATGCCAACCGACATCTCCCTCTCATACCGCTCTCTCACACACACGGTCTCCCTTGCATACGGCCGTTCACTCACGCGTGCGGGGGCACTCACCCGCGGTGCCTCAATCGCACTCCGTGCCTCATCCACACACGCGGGGGCACTCAACCGCGGTACCTCATCCACACACGGTTCCTCACCCACACACGCGGGGGAACTCAACCGCTGTGCCTCATCCACACACGCGGGGGCACTAACCCGCGGTGCCTCACTCACACTGGCCGTTTCACTCACACACACGGCCTCACTCACACACGGTGCCTCACCCACGCACGGCGTGCTGGGAAGCACGTACTCCGGCACCATCGCCACCACACCACTCACACACGGGGTCGCTTCCACACACGGTGCCGCACTCACACCTTGCACCACACACACAGGGACAACCACACTGGGGATTTGTGTCCCCACAAGGGTCTCCGGGGCCTCTACACCCCCCAAGCTCTCCGTGCACCCGTCCACAGCACCCGTCCCCTTAACCTCGCAAAGCACGACCGAACTCACCTGGTCGTGACTCTCCTCAAGGGGGCATACTCCCTCCCCTCGTTCCTGGAGGAGGCCATCCAGGTGCTCGCACTGGGTCCCTGCACGGTCCGCGAGCTCACCCCCATTATCCTCCACTACCTCCGTGTGTGTGTGCGTCACTTACCCCGTCCTCACCGTGCAGTCTCTCCTCTATCGTTCCCTTCCCGGCTACCGTCACTGCCGACTCTTCACCCTTTACCTCCCTTGTCTCCACTATTATTTCCTTTGTCACGGCCTTCATGCCCGCCTGCAGGCATCGGCCCATGTTCTGCGTCTCACCCCGGAACTTTTTCATTTCCTCCTTCATGTTTGTTTCCATTCCGTTCATTTGCTTGTTCATTTCGTTTGTATTTGTATCCATCTTTTCGTTTATTTGTTGTGTATTCGCCTCCATTTTTTGTGTATTCGCATCCATTCTCGCTGTCATTGCCGCCAGCATGGCGCATAGCTGGGCCATGTCGGGTGCGCTTGGGTGAGCCGTTTCGGCAGGGATCGGGGAAGGGTTTTGGTGGAGGGGGGAAGGGGAGGTGTCATACACCGCGGCCGCTGCCGCACCCATTTCGGGCTCTGGGTTCAGTTGGGCGAGTCCGTGTTCCTGCACAATCAACATTTCCTGCACGGGGATTCCATCCTGGACCATGGACTCTACATTATTACACATATACATTTCTAATACCCCCGGCTCCCGCTCTCCTTGAGACGCCATCTTGCTTCTCGTGAAGGGTTAATTTGCTCGCTCGTAATTTGGAGGGAATCGGGGGTCGCTTCTCTCACCCCTGGACCGATTCCCGTGAATTTCGCTGGAGACAGGAGAGCCTGTTGTCCCGCTCTCCAATACCAGTGCCGCGAGGAGGGCGATGAATTTGTATCCCACTCCTGACACCAGTGTTGCGGTATTCGCGCCCGCCAGCGTGCTGACGGCCACGTAACTCGAATCGCGGCACGTCGCCCACCGGACGGACAATCCAGTCGTGACCCTCTCGGACTAACGCCGGGAACCAGTCACGGGTGGACCTTTCGGTCTCACCGCGATCGAGCCAATCAGCCCCCGCGTGGGATAGGGTTGCTCGCCGACCCGACCTACCTAAGTACCCACGCGGAGGGTAGACCGGGCGATCGCACCTCGCCGCAGGTCGACTTCGGACACGGGCCACTTAAGCGACCCGTTCCGTACTATCAGAATAACCGAGCGGTGTTATCGTCGACCTCGACGGTTCGATTAATTATCGGGCGTATTCAGCCCACTACCAACCCTTTACGTGAAGCAAGATGGGGATTCAATGGGAGAAATGACGAAGCGAAGCGGGAAACAGTTCAACACAAAGCACATTTATTCGCGGCACACGGGAAGCACACAAATACAATTCCACCAAATGCACACAGAAAAAACACAATTCCATTTACACAAAAAGCAAATATAAAAGTGAAAACACAGTGCAGAGCTAATACCGACTACCGAGCACACGGCAACACTTATACAATTCTACTTCACAGACGGCGCCGACAACACATACCCAAAACCAAGGAAAAGAAATACCCTCAAGGATGAGGCGGGCCTGAGGCCGAGACCGGGTCGCGCCTACCCGTCTGGTGATGAGACGCGGAGCGGCGATGGCGCCCCAACCCCGCGGGCCTCGCGGAGGGTGTCTGGTAGGGGGTGGGAAAGGGGCCCCCTTGGTCGCACTATCTCAGCGCGGGGGGAAACAGGAGGGGGTTGCTGATGCTCGGGGTATAGAGGATCTTTATTATCCCTGGTGTGCGTCTCCACCTCGGCCAGGTCGCGCTGTCGGCCTCCCTCGGGTGCAGCTCCCTGCACGACGCGAGCACCCCCTCGTCTGGTGTCGCCGCCTTTCCACAGCTCGTCCCCTCCGTTCCGACTCCAACGCACACGACGAGCAGCTCCACCGCCCGCGAAGTCTTGACCCTCTGCTTCCGACTCTCCTACTCTCCGCCTCTGGACTCTCCGACTCTCCACTTCTTGACTCTCCGACCCTCCACTTCTTGACTCTCCGACCCTCCACTTCTGGACTCTTCTTTGGACTCTCTGACCGACTCTTCTTGACTGACGAACACGGTCCTTTTATCCCCCCGTAGCTTCGCCTTTGACCCCCTCCCTTTGACCTTTCACCTCGCTCCCCATTGGCCCGAGAAAAAGTGGGCGTGAAGGCTTTTTGATCCACAAATTTGCATATATCGATCGTCCTGGAGGCGGGGCCAAATCGCCCCTCGCCCACCGATTGGACGGCAAAAAGTGGGCGTGTGTCGTTTTTGATCCGTTTTTGAAGCACAAAATCCGTGATTTTGTACACGCTGTTCGACGCGCGCCCTGCACGAGTCCAACACCGGTACCCACAGCGGGGCAAGAACGGTGGCGATGCTACGGTTGCGAGGTGTGACGTGAAGGTCGTGGCGGTTGTGGTGAAGCGGCGTTGTGGTTGTGGTGGTAATCATGGCGGTTGGTCCAAAATAAAGATAGTAAAAGAAAAACGGCTATCCTGAAGAGTCGCAGCTCGCATAAATGACATGTATTCCCACTAGACAACGGGTTTGGGCCTAACTACACATGTACTTACCGAGATACCTCACCTAAGGGACCTGAATGGTGGTTTGCGAATTTGGTAACCACAACAATATATATATATATATATATATATATATATATATATATATATATATATATATATATATATATATATATATATATATATATATATATATATATATATATATCCCTGTTTTTGAATGTACCAGCTCGTTTCTGTGTTTCTTTCATTGGCTTAGCACGCTGTGTATTGAGAGATAGCGAGGGTAAATTGTTCATTTGGTCCGGCGCGGCTCTGGTAACTCCGCTCGGTTACGCCGGGTCCGAGTCGTTACCGGCGACTCGGATCGGACAGGGTCGGCCGAGGGTGTGGTTCCCCGGTAGTTAGACTGCGTGGGTATTTAGGTACATTGAAATTGGCAATTGACCCTACCCCCACGTGGTCGACCTATTGGCGATCATCGGTCAGATAAGGGACCCGTGACCTTTCGGATTTATCTGAAAGGTACGACCTAAATTCGGGGTGTTCGGTGGAGCCGACTCCACTGCTCCCCCTAGCGGTCGTGCTCGCCACCGAGACCCGGCTCCACAACACTGCGACCTCCTCATCGGAGTCATTCAAACGCCCACGCACGCACATAATTACCACATCGTCATGAACCTATCGGCCGGTTCGTTATCGGAGCAATAAGAAGAAGAAGAAGAAGAAGAAGAAGAAGAAGAAGAAGAAGAAGAAGAAGAAGAAGAAGTAGAAGAAGAGGGCGTGTGTGCACCTGATGCACGTTCTTCAACGCTCATTGTGAAGATCCTTGATTGAGAATGGCGGGAACGGAGGGAGGCGTGCGGTTGTGAGAATTAGGGGCGGAGCCACGGGACGTTGGGAACGTCGGGGGCGGAGCCACGGGACGTTGGGAACGTAGGGGGCGGAGCCACGGGACGGTGGTAACGTAGGGGGCGGAGCCACGGGACGTTGGGAACGTAGGGGGCGGAGCCACGGGACGGTTGTAACGTAGGGGGCGGAGCCACGGGACGGTGGGAACGTAGGGGGCGGAGCCAAGGCACGGTGGTAACGTAGGGGGCGGAGCTCACGAGCTTGTGTCCTGCGTGCTTCGTGAGATGCGGCCGCTTCGTGCCGTTCTCCTGTTTGCTGGATTGTTGTCCGTGTACGTGGTGCTCCACTCTCTCCGCCGGAGTTACGGACGCTCGGCTTCAGGCCCAGGCTTGCTTTGGGCAGGTTCAAGCTCAAAGAGACAATGGTTGCTTGCCGCGCCCAGGACGGGCAAGTTCTCTGCCTTTGGACGTTTCCAAGGCATTTCTGGTCAGAGGTACGACGGCTCCGTCCTTACATCACCCCCATCCTCGGTTCATACAGTAACATTGTAGTTACACGTGTTTAGTTTCCAACGATTCGTTACGTTTGTGCTTTCACCAGAATGATTGAAACAACACGAGTTGGACCTTCAGCCTCTTTTGATGTGTGTGTGTGTGTGTGTGTGTGTGTGTGTGTGTGTGTGTGTGTGTGTGTGTGTGTGTGTGTGTGTGTGTGTGTGTGTGTTGATGAGAGTTCATTCTCGAGCCTTATCGACCTCTGTATATTTGTTCTGACAACTATATTGATTGCCAACAGCCAAGTCACAGTTTATTGGACAATAGTTTGAGTAAAATTAATAAAACAAGTGGCGCCAGGCACAACAAATCTCGCCCATTTAAGGCATGAAGTTATTTTGGGGATCAAATTTAAATTCGATACATCCTTAACCTGAATGTTGATTATAAGGAATATTTTAGTCTTAGTTTGAAGTCAATTAAACCATTTTTGACAAAGTTGTAACCGTAAAATGATTTTGACCTTTCAAGGCCACGTAAGGTCAAAGGTCATGGTGTCAAATGAAAGTCAATAAAGGACTTGATTTATGTCTTCCACAGTAAACACGCATATTCCTTACCTTTTTGATTAATAATGGAAAATTTGTAATTTTGACTGATGACCACGACCCCCAAAACTTCGGACCCTACCGATCTTCACAAATATGCATTTTTCACTATAGGAATGGGTAGGATTATAAGTGATAAATATAATAAGGTTCACTATAAGCTTAGTTTGAAGTAAATCAGATCATTTTTGACGAAGTTATGAGCGAAAAACGATTATGATCTTTTCGTGACCTTGACCTTTGATTCAATTGGACCCAAAAGTTAATGGGGTCGTCCAAGGTTCATTGCCCACCTGTGGATTAAATTTGATAGTGTTTGCTGAAGCCGTTTTGCCATAAAGTTGCTAACAGACAGACAGACAGACAGACAGACAAGCCGGGAGGCGACATGGGTGGTCGCGACATAATTGCATTCGAGTCATACAGTTTTTGACTGATCGGGCTGAAATTTTTTGACAAAGAGGTTTATTATAGTACGCATAAAAGTCTGGAAGCCCATTTTTGATTTTCGAAAAAATTAATTTTTTAGGATTTTTATAAAATTTCAAAGTCCCGTTGCTAGGCAACGGTGGTGTCCATAGCAACGGCGCTCAAAAGCATAGAACTAGATCCTGGTCTGAACCTACCTGTCAAGCCCACAGTTTCATCAAAATGGAAGCCCACAGTTTCATCAAAATCGGTTGACTCCTCTGGCCTCCAGAGCTGTCCATTACATACAAACAAACAAAAAAATGACGGTAAAATAGACACCCGATTTTTGAAGGACTACCATTTGAAAAATAAAACCAAAATAAAAAATCGGCTCGAGTAAAATTTTCTAAATATCTCGAAGTGTTTAATTCCGAAGTCTCGTTTCTCCACATTCAAAACTGTAGGACAAGTATTGAAAATACCGTACGCGGTTTTTCGGCTGCTGCATAGCAACGGGTGGTTGCTTAGCAACGAAACTCAAACGGGAACACTCCCAGCTCATATGGCACCTGGTCGCCAAGTTTCATCAAAATCGGTTTGCTGGTTTGTGCTGTGGAGCCTCGCGTTGCACACACGCACACGCACACGGAAAACCTGACAATAAGGGTACTCTAGCGACCACCCAACATACAAACAGACAAACAAACCAGACAATTACAATATCCCGCTCCCTCCCTCAAGGGGGGCGGGATAATGAGAAAACAAAATCCAAATCTCTGATGATTCATCATCATCATCATCATCTTCATCTTCATCTTCATCTCTTCCTGGAAGCCCACAGCCAATCTGACCGGATCGAGTAAACATGAAATGTTAAGTAGTTGTCTGTATTGTCCGAGTTGAGAGCAAGTTGTATTGAAGTGTTGTGCGGTGTCCAGTTCAAGGTTGACAGTGTGGGCAGGACTGGTCTCGAGGTTCTGTTGATGGGTTTCGAGTGTGGGCTGGAAACCGGAACGAAGTCCACATATTAAATGTTACTCTGGAGGAGTGTGGCGAGTGTTTGTTCCGATGGATGGATTCATGCTTCAGTAAGTGTTCGGTTGCCATAATTCCAACTGCAAAAGACAGAATGTGAACTTGAAGTGTCAAACTTTAAAACGATGTTGAACATCTTCGCTTACAAACATTTCGTCGGTGGAAGTGTAGACCCTTTGCTAAGTTTAAAGGATTACGATGATGTCCTTTCCCTTTTACATTCACAAATTCTCATGTTTCCTTCATCGTCCTTGCATTTCAACTTATTTGATGAGAAATGACCATTTCTGGCATGTTTTTTTTTAATCCTATACCTTGTTTTGAGATCAGCTGCAAGGCTCTCACGAACCAGCTGGCCAAGCCGACGGTTTGGAACTGGTCAGGGTGCCAGCGATAATTCTCCTACTCTTCATGAAAGGCACTGTGTGTAGGATCTTTAACATTCGCCAGTTTCTTCCAGGAGAGGGGACACTCGTCTTGACGTCCATATGTTTGTGATGTATCGCTCTCCTTGTGAAGCACCAATCTGACAAGTTAGAGTCGAGTTGATAATCGAACCGAGACGAGACCGCTCAAAGGGAAGTGCGCTACCTCGGTGTCATGTGGAGTTTACATCATCAAGTTTCATTAACCCCAGGTTAAATGTGTTAAATGAGATGAACCATTTTTTTAATTACCTCCACCAATGACTGTGAAGGTGGTTATGTTTTCACCCCCCTCTCTCTCTCTCTCTGTTTGTTTGTCTGTGTACAGGATATCTCAAAAAGTTGCAGACAGATCCAGATGAAATTTTGTGGACAGGTTTAGTGTGTAACAAGGACGAACTGATTAGATTCTGGTGAAGATCTGGATCTGGATCCGACTACTAGAATTTTTAAAGTAATTCTTCACCATTGAGAGATAGGGCTTAACTAATGTGTAGCTGTAGCACAATATCTCAAAAAGTTGTGTACGGATTCTGATGAAACTTGGTGGACATGTTGGGTGTGTGACAAAGAAGAATTGATTCGATTTTGGTGAAGATCCAGATCTGGATACGAGAATTATTTAATTTACATCGTGATTATTCACCACTGAGAGATCGGGTCAAAAACGATATATGACATGATATTTCAAAATGTACTTGGCCCGATATGTTCTCACCGATCAGGTATTACGTGGCAGAGGTATGCGCTCCACCTAGTGCCCTTCTAGTTTAATTTTTATTTTATTTTCCATTTGCCGCAACGCAAGCAGAAACCTATTCATCCCTCTTGCAATTTAACAGGCAGTTTTATTACAATTAAATCATTGCAAATCAAAAACAAAAAGTACTCTGCGATAATCAATAACTTGCCCTTGTCGTGCTGCATGTGTGTGGCATGAACAAAGCCCAAACACAATGGTACAGAACATGCGCTTAACTTGGGGAAAACGACAGCCACTTGCCTCTACAACAAAGGGGTCTTGTAAGGAAATAAGTTAATCTTCAAGCTGGACAAGACTGAAGAAATGGGATTTGGGTATGCTGGGGGAGGGAGGGGGTAGTAGTAGTTTGGAGTGTGCCACACTCCCTCTCAAGGGGGCGGTCAGAGTCAGACACTGAGATGCAGACACAAGCCAACTCATCCGTGGTGTGGACGTGAGGAACAGAGCACTTCTCTCACCTAACTCCTGCCTGGTTCAAGAAGTGATACATGTGACAGCACGTCCTTAACTCTCTAGTCTAAAATTGACGAACACTGTCTCTTGCGCGGGCCATACACCAGACAATAATCCCTAACATATGTCCTTAATACAGGTTGAAATGCCCTATAAACTGCGTCAACACAAATGGCACTAAAACCTTAAATGCAAACGATTGCTCGCTACCCAATAAATGTAGCAATATTTCATTTATTTATTTATTATGTCAAATCCATATACTGATTTTTTAATTAGGCATCCAACTTTTAACAATTTTCATGCAATACATTTATTTGTTAAAAAAAAAAAAACAACAAAATCTTGAATTTCCCACAAAGCAGCTTGAGGGGTTGAGCTGTCATTTTAAACAGGTGTGGCTCAGCAAACTATTTTCAATGTCTATCTGTACCTGTGTGGAAATAAGATTTGGTGAGGCTGTTGTATGTAATTCCCTCCACTCTCAATGTTTAGAAGTTGTGTTGAGCCTGTTTTTAATTTTTTTTATTTTTAAATGCATGCTTCGAAAATATAAAATGAATTGAGGAAAGCAAACACTTGTGCACAGTTGGTATAACACCATAATTATCGTTTTAATAAATCAATGTGCAGTGCAAGTTAAAGTAGTGATTTATTGAGGCTCACCTCTTATCTTTCATTTGCTCCCAGCTTGTATCTGATATGGGTACAGACATATAAAAAAGTACAATGGTAAGTTTGAGTGTTTTTATCAGCTGCCAAGATATGGTTGCTGCTGAAAGTATTTCGAGAACGTTTTTTTTTTTTTGTGTGCACACTGAACACACCTGTCTGTGTGTGTTTATTCAGGATGATCAACCACATTTCAACAGCGAACTGCAATCCTTTACACTTCAGAATGCACTGTCCTAATTGTTTTGTGATGGGCATTTTAGCATTTTTTTTTTTGGCATTGTAACGTGTTTGAGTTTAATTGTAATTCATAGCCAAGTCAAAGCGTAATAGTTTTCATTCATGATTTGATTTTGGGTTGGTCTGTTTGACATGCCCATCTAATTACTTTGTTCAAGAGCCTGGAATCTCAAGTTAAAATCTCAATGTTCATTTGTCCAATGCTTCTGTTCATGGAATTCATGTGAGCGTTTAGTGGCCTCCTGTTGCCTTTGCCATGTGTTTATGTGTGTATATACACAAGTATATGTATTGGTAAGGTTCTAGGAACCGTATGCATACAAACATACAGTTGTCCTGAAGTTAGTTATGCCATCAAGTATATGTGCAGATAGATCCCTTCCTTGTGTGTAGTGGGAAGACACTGGGGTGCGTTGCGATGGGCTTTTAGTTAGGTTTATAAATCATTTCTCACCTTTTTATTTTGAACCACAGTACCTCCCTCTTGCTTTCCAAGGCAAAATCTTTGTGCAGTACTTTTTTGGTGAATCCAGACACTCGTGGACTGGACGGGATTTCCGGTATGGCCGAAACCTGCCCAGAAATGGTGGACCCATGGAAGCTCCGTCCAATCGGGGCCGACAGTGACGTCAGCTTCACCAAAGCCCCTCCCCGCTGAGGGAGATCTATAAATTACGAAGCAACCATAAGAGTGAGGAGCGTTGGAGTGAGATAGTTTGTCGGCTGGTAGCAAAAACAAGGAGGAAGGTCATAGAGTGGTTGCGCTCTTTGGGGGTCGTACGTTTTGAGTGTGAAGACCTCGACCCGACCTTGACCGGGTCTCTCGTTGGGTCCTGTCTGCAGCCCTGATCTCCGCCTCGGACTCCGCTGTACTCGACCCTGGCTCCTTCGCAGACATGGTCTCCACGCGTGTGGCCGTGCACCGAGCCGCACGACCATTGACAGGTGCCGCACCACGGAGCATCCCTTCCCTCCAACGTTCAGGTACCCGAAAAAACTGCGACCTCAGCTCACCTCCCTCTCTGGCTGCGGGGGTTCTTTGCCATACATCTGGGTTTATTTTCGTCTGAGTGTGTGGCACCGTCTTTAAGTAGAATTGCATAAGTGTTTTTATTTGATCATTGTAAATCTTGCCTGTTTTATTCCGGCGTAAGTCTGCTCTGTATCCTTCTTTTGTAAGTTGGTTGTAAATAAATTATTGTAGAAATGTTCCCAGTTCGTTTTTGCCTTTTCCTTCATTGGTCCAGCATGGTTCGGATCTGAGTTTAATCCGGGTCTTTATCCCCGATAATCTGTTCATTCTTGTCGGTACGTTCTTGGCAGGTCTGCTCGGCTGCATCCGAACCGGAAAGGTAGTTGGTAGTGATCCGGTTCGGGCAAGACGTACCGAGGTTGTGGTTCCCCGGTAGTCGAAACCGCGTGGTTAATTCGGTAAATTGATTCGAGACAAAAAGACCCTACGCTACGCGGTGGAGGTATTGGCGTCCACAATCGGTTAAGAGACACACCGCGTCACGGAATTATCCGTGAGCGACGGCCTCCAATTCCGGGAAAAACCAATCCTCAGAGTTGGGGAACATTGTCAGAGCAGAAGGAAGAAAGTGTTCTTCCAGGACAACCTTGTACGTAGCTTGATTCATGAGTCCTTCACAAAGACAAATCTGCTCGATTCCAGCCTTGCTGAAGCACCCCCAGATCATCACCGATCCTCCACCAAATTTCACAGTGGGTGCGGGACACTGTGGCTTGTAGGTCTCTCCAGCTCTCTGTCTAACCATTAGGCAACCAGGTGTTGGGCAAAGCTGAAAATTGGACTAATCAGAGAAGATGACCTGACTCCAGTCCTCCATGGTCCAATCCTTATGGTCTTTTGCAAACCTCAGCCTGGCTCTTCTTTGCTTCTCATTGATTAAGGGCTTTTTTCTAGCTTTGCACGACTTCAGCCCTGCCCCTAGGAGCCTGTTTCGAACCGTCCTCACCGTGCACTTCACCCCAGCTGCCGGTTGCCATTTTTTTGTAGGTCACTTGATGTCATCCTACGGTTGTTGAGTGACATTCAAATGAGTTGGCGGAGATCCCGGTCAGTGAAAAGTCGTTTTCGCCCTCTGCCAGTCTGGAGCTTTGTTGTCCCCAATGTCTGCTGCTTGACCTTGTTCTTATGAATCGCCGTCTTTGAAATTTTAAGGATGGAAGCAACGTGACGCTCACTGTATCCCTCTGACAGTAAAGCCAGAATTGAACCCTTCTTTTCCTCACTCAAAACTTTTCTTTTCAACTCTTTTGGCATGGTCAATAGTTATTTTTTAGATTCCAATTACTTTTGAGGTACTACTAGCACTGTTTTTGCCATCCAGCTGGTCCTATTGCAAGAGGATAGTGATGACCACAGCAGTGGTTTTTATACTTTTCCTTGTTAAATAAGATTCGGTTCAGGTGATCACCTAATCAGTACCTCACTAAGTAGAATGAGGTGTGCCTGTGTTGGAATTCAACAGACACTGGAATGGAATGGCTGCCATACATGGAGAGATGCTGATTTAAAATTTTTCTTCGAGTGGTCTCTTATTTTCTTCCAGAGCTGTATATATATATATATATATATATATATATATATATATATATATATAAATATATATATATATATATATATATATATATATATATATATATATATATATATTGTTACGTTTGAGGGGGGGGGGTATGCATTCAAAGGGTAATTAGGATGTTTAATTAGGTATGCCATGCTGTTCGAGTTTACCAGGATCTCGATGTAATAAGTAGCAATTCAGTGGTGATAAGTTGTCTAGTAAATGTTCATTTCTTCAAGGGGGGGAAATGATAATTGTCACGTAATTAGTTAGGGACACGGGATAGGGTAAGTGTGTCTGCGTAAACCCCTTTTGGTATTCTCTGGAGACTGGCCATGATGTCACAGGACAGTGCAGTGGATGGCTCCGCCCCGTGATCACGATTGGCAGAAGGCGACGGCGGTGGGCCAATCAACGGCTCGATTGGAAGTGACGAGGACAGGAGGATAAAAAGGTTCTGTTCGGGGTCGAAAAGGCAGAGGAAGAAGATTACAACCAAAAAGATCGTGTTTTTTTTTTGGTGTGGAAGCTGTTGCGCGGGGAGCGTCCTTGTTGTTGTGCTGATTCGATCGTGTTCTTGATCGTGTCTTGGAGCCTTGCTGAGCCTCGTGCCTCACCTTGGTTGGCTCTGGGGTTCTGCTGACTCGGAGTACGGGGTCGAACGGCGGGCGGACCTGCCTCCCTCTCCTGCTCGCAACTTGGCGCCAGAACTGGTTCCCTGGCGGCTGTGAGCGGACTTGGGCCAGGACCAGGAGGTCAACAGCACCACGGTTTCTCCTGCCCCCCTGACGAGAGCAAGGCCAGCTCGTCCGACGCCGATCCAGGGACAGTTGCGTCCACACCACGGTCCAGCCTGACCACCAGAAATAGCTACGTTTTGTGTGTGTGTGTGTGTGTGTGTGTGTGTGTGTGTGTGTGTGTGTGTGTGTGTGTGTGTGTGTGTGTGTGTGTGTGTGTGTGTGTGTGTGTGTGTGCTTGGCGCCTTAGAAGGTTTGAGATCTCTATATTCATTGGAATTGTCTGTGTTTTTCCCCACGCCCGATCCCACACCATCCCGTCGAATCGCCCCGGATCCCTCTTCTTGCCGAGTCTTGTTATTTCTGGTTAATAGTAAAAACGAATAAACATCATCAACTCAGTGAAAAGTGACTCGTGCCACCTTCCTCGTCCCGTTTGCGGTAGAGCGATTAGAACCGCCATGTTTGGGTTATAAATAAATAAACCGTCTCCATCATTTCGGCTCATTCTATGTTGGCGGGACTGTTCAAGTCCCGTGGACGTCACATTGGTGTCAGGGTGTTGGATGTTCGAACCCCTCTAAATTATATTTGGTATCGGGAGAATATACCAAGATTAAAATCTCGCCACGAATTGGAATATAAATTATTACAGGAAAGCGCGCGAGTGCGGGAAAATTTTGGCGGGATTTTTCAAATTTAAATTAATTGGCGGTAAACGGGACTTCTGCACCATGGCGGATGTGCAGATGTTTGAGGAGGAAGGCCACGTGTCTGGCAGCGAGTCGGGGGAAGAAGGGAGAGACGGGGGGGGGGGGTAGGGTTGGAACCTCCCCCATTCCGAGCGTGGACCGTGCTTCATTTCCCGTAACGGGGCCGGCAGCGCCGGAAACGGGCGCGATGTCGATCCAGACAATGTTGGAACGTTTAATAGGGGACATGACGGCACAAATAGCAAATCAATTCGTGGCACAGAGGGCAGAAATGACAGATCAATTGGGGGTAATGGGGGTACAGTTGGGTGCACGGATTGATTTAATGAGGGATGAATTGGGGGAAAAGATGGAGAAAATGAAAACTGAGATGCAGGAGTGTGTGGATGTTAAATTGGGAGAAATACAAAGTAAATTCGAGGATAGATTGGAGGAAACAAAGGTAGAAATTACATTGGAGGGGGAAAATATACGAAAAAAATTGGTAGATGAAATTGATGCAACGAACATTCGGGTTGATAAAGTGGATGAAAGCCTGGAACGTCATCGTGCCTGTGTGGATGCTCGTATGCAGCTGCAAGTTGAAGAGTGGGGAGAGCTGAGGAAGCAAGGGATGAATTTGGCGGAGGAGGTAAAAGGATTGGAGGCTCGTTTGGACGAACGAGATAAAATTATGAGCCAAGACGAAGTCTTGGATAAAGGCCTGGTAGAGCCGTCTTTTGTAAGTAGAGTGTCCGGGTTGGTTGAGGAGCAGCTACAAACTCGCGACGGAGCCTTGGAGGAGGTTGTGCGGGCCCAGAAGATCCTGCGGGAAGAGGTGAATGGGTCCATTCAACGTTTGGAACAGGAGGCAAAATTGACCCATGAGACCCTCACCACAAAATATCTTTGGCCACAGTGGGCTCCGAAATTGGATACGCAGCCACAAGGGTGTTTGATCCCTGGGCTGGATTCGGACAAGGGAGAAACTGAGAAGCGGGCCACCGGAAAAGTGATCCCCCTGGTAAATTTCGACGGGTCAGGGAGCGTTGAAGCTTTTCTGACGCAATTTGAGTGCATTTCCCGACTAAACGGGTGGAATGAGCAGGAACGTACAGGGAATTTGGTGGCAACGTTGCGGGGACCAGCCGCAGATGTGTTAAACATGATCGCGGAGGGATGTTGACCAGCTCCCACATTTGCGAGGCGTTGAGCCGTCGGTTTGGGTTCGCGGCAAACTGTGATTTGGTGCGGGCCCAGCTCCAGCACCGCAGATTAACGCCTCGTGAGACAGTGCAGGAGCTGGCACAGGACATTTACCAATCAGTCAGGATTGCGTATCGGGACCTAACAGTGGAGGCATGGGACAGACTGGCACTAGAGAAATTTTTAGCTGCTCTTCCTGACCCTGAGGTCTGAGCGCTAGTGGAGCTACAGGATCCACCCACCGTGCACCGAGTGGCCGAGTGCGCGGCCAGGCTGGCCTCGTGGAGTCGGCCGGGTCGGGTGCCCGAGAGGCCGTCGGTGACGATCCGACAGGCGGAGATTCAGGATCAGGGAGGGGGGCTGGGAGAAATTGGCATTACCCAAATGCTTCAGAGGATGAATCCTCCTGCTGAACCGCCAGGTCTATCCGCCAGGTCTATCCGAGATGCCCTTTCATAGGTCGGGTCCGGAGATCACTGTCGGGGGTCGGGGAGACTAGATTGGGCTGAGCATATACGGCCATGCTCGGCTGCTGAGATTGTGGCGAAGTGCCCTCCTTTGGTGGAAAAAAATGAATTGTGGGAAAATTGCCATGGGTTTGTAAGTTCTGCTGGGTTTTAGAGTGACAATCGGGACAGTGGGTAATTGGAAACAAAGCGGGCACGAGTGGCTGTCCAATGGCTGGTGCATGGATCGGGTGAGAAGTGCTGTGTGAGTTGTTTTAAGTGAAGAAGTGAAATGTATGGTGCACACATTGTTTTTTTTTATTGGGCATGGTGTGGTAACAGGGAAGGTCATGGTCGGTGAAGTGTTAGAAATGCAGGTGTCACATGTAAAGGCCGATGGGGTGGGGGAGTCATGTGGGTTTTGTGGGTGGGGATGATGTGCTTGTCCACAGGGATTGCTGAAGCTCACGGTGAGCGTGAATTGCGACCCCCTTCAAGGAGATTCACCACCTGGTGGCTAATGGTGACAGTGTCTGGAGGCAACTGGGAGAGGGTCTGGTTGGGCGACCAAGGCGGGTAGGACCTTGGTGACCCAGGAAGGCCAGAGGAGCCAGTGAGACCCCTTCCAGTGTGTTGTACGGGATGAGAGCTGATGGCTACCAGGGGGGTGGAAATCAAAGGGAGCGGGGCGGAGAAACGTCCGGGTTGGACTAAAGCTTACCTGTGGGGATGGTTGCACTTGAGATGCCCCCATCATCTTGTGGTAACCAACCCCACGGCCATGACGGGATTCAGCCTGCATGATTAAAATGAGGACCATGACCTAGGAATGTGATGATGACCATGGTGTGAGTGTTGTGAAGATGTGTGAGTCCCACTCGATCCCGCACAACTTGACATGTGCAGCAAGGGCATGATGTCCGCATAATTTTGGGGCAAGCAAATTTGAAAATTGTCTCCCCAGGTAACGCTGGGTCTATTAGCATCCACTGGGGGAGGTGGTCAAGTGTAAATATCCTGTGAATAGTGTTGTTAAGGCTTAGAGTAGGAATGTAAAGTATAAGTGTTGTGTTTTTGTGGAACCTTTTGTTTCCCCTCCCCAGATCACTGGAAGAGTGCTGGGCAAGAGCGATGATCCAGAAGATGGAGTGCAACTTCGCTCAGTGCTCTCATGTGATAAAAAAAACAAAAACGAATGATTGTTTAGGCGAGGATAAGGCCATAAGGGGGTAGTACATTAAGCAGGATAGGTAAGTTAGCTGCGACTCGCTGCCCATTGCCCCTCCTACTTTATTTCGTTAGGTTAAATCGGTGTGAGTCAGTAAGTGTTAAGGCTGGTACGGTAGCGCCTGTGATATACCTTGCAGGAGCTGCGGTACCAGAGGAGGGGGCAGTGTTACGTTTGAGGGGAGGGGTATGCATTCAAAGGGTAATTAGGATGTTTAATTAGGTATGCCATGCTGTTCGAGTTTACCAGGATCTCGATGTAATAAGTAGCAATTCAGTGGTGATAAGTTGTCTAGTAAATGTTCATTTCTTCAAGGGGGGGAAATGATAATTGTCACGTAATTAGATAGGGACACGGGATAGGGTAAGTGTGTCTGCGTAAACCCCTTTTGGTATTCTCTGGAGACTGGCCGTCACGTCACAGGACAGTGCAGTGGATGGCTCCGCCCCGTGATCACGATTGGCAGAAGGCGACGGCGGTGGGCCAATCAACGGCTCAATTGGAAGTGACGAGGACGAAGGATAAAAAGGTTCTGTTCGGGGTCGAAAAGGAAGAGGAGGAAGATTACAACCAAAAAGATCGTGTTTTTTTTGGCCTGGAAGCTGTTGCGCGGGGAGCGTCCTTGTTGTTGTGCTGATTCGATCGTGTTCTTGATCGTGTCTTGGAGCCTTGCTGAGCCTCGTGCCTCACCTTGGTTGGCTCTGGGGTTCTGCTGACTCGGAGTACGGGGTCGAACGGCGGGCGGACCTGCCTCCCTCTCCTGCTCGCAACTTGGCGCCAGAACTGGTTCCCTGGCGGCTGTGAGCGGACTTGGGCCAAGACCAGGAGGTCGACAGCACCACGGTTTCTCCTGCCCCCCCTGACGAGAGCAAGGCCAGCTCGTCCGACGCCGATCCAGGGACAGTTGCGTCCACACCACGGTCCAGCTTGACCACCAGCAATAGCTACGTTTTGTGTGTGTGTGTGTGTGTGTGTGTGTGTGTGTGTGTGTGTGTGTGTGTGTGTGTGTGTGTGTGTGTGTGTGTGTGTGTGTACTTGTACTTGGCGCCTTAGAGGGTTTGAGATCTGTATATTCATTGGAATTGTCTGTGTTTTTCCCCACACCCGATCCCACACCATCCCGTCGAATTGCCCCGGATCCCTCTTCTTGCCGAGTCTTGTTATTTCTGGTTAATAGTAAAAACGAATAAACATCATCAACTCAGTGAAAAGTGACTCGTGCCACCTTCCTCGTCCCGTTTGCAGTAGAGCGATTAGAACCGCCATGTTTGGGTTATAAATAAATAAATAAACCGCCTCCATCGTTTCGGCTCATTCTACGTTGGCGGGACTGTTCAAGTCCCGTGGACGTCACAGTATGTGTACAGTAATCTCCGCTATATCGCGGTTCACCTATCGCGCCCCCGCTTCATCGCGGTTTTTCCCTTGGAACGTAACTATTTTTTCTGCGGATTCCCCCGGTATATCGTTCTAATAATATATAAAATATAAATTATAACGCGTGGTGCTCGACCAGTCACACAACGCATGAGACAAAGTTTTGCTTGTGAACTTCGAATATTTTCTACGTTTTTTTTCTCCAAGCCCTACAATGCCGCCCAAACGCCCTGCACCTTCTAAGGCTTCTGGCAAGGAATCGAAGCGCCAGAGGAAGGTTTATATTCACTCGATATAAATCAAACCCAATCGTGTTTATACACCGCTCAGCGTTTAATAATCACTCGATATAAATCAAACCCAATCGTGTTTATACACCGCTCAGCGTTTAATAATCACTCGATATAAATCAAACCCAATCGTGTTTATACACCACCCAGCGTTTAATAATCACTCGATATAAATCGAACCCAATCGTGTTTATACACCACCCAGCGTTTAATAATCACTCGATATAAATCAAACCCAATCGTGTTTAGACACCACCCAGCGTTTAATAATCACTCGATATGAATCAAACCTAATTGTGTTTACACACCACCCAGCGTTTAATAATCACTCGATATAAATCAAACCCAATCGTGTTTAGACACCACCCAGCGTTTAATAATCACTCGATATGAATCAAACCTAATTGTGTTTACACACCACCCAGCGTTTAATAATCACTCGATATAAATCAAACCCAATCGTGTTTATACACCACCCAGCGTTTAATAATCACTCGATATGAATCAAACCTAATTGTGTTTATACACCACCCAGCGTTTAATAATCACTCGATATAAATAAAACCCAATTGTGTTAATACACCACCCAGCGTTTAATAATCACTCGATATAAATAAAACCCAATTGTGTTAATACACCACCCAGCCTGGTGTTGGCGCAGTGGTTAGGGTGGCTGGCTTGGGATCCAAAGGTCCTGAGTTCAAGCTCCGTTGGCTGCTGAATTAATACCAGGGGGTTGACTCAGCCTGTCATCCTTCTGAGGTCGGCAAAATGAGTACCAGTATACTGGTCCCGGTGTATGCCCCGGTTAGAATAGGTGTACCATATCCCTGTGTGTCGTAAGAGGCGACCAGGGTTGGCGTCAGGAAGGGCATCCGGCCATAAAACATTGCCTCAAGAAAAAGCCTAACCCCTGCACAGCAGGGAAAAATGGCTGTAAAAACGGTTGTTGTTGTTGTTGTTGTTGTTGTTGTTGTGTTAATACACCACCCAGCGTTTAATAATCACTCGATATAAATAAAACTCAATCGCGTTTACACACCACCCAGCGTTTGATAATCACTCGATATAAATCAAACCCAATCAGGTTTATAAACCACGTTTATAAAAAAATAGGCATTTTTGGAGGAGGCGTCCATTCATCGCGGATTTTCACTTCTCGCGGGGGGGGGGGGGGGAGGGGGGGTTGGAACGTAACCCCCGCGATAAACGGGGGATGACTATTATTACGGCTGTGGAAATTCGCAGAACACCATAAAGGTTCCTTAGATTAGCTATGCCAGTAAGTGAGTGTTCAGACAGCTTTCCCCACCGTTGTTTAGAGGGTATTATTCGTGTTCACCGGGCTGCGACCCTTTGAGATAGCCGTTTTTCTTTACCTATCGTTATTTTGAACCTTTACGCAAACAACAACCGCCACCAAGTACGCCACAACGCCAAGTACACGACAAACCTACACGCAAACAACAACCGCCACCAAGTACGTCACAACGCCAACCATGCTACAATTTCCCTCACAACAACCACCACCATCTTCGCCACTATCCCCGCTTCAGGACGCCATCCTCCACGGTCCACGCTACGACGGTTTCCTTGTCGGGAACTGTCCGAGAACGCGGGCAGGATTGATTGAACAAAAGCTCTCGCGGAGCCTGTGGGGTTTTTCCCGCCTAATTTTTCCTCGCTTGATTCTTCCGCCTGAATCCTTTGAGGCTGGTGTGACGGAAAGGGGTGGGGCAGCTCGCTTCCGATTGGTGGATGCGCGGTGTGATGCAGACGGGAGTGCGGAACGCCCCTTTTTGGGAACCTTCTCGAAGGGAGGTGGAGCCAGAAGCGGGGTGGGGCGAAGGGCGGAGCCCCGACCTATAAAGGGCGGATGCACGCGATGCTCTCTCTCGTTCTTGGTCTCGTGGCGCTGGTCACCCCTTGGGGCTTCGCTCTGCCTCTCGCTTGGTTCATGCTCTCGGTTGCGGACTTTTCTTCTCCTCGCTTGGTTCCTGCGCTCGTGGTCCTGTGAGAGGCCAGTTGGTGGAGACGTGGACGGAAGGCGCAGCAGAGCCGGCTGTGTGGGGGACCTGCGCGTCCGGACGAGGGGGCCGGAGAGGGTTCGCCGGCCGTGTGGGAGGCCGGAACCAGGCGCGACCATGCTGACGGTCGTGGAAGAGGGACTTGTCGACCACTAACTGGGGGGCAGGTAACCTGCTACGATTTCGTGGGCCCATTCGGTCATCCACGGCCCACGGCCATAAAGGTCTACGGACCCCATCTACCCTCTTGCCTATGAGGGGGTCTTTCCTTTTCTTTTGTATGACTGCTGTGGCGCTGTGTCCCTGTAAGTAGAACCTGCTAAGTAACGGTGCTATAAATACACCCTTGCTTATAGTCGGTCGTAACGTTTTCTTGTTTCTTGCTTGTACATTGCATGACTGCCTT